>NC_139157.1:53154381-53636895 GCF_964270905.1 Leucopleurus acutus | reverse complement strand
TATCAATATAGTATTCCCCCCTTATCCACAATTTTGCTTTCTGGGATTTCAGTTATCCATGGTCATCAGCTGTCAAAAATATTAAATGGAAAATTCCAGAAATAAACAATTGGTAAGTTTTAAACTGTGAAGTGTTCTGAGTAGTGTGATGAAATCTTGCACCATTTGCTTTGTTCCATCCAGACCTGGATCATCCCTTTGTCCAGCACACACTGTCCATTAGTCAGTTAGCAGCCATCTTGGATATCAGTTTGACTATCATGATATCGCAGTGTGTGTGTTCAAATAACCCTTTTTTTACTTAATAATGGCTCCAAAGCACAGGAGTAGTGTTGCTGGCAATTTGGATATGCCAAAGATCAGCCGTGAAGTGCTTCTTCTTAGTGAAAAGAAGAAAGGTCTTGACTTAATCAGGAAAAAAAAAATCATGTGCTAAGGTTGCTAAGATATGATATGAAGGAATCTTCTATCTGTGAAATTGTGAAGAAGGAAAAAGAAATTTGTGATATTCTTGCTGTTGCGTCCCAAGCTGCAAAAGTTACGGCCACAGTGCGTGATAAGTGCATAGTTAAAATGGGAAAGGCATTAAATTTATACAATAAGATGTTTTGAGAGAGAGATATTCATATAACTTTTATTATAGCATATTATAATGTTTCTATCTTACTATTAGTTGTTATTGTAAAATCCAGAAAACTGGATTGTTTTCTTATTGTTGCATTTGAGAGCTCTTTATATAAATTGTGGATACAAGTCCTTAGATTTATGATTTGCAAATATTTTTTCTGAGTTTGTGGTTTATTGTTCCAGTCTCTTAAGTATCTCCCACAGAGCAAAAGTTTTAAATTTTGATAAAGACGTTTATCAATTTTTATTTTTTGTCTTGTTTAAAAAATCTTTGATTAACTCCAAATTTGATTAATCACAGAGATTTTTCCCCTGTGTGAGGTGTGAGGTTGAGGTCTAGGCTCATTTTTCGCCTGTGAATAATATGAATTGTTCAAACACCATCTGTTGAAAACTATATCTTTTCTCTTGAAATGTTTTTAAATTAGAAAGTTTAATTTCTGTCATTTCAGGTTTAAAAATTAACGCTCTAAAATGTTTATTTTAACAAATTCAAATTTGGTTTCGTCACTCAAGAGAACTTATTTGTTCTATATATATGTATACATATATATATAGAATCATATTTTTGAGAAGATTTATGTTTCTGTGGCAAGAAATAAAAAATAATTTTAAAGATTCTATCTTAATTTTAAGTAAACTATTTGCAAAAGAAAGTGGGTTTATTTTTTTATTGTCTTAATTCTGCTGAATTTAGTATGCTGTTAGTAGCGTCCAGCTACATAATAGCAGTAAATATTAACTTTTAAATTCTCTTATGTTTAAAATATTTTCTTAAATTTTTAAATGAAATAATTTTTGATTTATATTTGCTGTTTACTTTTTCTTATGTTCATTATCAGAAGAGTAAAGAGATTTAATGACCTTATAAAAGCTCTCTTTATACTAACATGAAGGTTGTTGTTAATAAAAGATTTTAAAACTTTATTCTTATTCTGAAAAACTGGCGTATATTTTGGTATCATTTTATTCTTTAAAGAACTACAATTTACTATGAGGAAAAAGAAGTAACTTCTAACAGAATGAAATTGTGGGGGAAGATAGTAGAATGAGGATTTTATTTATTTGTCACTATCTTATTTATATGAAATTATGTCAACCTGTAATATAGAATTAAATATTTTATATAATAAAATTTCAGTTTGTATTAACATATGTGTTATATTAGTAAAAATGATGTGGACTGAAAAAATGGTCTGGAAATGTTTCTATGTAGATTAAATTATTTTAATCCTTAATAATTAAAGAATAAAAATATGTGTAATTTAAAAAAATATTTGAAATGCATATATGCATGATGGGTATAAATATATTGGGTATATACATATAATTTTGTGTTTTTTTATTTATGGTTTTTTTAACTTCCTTTTTTATTGTAATTTTTTTCTAGCATAGTGACTGTCTTCTTTGTTCTCAACCTTCCACATCTTTTGACCCAACCGCACTGTGCAAGAAGTGCTATTCATAATAATGCAAGTTCCCTTTCAACAATGTTGACTTGAGATTTTTAAAATAACTTAGAAAATAATACCACCGTTCTATTGCTTTCATTCCATTTCAGGCAATAATACATTTGCATCACTGCATTAGCACATGAGTAAGCTTCTTGATTTTCTACATGAGTTGAACTTTTAGTGTATTTTGTTTAGAAAGAAGGTTAATTGTTATGATGTTCTGTATTACTGCTTTTGGCATGGAAGTATAGGAAATTCATTTGTTCATGTCAGAAAGACTTGTTAATTTATCATGTTTAAGATGCTCTTCATTTAGACTTAAAAACTGATTATGAAATTTGACATTCCTTATAGTCCGGTGTTAAAATGGTACATTATGTTATATTTACCATTTATGGCTAGAAAGACCAAAGTGAATGTAAATAGAAACTCATTATATATGTCTAAATTATTCTCAGCTCAGAAGAGCTAACTTGCCTTTTAAAAAAAAATTAAAGATGTATGACAGAAGAGTTATTTTTACAGGGTCCTAGTTTTGTGGTTGCAAATTTTTTAATTTGCAAGAAGATTTGGAAGCCATAAGAATTTTGCTTTTGTCTGTCCTCACTGAAGGATCGTATATTTTCACCTGTTTATTAAAAAGAAAAAATACTTTTTTAATGCCCTCATTCACCTTTAGAGCAAGTGAGCTCAAAACTAACTAGTGGTAACCCTCCTCCACTCCCTCCCCATCCACCTCTGTGGCAGTATAATCTTATCTCTGTGGTATAATTTGAAGTTTCCCAGGTACTTTATAGTTAGGAATTCTAGTTCTATATTTTTGAAATCCACATAGCATTCCTGGAAACAATAAAGCTGTACTCAGGTTTATGGTGCCATTTTATTAAGGATATCTGTTTTATATTAAAAATTCTTTCAATGATTTTATTTTCATATTTATTATGTCCCAGAACCTGCTCCCAAAAGAAAAAGAAAAATGCTTTTTAGGTGCGGGAGATGTTTGAAAAATGTAAATCAACGAATTCCAATAAATAACTGTTTCACCCTGATACTTGTGTGATTAGATTTAGGAATTTGCTGTTTAGTAGGTTCCTATTGTGGAAGAGAAATCTCTCAGGCATGAATTGATAGTCCAGATCCTTTGAGGTCTGTCTATTCTGACCTATGACCCCTATTCTTACAAGGTCAACATCTGAGGGCAGGAGATTAAGGCAGTTTAAAGACCGGAATGGTAAATGGAATGGAAAAATTAGCCAGCACATTTTGGGTGCAAAACATCAAAGTCATCAAATAGTTTGCTTATTTTAAACCTGGCTTGTGGTTGTAACAAGCTAATTTTACTGTGTTTGTTGGAATCAGAAAAATTTAATAATCATAATTCACTACAAGATTCTATTTATACAATGTTAACTGTGTAATACAAATTAATAAAGCTTAATCTCAAAATATCAGGAAATGCAAAAATAATTTGTCACAGTTTCAATACCTTTTAGTTTTTCATTCAGCTTAGATGCTTAATTTAAATCGAAATTGGGAAAATATTTACCTTAGCTTTTACTGTGAAATAATTTTATCAGCAGTTGAATGAAATATATATTCAATTATATATAATTTAAAGTGACTGAGGATTTAGTTGTAATTATATACCATTGACATAAGAAAAATCTATTTTTAAAACATAGAGATAGAAAACAGAAGAAAGTAAATTGGTTAAGCAGAGACAATTTCCTTTTTTCCCTTTCCTTTTTTCCCTCCCATTCTTAGACTGTATGCTCTTCATTGTAATTTCAAAATAGACTTTAAATCTTAGTTCCTAAGTTTTGGTCCCTTGTAAGCAATTCCCTACCACCCTATATTTTACATTTGTTTGTATCCTGGACAGCTGTGAATCTGCATCTTCTGCTTCTTACTAATGACTGGCAAGGGCTGGAGTTGAATAACTGAACTGTTGCATCCACGTTTCCATTCATTCATACAGTGACTAAGAAAATTAGCAGTGGAATACCCAAGTCTCCCGAATTCTGCATTTTTTAATTCTACCCCAAATTTTCCTTATTATATACCTAATTTTAGGGTGGTTTCCTTTCTTCTTGTGATTATTTGGCCAGAGATCTCTTAATGAGGCAATTATGGTTGTTTCCTTCATTCACATTATCTTAGCAGATGCTCTCCCTGCTGTGACCTCTGTTCGGACTAGGCAGACAATGTGCCATTCTCATCACCCACCACAAGACATTGTGTGGGCAGAACTTCATTTGGCGCTGCATAGGTCTCCCAAGTTGCCTGATAAGAATGGTCAGAAGCCAAGGGGCAAATAATCACAATTTTAGGTTCTCTGATTGCCGTTTTATTCTAAGCAAAATAAATAGTAAAATAATGCCTATAGAAAAGAAATGGTCCAGAAGCAACTTATAATATAACAAGTAGAAATTGTGGGTTTAAGAAGTAACTTTACATAGCTTCCTTACTTTAGACTGGTCTTGGTGAAAATAAGATTATTTATTGTACGGTTTTAATAAAAGGGATTATGAAAAATGGCTAATACTTTTAAACTTGGAGATCCTTTCAAAAAAAGAAATTAATTTAGCCTTTAATACTAAGTATGTATATTTTTAATGAACATACAACATTGTTCAGAGTGTTACTTTTAAACTTTAAAAAACATAAATCCTCATGCTTATATCTGCTAGGAGATCCAGTCTGTTCCTGTTTGAACAATAAGGGCTGAGTAAGATGAAGACTAATCAACAGAAAATGTCTATACTTTATACTGCCAAATTCCTCCACTGAAATACTAGTCCTGTGTCCCAAGCCCAAGTGCCATTTTCAGAGAATTACAAAGTTGTTAGCAGCCTTCAGCTAACCTTTCTTTATTCTCCATTAATAAGGAAGTACTAGTCAAATTCAGTTCTTATGAACTTGAAGAGCCTTTTGCAAAGCTCCTTCTAAATTTACACTGGAATTTTTGTTTTTTGAAATTTGGTTAAAATAAACATATTAAGAGCTACAATTTGAATTATTCTCATATGATAAAGAGATGGTTCTTTTTGTTGGTATAGACAAGATCACCAAATTTTAATAAATAGATTTTAATATGCTTGCACTTATCGATAAGAAGTAGTAATTTAGTAAGACAGTTTCCACTTCTGTAAAATCAGATTCGTAATAAATTACCATTTAAAGTAAAAATTTTAACATATACATTTTCATATAATGAAGAACTACTTGTAAAGTATAGATACTTCGGATATAAGCAGAGAACAAATATTAAATTTAGAAAATGTTTTTGTAAAGGGGAAAATGTTCTCTTAAAGGGAAATCTAGAACAAGTCAAGCAAGAAGTCAAGAATTTTGGCCTCTAAAACTTTTCTTTAAGTTTAAAATTTTTCTTTAAGTCTTGTCTGTTGTATGATTATTTTAAATATATGGGCTAATAAGGATCAAAGTTAAATGTTTCCTTTCCTTTTGGGATAGAGAGTTAATATTATCTATAGTTTTCGTAATTTTTTTTTTTTTTTGCGGTACCCTGGCCTCTCACTGTTGTGGCCTCTCCTGCTGCGGAGCACAGGCCCTGGACACGCAGGCTCAGCGACCATGGCTCACGGGACCAGCCGCTCCGCGGCATGTGGGATCCTCCCAGACCGGGGCACGAACCCGTGTCCCCTGCATCGGCAGGCGGACTCTCAACCACTGCACCACCAGGGAAGCCCTGTAATTATTTTTAAAACTCAGTTTTTCAAGACTCTTGTACTAAGGACAACTGAATTTCATAGATATCTTCATTAACTGGGAAAGCAGGTATATGATCATGGTTAGAGGAGCTCAGTTGCCTGTGCTAAATTTGAACCAGGGCTCTTTATACTTAGCCTGCTTCCTCACTTCTATACTGTCACAAATAAAAGCCTCTGGGGACAGTGATTTTTTTTTTTTTATAGTATCATTGTATGGAACTGCTATTAAGTCGATTCTTTCTTTTTCCTACTTGGCTGACTTGAGATTCTGTTCTCTGATTTAAGCAGTTGCTTTTAGTCCTCTCAGTTTTAATAGCCCATCTAGAGTCCCCTCTTGGGTTTGTTATTGATACTACTGGAGGTGCTACCAATGCAATAAGAGAAGAAAACTAAATAAAAGATCTAAGGATTGGAAAAGAAGAAAGCAAATGCTTTGTTATTCACATCAATATGATTTTATATCCATGGTTATCCCTAGATAAATTATTGGAATAATTGGAATAAAAAAAATTTAACAAGATTGCTAGTTATAAATTCAATACACAAAAGTCAAACTAAGAACAAATGAATATCTGGAGTGTAAGGACATTTCTACATCCTAGGAATTCACAATTAGAAACTGGTATTTTAAAAAGGGTTTGCTGAGACTTCCCTGGTGGCACAGTGGTTAAGAATCCACCTGCCAATGCAGGAGACATGGGTTCGGGCCCTGGTCTGGGAAGATCCCACATGCCGTGGAGCAACTAAGCCTGTGCGCCACGAGTACTGAGCCTGCGCTCTAGGGCCCATGAGCCACAACTGCTGAGCCCACGTGCTACAACTACTGAAGCCCACATGCCTAGAGCCTATGCTCTGCAACAAGAGAAACCACTGCAGTGAGAAGCCCGTGCACTGCAATGAAGAATAACCCCCACTCGCCACAACTAGAGAAAGCCCATGCAGCAAAGAAGACCTGATGCAGCCAAAAAAAAGAAAAAAGTGCAATCATTAGGTGTCATGGCACAATTTAATTCTTAAAAACATTTAAAAAATTAAAAATAAAATAAAAAGGGTTTGTTTCACAATTGGAACATAAACTGTAATATACTATACCTAGGAATAAATCTAACAAAACTATGAAAGATATTTATGGAGAAATGATAAACATATTGAGATATATAAAAGCAAACCTAAATAAATGGAGAAAGATATTTTGTTAATAAATGGCAAGACTCAATATTTTAAAGAGCATAATTTCCTATAAATTAATCTACAGATTCAATGTAATTTCATTCAGAATTCCAATAAGGTTGATTTTAAATTGACTTGGAAGTTAATAAGACCAATAATAACCTCACAATTATGTAGATGAAAATCGAAGTTTCAAGGCTCTCCCTACCAGATATCTATATTTATTATACAGCTATGTAGGTATATGTAAATAAGTGAGGTGATGGCCCAGTGAAAGACGAATAGACCATTAGCAATGAGAATATATACAAATCTTAATATATGGCAGAGGTGCCTTTCAGATCTTGGAAAATAATGCAAAGATTATAAATGGTCCTGGGAGTATATCTGACTATAGAAAAAAAGTAAAATTGGACCCTGACCTCATAACATATCTAAAGATCTAAAGGTGTAAAGCAAAACTTTACAAGTCTTTAGTTTGGGAAGGATTTTTTTTTTTAAACAAGACACAAAAAATACAAACTATAAGCAGTTAAATTAAATTGACTACTTCAGAATTTAAAATTTCCACCTGGCAAAGGTTTCAGTCAGGAAGATAGAGCCACTTTAAGTGTTATGAAAATTGAAGATTCACAACTTACACAAGTTGTGACTTGTGTAATTGAAGATTCACAACTTACACAAGTTGTGACTTCCCCTGGTGGCTCAGTGGTTAAGAATCCGCCTGCCAATGCAGGGGACACGGGTTTGAGCCCTGGTCAGGGAAGCTCCCACATGCCACAGAGCAAGTAAGCTCGTGCGCCACAACTACTGAGCCTGTGCTCTAGAGCCTGCAAGCCACAACTACTGAGCCCATGTGCCACAACTACTGAAGCCTGCGCGCCTAGAGCCCGTGCTCCGCAACAAGAGAAGCCACTGTAATGAGAAGCCCACGCACCGCAACGTAGAGTAGTCCCCACTCACCACAGCTAGAGAAAGCCCACGTGCAGCAACGAAGACCCAACGTAGCCAAAAATAAAAATAAATTTAAAAATAATTAATTTTTTTTAAAAAAGAACTTACACAAATGTGAGAGTTGCTGGGCAAGGGAAGAGTCAGTACATACAGTACATTAGAGAAATATTCACTAACCAGTCTTCAGAAGCCCTGGACTAGATAGACAAAGCATGCAGGGAAATCCAAAAAGCCAAGCGTATCTGGTATTGCAGAGGAACTGGGGAGAGGGAGCCCCTGGGGAGAGCTATGGAAACTGCTACCTCTGTGTTGTGACAACCTCTCTGGATTTGCAGACAAGGGATGGTGTCAGGCTGCTGGTCAGTGGGACCAACATTGGGAAGACAAGGTGGGCACAGAGCACCAGAGAGGACAAACCAGGACGTGCTGGGCAGATCTGTGTGTGCTACCGTGGCTGACCATGATAATGGCTTCTGCTTTGTTTTTGCTTTCCATGCCTTGTAGTATGAGTTTCTCTTTTGGCTGACTGTAACCCAGAACCATCCAGAAAAAAGACTCTGGGAAACATAGTTACCAGGCATAACCTAACTGACATAAAATAGTCCAGCACCAACAGTATAAACAAAGTTAGAAATCTGATACAATATAGAGTGGGAAAAGATATTTGCAATGCATGTAGTTGATAAGGAATTAATATCCATAATATATAAAGGACTACAAATCAAAAGGAAGTAAAAGCCCAACAGAAAAATGAGCAAATAGTAATTTATAAAAGAAAAAAATTAATATTCAATAAACAAATAAAAAGATACTGATTTAAATGAGATATAATTTCACTCCCATAGAAGTAGCAGAAATTTTAAGGTCTGACCATACTAAGTAACGTGAAGAATGTCACACAGTCCTGATGGGACTCATAATCAATGAATCCACTTGAGAGAGCAATGTGGCAATATCTGGTGGAATCAAAATTTTTCATATACTTTGATTCCACTTCTAGGTGGATTTACCAGAGCAGTGTTTTTCAGAATGTGGGCTGGAACCCACTAGTGCCTTTTCATATTAATTTGGTAGATTATGGAAAGTATTAGTGCTATTTTTTAATGAAATAGAACAATAAAAGTCATCAGAGTGAAGTGCATGTAGTAAGAGTAACTATTGTTTCATATACTTTTGGGTTGTGCTGGGTGTTTTTGTGTGTGTGAGTACTGAATTGTGACGCAAAATGTTTTCTCTGTGGGTTACGGTCACATGTACACAAAGAATTGTGCAAAAAAATACTTATTGCAGCATTGCTTGTAATAGAAAAAAACAACTCAGAAACAACCTAAATGTCTGTTACCAAGAGGATGATTAAATTATAGTATATTCTCAAAATGAAATTGAGTTAAAATGAACAGACTACAGCTACCGTTATCAGTCTGGATTACTTTTTTAAAAATCCCGCTATAATGTTAATTAATAAAGCAAGCGGCAGAATGATCGATGCAATGTTATTCATCTTTATTAATTTTTTAAACCATCAAGTAATATTATGCATTGTCTGTGAATACTTATATTTATGGTAAAAATATGAAACATGATGAACGCTGAGTTCATCATAATGCTACTCTGAGATCAGAGAAGAGAATGGGATTGGAGGAGCATATAGGTTATGTTGACCCATTTTTTTCAAGTTATTTTTGTGTCCTTTAGTTTTACTTATTTATTTTTTGGCTGTGCTGGGTCTTCATTGCTGTGCGTGGGCTTTTTTCTTTAGTTGCGGCGAGCGGGGGCTACTCTTGCTGTGCACGGGCTTCTCATTGCGGTGGCTTCTCTTGTTGCGGAGCACAGGCTCTAGGTGTGTGGGCTTCAGTAGTTGCAGCACACAGGCTCGGTAGTTGCAGCACGCGGGCCCCAGAGTGCGCAGGCTTCAGTAGTTGCGGCATGCAGGCTCTAGAGTGCACAGGCTTCAGTAGTTGTGGCTCGCAGGCTCTGGAGTGTGGGCTCAGTAGCAGTGGCGCATGGGCTTAGTTGACTCGCGGGATGCGGGATCTTCTCGGATCAGGGGTCGAACCCATGTCCCCTGCATTGGAAGGCGGATTCTTACCCACTGGACCACCAGGGAAGTCCCTGTGACCTTTAATAAGTTACTTATATAGATTTCTTGTGATGATTATTCTTAGGTATTTTTGATGCTATTGTGAATAATTTTTTTTCCTTTTAACTGGCCATTGCTATTGTAGAGAAAAACTATGGGTTTGGGCAATAGTTTTGTGTCTTCTCCAATAGTCATACCTATTATTTAATTTTCTTTTCTTATGGAATAGACTAGAATTTCCTAAACAGTGTTGAAAATGCTGCTGACAGCAGGCATCCAATCTTCTGATTTAATGAAAATGGCTGTAATATTTCACATTTAAATGTGTTATTTTCAGTTAATAATCATCATGTTTAATTGCTTCCCTTCTCTTTTTATTATGAATACCTGTCAGATTATATCAAAAAACTTTTCAGCATCTATTGACATAATTATGTAATTTTTGACTTCAAGTTATTGATACAATGAATTACATCTATAGATTCTATGAAGTTGAATAATTCTTATATTCCTGTGGGAAAAAACCCTTCTTAGTCATGATATGCTGATATATTCAGTTTCATAATATTTATTGGTCTTCATGAACTTGGACTTTTTAATGTGTTTTCCTCATCATGTTTTATTACTAAGGCTATTTTATTTAATGTTTGGGTAGTTTTCTGTCTATTTCTATGTTGTGGTGTAATTTAATATACATAAGAATTAAAGTACTAGTCTCCAAAGTGGAAAATCTATCTCCAATAGATAGACAAGATAATAGATTCATTTTATTCATACATGGAAAAAATATCATGACTTGTGTTTATATTTATTTATTTTTTTGTTTAATAATGTATACATTTACTTTATAAAGTATGCATCTACTTTATAAATACAAACAAATATACATATATTGGGATGGATATTCAAAAATATTTTACTGATAAGTGTGTGTGATCAAAATGATTTGGAGCCCACAGCTTAAAAGGTGATAGAGGACTTCCCTGGTGGCACAGTGGTTGAGAGTCCACCTGCCGATGCAGGGGACACGGGTTCGTGCCCCGGTCCGGGAAGATCCCACATGCCGCGGAACGGCTGGTCCCGTGAGCCATGGCCGCTGAGCCTGCGCGTCTGGAGCCTGTGCTCCACAATGGGAGAGGCCACAACAGTGAGAGGCCCGCGTACCGCTTAAAAAAAAAAAAAAAAAAAAAAAAAAAAGGTGATAGAGCTGAGCTACAAAACATCTAAGCCCTTTCTTTGCCTTTTGTAGTTTAAAAAATTATGTTCTCAGAGTCTTATCTATTAGGTTTTTCTACTTCTGAATGGTCGAATTTGGTATATTTTGCTGGGGAATTGTTTACCTCCTTTATATTTTCTGATACATTGCCATAAAGTGGCAATAAGATTCTCTTATTCTTTTAGTCTCTCCCATTGTGCAGTTGGATTTTAATAATCTCTAGCACTTTACATTTTTATTTTGTCTGTTTCTTCCTATTTAGGCTTCTTGTGGATTTATGTTTCTAAATAATTAGCTTTTGTCTTATCTATATTTTCTGCTGCTTTTGTTGGTTTTCTCTGTTTCTTTATTTCAGGTCTTACAGTAAAAAGTCTTCAACTTTTGTTACTTTTGTTTTATTAATTTTGTTTATTTTTTCTACTTTCTGAAGTTGAATACTTAGTTTTAGTCTTTATTTTTATTGACAATAAGGATTCCTTTAAGAAAAGCTTCATTGTGTTGCATAGGTTTTGGTATGAATTTATTATTTTCATTATTTTCTGGATAATTTAAAATTTTAATTTTCACTTTGCTTCAAGGGTTATTTCATTTTTTTTCATCTGTTTGGAGATACATTGGTCACTAATCTTTCAGGTGTAAGTAATATGAACCAACTCATAGCGGCTTAAGGCAATCATTCACAGTTGTGGTCCCTGGACCCGCATCAGCATCACATGCACTCTTGTTAGAAATGCAGATTCTCAGGCCTCATTGAGACTTACCCACCAGGATATGGACCTCAGCAATCTGTCTTTTGTTTTGTTCTGTTATTATTATTATTTTTTAAAACAAACCCTCTAGGTAATTTTGATGTGCTCTGAAATTTGAGAACCACTGGCTTCAGGAGGAAAAAAAGAAATGTATTGACTTGCATAATTTATAATTCCAGGAATTAGAGTAGTTTCAGAGATATCTGGATTTGAGTGCTCAATCCACATGCCAAGAGGGATAGAATTACCAGCAATTCTAGCAAAAGCCCAGGATTGCTCTAACCTGTAATGCGGCGCTCTGGTTTGCTAGACAGCAGTCATTTGCCCACCCCTTGAGCTGAGGAGTGAGGTGAGCCCCATCTAAACCACAAGGATTTAAAGTAGGGAAAGGAGGACTCTCCAAAAGCAAACCAAGGTGCTATTATGAAAAGAGATGTTAGATGAGTTAGGCAAAAACAACTATTATCCGTAAAACAGTGCTATTCAAAGTAGCCATTCTGCAAACTGTTTCCGTTCTTCAACAACACTAGGAACTTGTGCCATAATCTAAAACATGCTTCTTCCTTCACTTGAGAAAGTCTTAGTACAAAAACAGGGTCACCTGTACTAAATATTCGTTTTTTCATGTGTTTAGAAATTTTCTTCTGTAATTTGTTTACATATTTCTTTACTTGTCTCCTTTTCTCCTTTTAGAACCCCTCTTATTCAACTGTTAGTTCCAAAATTGGTCTTTAAAGTTTCTTATTATTTTTTTTCTTAGCATTTCCATCTGTCTTACTTTTTGTTGTAAGATTGTTCCTCTTGAACAATATGCTTGAACTTCCAGCATATTGAGTTCTCAGGTGTGACTCTCTCCTTTCACTGTTCTTCCTTTTTAATTTTAAAATTTCAAATCATGTTTTCAATTCAAGACAGCCTTTTTTTCTCTGTTCTAAACTAACTGGTTTAGGTTAAAATTTTCTTCAGAGAATTTCAGTGGGAGCATTTTCTAAAGGTGCATCTTTCTTCATCAGATTACATTGTCCCTGTGTTTTTTCCCTGCTGTTTATTTCTCCAGTCATGGTTTTTCTTCCCTAAACAAGAGTATAGAGCTGGCTTTTAGCATTTTTTGAGCAGAGGCAAATCTCTGAGCTGTGGAAGGTATAGTTTCTGCTCTTCTGAGCTGTAAGTAAACAAATTAGCAAACCATGACCCTTTTGCTAAGGGAGATAGGAGGATGGAGGACAGAGGAGAGAAACTCTGTTATCTTCCTCTGCTCACTGAAGAATATATTTAATTCACCAAAGGAACAAAAAATGAAAACACTTAGGAATAAAGTTTAATAAGAGATATGCAGGACCTAAATAGTGAAAATGAAAACTATACTTTGTTAACGTAAAAGAAGAGTTAAGTAATCTAAACACCTGTCTACAATCTGTCCTGGGGTTTATTATCATTGTGTGTGTATGTGTTTCTGTACTATTCAAATTGACATTTTTTTCCTTCTTTTATTTTTATAATCTTTTTTTCTAAATGGAATTGATTTTGTGTAACATTTTTGTAACCAGCCACCTTATTAACTTCTTTTTTATTGATTTTAATAATTTTTCAGTGTATTTATGGTTTTCAAGGTATGAAATATTTTCACCTACAAATAATAATTTTGCCTCATCTGAGATCACCTTTGGCATATCCAATTTCATTGCTCTTTCATTTGGTGAGTTCTTGCATTTTGTTTCTGCCTTTGTTTCTTATAGATCAGATAAATAGTGATCTATATGTTTTCTGGTTTATGGTTTATTTCTTTTAACTCTTAACTCCATCTAAAATTTAATTTATACCTTTACATAAAATAAAGCTTTATTCTAAATTTCCCCATACTCAGTATCTCTTGTCTGAACTCTTTCCATTAACTTGAAGCCTCTTTTGTTACATAATGATTTCTTCTATATGTTATTTCTAAGATGTGTGTTTCAGGACTCCAATTTTGTATTGTTTGTCTTGATTTTTCTTCCACCAAGTGTCTTTATTTCTCTGTATTTGTAATACCTTTTAGTACCTAGAAAGCAAATCTCCCTTTATTACTGGTCTAAAATATTCTTATAGCTCCTGGATGAACTTTATTTATTTTTTTAACTTTTTATTTTATATTGGAGCATAGCCGATTAACAATGTTGTGATAGTTTCAGGTGCACAACAAAGTGACTCTGCCATACATATACATGTATCCATTCTCCCATCCAGGCTGCCACATAACATTGAGCAGAGTTCCCTGTGCTATAAAATAGGTCCTTGTTGGTTATCCTTTTTAAATATAGCAGTGTGTACATGTCAATTCTGGATAAACTTTAATATCACTTTGTCAAGTCTTTGTCACTACCAAGAGAATCCCACTGATATTTTGATAGGAATTCAAGTTATTTTATTCATGAAATTCCTGAGGTACAGGAATCCTTACAGTTGATAAATCTGAGGAACAATACTATTGATATAAATAGAAATTTAAATTTCTATAGTAAAGCCATAAATCTAATCATAACTGTAAACTATCACTTCATATACTTTGATCTATTTTTTCATGCTCTAAGAATTGAATTAATGCAGTCATTGGATATTACTTTAATAGCAATAGTTTAATATCTTCATATTTATTAAAAATAATTTACTTCTGATGTTTAATATCTACAGTTGTGTAATAAGTAAAATTTGGATCTATGATATATTAGAAAGGTGTTGTTAAAGATAGAAAGAAAAATAATGCTGTAGGTATATGTATCATGAATAGTCTAGCAGTTAAACTGTTAAAAATAGAAAAAGCAGATAAATAATCCCATCACAGACTGAAAATTATAGGAGTACTTGAAGGCATTGTCTCTTCTAGGTATATTTTATATAGGTATGCCTGTTTAATTAAATTCTGGGTGACCCTTTACTCATTTTAAATTATATTTTCTTAAAAAATTAAAAAGCTATCATGTCTGCAAACACGTGAGCCATGCTGAAAAGAAGAAAATCACTCTTTTTTTGGCTCAGGAAGGAAGTCTGATGTCTCATAGTGCATGGCCAGGCTGCTTTTCAAAGTCCAGTTGGTGGGATGCTGAGCAATACCTGGCCAGAACTCGGAACTGTAGACTTGACCACATGCCTCTCCAAATGATCAATATACGATGTGCTTGCTATCTAATACTACTTTTTAAAAAATCTGAAGCTTTGCTATTCTTTCTTTCATGTACTGTTTTCTCTCTATTTTCTGAAATGGCATTTTTATAGTAATTTTAATTAATACTAAATGGATTTGTAATGTTTTAAAATCACGTTTTATATTATCAGGTCAATTATAGGCCTCATTAACTTTGTTAACATTTTTTTCTTAAGTCAGTCATAGATCACCAAAATATCAGAGAAATGTTGATTTAGCCACTTTTGTTTCCTTAGGAGATTCAGTACATGGTATAAAATGTAAGACTGTTTTACAAATGACGCAAAAGGTGTATAGGACTCTCTAAGTTAAGTAGCTATACCTAAAAGAAAAAAAAATGCACTCATATTGGGAAGTTGCTAAGAGGGTAAATGTTAAAAGTTCTCATCACAGGACAACAAATGTTTGTAACTGTGTGATGGATGTTAACTAGACTTATTGGGGTGATCATTTCACAATATGTAAAATATTGAATCATGCTACACACCTGAAACTACTGTAATGTTGTATGTCAATAATAATTTTTAAAAGAAGAAAAATATGCCCGTTTTAATGAATAAAAGAAATAGACAACCAGGGAACATCTAGTTGTAATTGAATTACTAAGGAATGTCGAGTTCTAGCTTTGTTGTCTCAAAGGACTTTTTTAAAGTTTCAAAGAAGTGTGTGTCATAGAAAGAGCGGAAGCCCATGAGACCTACAATTTGAGTTGCTTTGACATATAAAATCCATGAGGATAGGATCTGATCTTCCTTATTTATCATTGTATATCTAGCTTCAAGCACCTGTGTGGTATAGAATTAGTTGTTGGTAAATATTCCCAATGTCTCTGTGTGTGTATGTGTGTTTGTGTGTTTTTCTACATATGTATGTATCAATATTTGCCTAAATATATGGCTCTTTCATAACCTAAGTTTTTAGCCAGTAATCTCTTTTCTATTGTTATACATTTTCATCTTATCTAAAACCCATAACATATTCAAATCTCCTCCAAATAATTGTAAAATGTCCTCTTCAGCTGGTTTGCATAATCAGTATCTAAAGTGGTGAATTTGTCAGTTTCTCCTTCTAGATCTGTCCATTTTTGTATGTATATATATATAAATATTTAAATTATAAATTCAATTATTTTTCATCATGTAGCATACTTTTCTATTCCTAGGAATATATTTTTGCTTCAAAGTATATTTTTTCTGTTAATATTAATAAAACCAGGGCTTCCCTGGTGGCGCAGTGGTTGAGATTCCGTCTGCCGATGCAGGGGACACGGGTTCGTGCCCCGGTCCGGGAAGATCCCACGTGCTGCGGAGCGGCTGGGCCCGTGAGCCATGGCCGCTGAGCCTGCGCGTCTGGAGCCTGTGCTCCGCAACGGGAGAGGCCACAACAGTGAGAGGCCCACATACAGCCAAAAAAAAAAAAATATATATATATATATATAAATATATATAAATATATAAATAAAACCAGCTTTCTTTTGGTTAATATTTGTCTGACGTTCTAGTCTGCTAAGGTTGCCATAACCAAATACCACAGACTAGGTGGCTTAAACAACAATTTATATCTCACAGTTCTAGAGGCTAAAAGTCCAAGATCAATGTGTTGACAGGTTTGGTTTCTCCCGAGGCCTCTCTCCTTGGTTTGCAGATGGTGCCTTCTCACTTTGTCCTCACCTGGATGCCCACATATCCCTGGTGTCTCTTCCTCTTCTTATAAGGGTACACTAGTCATTTTGGATTAAGGCCTCACCCTGAAGTCTTCATTTAACCTTGATTACCTCTTTAAAGGCTCTCTCCTCAAGTACATTGATGATTAGGACTTCAGCATATGAATTTGTGTGGGGGGCTACGTAAGATCTAATATAGTTTCTTTCCTCTCTTTTTTTTCAAGCTATTCATATTATTTTGTTTTATATGTCCTTTATAGACAACATATATCTGATTTTTATATTTTTAAATCTAATCTGACAGTCTGTATTTAAACTGGTACATTTAGTCTGTACACATTTAATGCCATTATTGATACATTTTTATTACAGGTTTTGTGCTATCTTTTCAGACTGGATTTTTTCCTATTTTTTTTCTTTTCTTTTTTCCTTTCTGTTGTTGTTCTCCTTTCTCCTTTCTTTTTTTTAAATTTTTAAAAATTTTTGTTATTTTTGTCTGTGTTGGGTCTTCATGGCTACGCACGGGTTTTCTCTAGTTGTGGTGAATGGGGGCTGCTCTTCGTTGCAGTGCGTGGGCTTCTCATTGCAGTGGCTTCTCTTGTTGCGGAGCGCGGGCTCTAGGTGCGCGGGCTTCAGTATTTGCAGCTTGCAGGCTCAGTAGTTGTGGCACACAGGCCCTAGAGTGTGTGGGCTTCAGTAGTTGCGATGCATGGGCTCAGTAGTTGTGGATTGCAGGCTCTAGAGCACAGTAGTTGTGGCTCACAGGCTTAGTTGCTCCGCGGCACGTGGGATCTTCCCGGACCAGGGATTGAACCCATGTCCCCTGCATTGGCAGGCAGATTCTAAACCACTGCACCACCAGGAAAGTCCCTCTTTTACATTTTTATCTTATCTTTCTATGCTGTGTTCCATGTAATTTCTTGATATTTATTTTCTAGTTTATTAGTCTAACCTTTATCTGTGTCTAAGTGCTGTTTAATAATTCCACTGAGTTTGAGATGTCAGCAGTATTGATTTGATACCTAATAGTCCTGTTGAGTTTGTTATTTTCAAATATGCTTGGTTATTTTTTCTAGTCTCTTGTTGGTTGTTCATTTTTGTAACTTCATCTTTTTCTCTCTATTTCTTTAAAAACTCTGTCTCTAACTATTTTATAGGCTGTTTTTGACAATTCCGATAAAGTTCTTAGAAGTCTAACTTGGTAGTTTGTTGTTTCTGCTGACCCTTACCTCATGGTGGTTTATTTATTGGTGTCTCATTATCTTTGATTATGAGGTCATACATGTTTGATTATATCTATGGAAATAGTACAGGCTTAAATTGAGAAAACTTTCCTCTAGAAGTAACTGTGTTTGCTTCTGACTGGAACTATGGGTTTCCATAGCCTTCATCATTATAACTAATTTCAAAAATCCCTCGGTGTGGAAGAGACTTAAGATGCTGCTGGCCCTGTGACTCAGTCTAGTCACCTGTTACAGCACTAATATTATTATCCATCCTCAGGGAAGCCCTGCCTTTCCTGTTTGCTTATAGCTTACTGCTCCTTGCTCTAACTTTACCTTTAGTGTTATTTGGGGAGGCTCTTACCTTTATTTTCTGCAAGCCCAGCTTTCTGCAAGCCCAGCAATGCATGCAAATGTGTGTTTTTTCCATGCATTTTTTTGAGAATTGGTTGGTCACATTGCTGGAAGCAGAAGTTCTTAATGTTCTCTTCAGCTATTTCTGATCTACTTTTTAAGACATCCATTGAATTTTTAGTTCCAATTACTCTTTTTTAAAAAATTTTCTGAGTGTTCTGTTTATTTTTTCAAATCTGCTTATCTTTTGCTCCTGACCATAGTTTCAATCCCTTGTTACTTCTTTAGATTAATGGTTCCCAGTGAGCATGGTCCTATCACACAGAAGGTGTTTGGAAATTTGTGGAGGAGATTTTGGTTATTTTCCCTACAAATGGTAGTCAGTGATGGGAAAGGGTATTTTGATCATTTCCTCCACTTTAGTCAATGGGAAGGGGTAATTACGGTTGTGTAGGAATGTTAGATAATTTCAGTGTATGAGACAGTCTCAGAGGACACACACATTGTCCTATCTACATTTTACTAACGTCTTTTTTTTTTAACATCTTTATTGGAGTATAATTGCTTTACATTGTTGTCTTAGTTTCTGCTGTATAACAAAGTGAATCAGCTATACGTATGCATATATTCCCATGTCTCCTCCCTCTTGCATCTCCCTCCCACCCTCCCTATCCCGGCCCTCTAGGTGGTCACAAAGTACCGAGCTGATCTCCATGTGCTATGCAGCTTACTAGTGCCTTACCTTTTTGATAAAGACTTTCATTGTTTCATTGATTTAATTTCAACTTTAATTTTTGTTGAAAATCAACTGGCTGCCCAAAGGTAGCATGTTTATGGATTCTCTTGTATTAACCTATCTGTCCATCCTAATGCCAGTACCACCCTATCTAGTTTATTGTATGATAGTTGGGGTTGATTTTGCCCCGAGGGGACATTTGGCAATGCCTGGAGACATCTTCGGTTGTTACAATTGAGGAGCGGGGTTGCTACTGGCATCTAGTTGTTAGATGCTAGGGATACTAATAAAAAAAAATCTTTCGGTACACAGGACAGCCCCCACAAGAATTATCTGGCCTAATGTCATTGTGCCGAGATTGAAGAAACCCACTGTATCTTTACAGTAACTCTTGAAATAAGGTAGTATCAGTCCTCCAACCTTGTTAATCTTTTTCAAAATTGCCTTGGGTATTCAAGGTCCTTTGCATTTTTATAGAAATTACAAATGAGCTTGTAAACTGGAAATTTGATTGGGATTGCATTTAATCTATAGATTAGTTTGGCGAGAATTTACATCTTATTTTGAGTCTTTGGATTCATTAACCCGATATATAACCATTTATTTAAGTTTTCTTTTATTTCTCTCAGTAACGTTTTTCAGTTTTTAGTATTAAAAGCCTTCCATATCTTTTGTTGAATTTACTCTTGAGTATTTTATGTGTTTGGATGCTCTTATATATAATTTCCTTAAATTTTGTTTACTGTTTGCTACTAGTATATAATAATACAATTGATTTCTTGAGTACTGCATTTGTCTATTAATTCTGTTATCTTTTGTAGACTCCTTAGGATTTTATGTGTTAATAATCATGTCTGCAAATGAAGATAACTCCTTTTCCATCCTTATGACTTTATTTCTTTCCTTTTTTTGTTTTGTTTTTGTGGTTTTTTTTTCTCCTTATGCACTGGCTAGGTACTTGAGTAAATTTTTAATTAGAAGTGATGGACATCCTCATTCTTTGGAGGAAAGTGTTCAGTATTTCAGTATTAATTATTTTGTGATAGTCCTTTGTCAGGTTGAGGAAGTGTTCTCCTGTTTCTAATTTCTGAAAATTTTTATTCATGAATGAATGTTGTATTTTCTCAGATGCTTTTCTGTGAATGTACTGATCAGGTGTTTTTATCTCCTTTATTAATATGACTTTTAAGTCAATTAATTGACTTTTCAATGATAGTACCAATAGATGTGTATTTCTGGGATAAACTCCAGTTGCTCATGATACATAATCTTTTTTATATATTGCTGGACTCTTTTTGCTAATATTTAGCTAATGATTTGTGTGTTCATGAAGGATATGGGTATATAATTTTATTTTCTTATAATGTATTTGTCAGGTTTTGGTATTAGGATTATTTAGATCTTATAAACAATTTCCCTCCTTATAATGAAAACTATATTGTAATATTGTATAATTTATTTAACATAGAATTCACTAGTAAAACCATCTGGACTTGGAGCTTTCTTTGTGGAAATTTTTTTTATTACAAATTCAACTTCTTTAACAGATAGAAGGTATAATAGTCAGAGATCTCCAGGGAAACAGACCAGATTTTTTAAATCAAAAACTGATTTTAAAAACCTGGTTTTTATCAAACCCGACAATCTCTGCTTTTTAATTGGAGAATTGAGACTATTTGTATTTAATTATTAACATAGTTAGATATAAGTCTACAACTTAGCTATTTGTTTGCTATTTTTCTCACTTTTCTTTCTATTCATTCCCTGTTTTCTTTCTGCTTAATATTGTTTCATGTGCTGTAAAATGTAAGCACTTACAAAAGGATAATTTCATTCACCCCTGTGTCATCCTTTGTGCTATTTATTGTGTCATATATTTACTTTGACATAACTTGTAAATTCCACAAGTCAGTGTAATTGCTTTTGCTTTAGATTGATATTTATCTTAGAAGTAAATAAGAGTAGAAAATAAATAGCATTTTATGTTTATGTACACATTGCCAATTTCCAGTTCTTTTCATTTCTTTGTGTAGATTGAAGTTTTCGTGTGGTAGCATTTCCCTTGAGCCTGAAGAAATTTTTTTCCTTTTTTTTTTAGCATTTCTTCTTGTGGAAGTCTGCTGGCCACAAGTTCTCTCAGGTATCTTTATTATATCCTCATTTATGAAGGATATTTTAATAGATTCAGAATAATCAATTAAAAGTATTTTTTCTTTTACTACTTTGATGATGTTTGTTATCTGGCCTCCATTAGTTCTGAGAAGACACTAAATGTAATTCATTTCTTTGTTCCATGGTGTGAAATGTATCCCTTTGCTCCCCTTGCTCCTTTATTTGGGTTTTCAGTAGTAATTATCATTCATGTGCCAAGGTGTGTTTTCTTTGCATTTATCATGTTTGGTATTCTCTGAGCCATTATTTCTTCAAGTTTTTTTTTTTTTTTTTTTTTTTGTGGTACGCGGGCCTCTCACTGTTGTGGCCTCTCCCGTTGCAGAGCACAGGCTCCGGACGCGCAGGCTCAGCGGCCATGGCTCACGGGCCCAGCCGCTCCGCGGCATGTGGGATCCTCCCTGATCAGGGCACGAACCCGTGTCCCCTGCATCGGCAGGCAGACTCCCAACCACTGTGCCACCAGGGAAGCCCAAGTTTTTTTTTTTTCTTTCTGCTCCATTCTCTCCTTTTTTTCTGGGACTAATTACACACATAACACACTACTTTGTATTATCCCACATGTCACAGACACTCTGTTCGTATTTTTCAGTCCTTTATTGTATCTGAAATCAGTTCATATTATTTCTTCTGTAGTCCATCTTTAAGTTCACTGACGTTTTTCTGCAATTTCCAGTTAGTAAACTTTTCATTTTAGATATAGCTTTCAGTTCTAGAATTTCCAGTTGGATTATTTTGTTTGTTTTCTTTTTTTCCCTGCCACGATTCCCCATTTTTTTAAATTCAGCAAGTCCTTCTTTTCCTTTTCGTTGTTGAACGTATTTAACGTAGCTGTTCTGAGGTCTTTTATTTCCAACTTTTGGGTCTTTTCAAGGTCTTTTATCTTGTCTGCTTTTTTCCTGCTTCTTTATATGTCTAGTAATTTTTTGTGTGTGTGCAGAATGTTGCTGCTAATAGTTGTAGGGAATCTAGGTTTTCATCTTTTTTTTTACAGGTGTTGAGTTTTATTCTGGTAGGCAATTGAATTACTGTTAGTTTTTTATTCTGCCAGCCCTGTTTTTATTCAGTGTAGATCTATTTTGGTCTTGTGTTTAGTCCTAGGATGCAGCCTTTCCTCTGGGGTATGGTCCTTATTCCTAAGGTATGAGTTACTGGGATCTCAGCTGAATACCCAAGGTGCTGGATTAAGAATCCAGTGTGGTCTTACCACCCTGTCTGGGTAGAACCCTATATCTTCCAGCACTTTGTGACCTTGGGTGTCTGGTATCTGGTTATCTCTGCACCAAACAACAGTACCCTCTTTCTGCTGTGCTTAGCAAATCTCATTCTGTATATGGGGGTAGAGGGTTCTCTTTTGCACACATTTCTTCTATCCAGTAGTCTGTTCCATAATTTCAACTGCTTCATAAACCTTTAGCTCAAATCTTTCATTCTTTTGCTCATTAACCTCACTGTGCTGTGCCTAGGTTCTTTCTCTTTGACCCTTAGTCCCAAAGTCTACTCAGGAAGCCAGATCACACATGGTGCTTATTTTGAATGTTTTCCTTCCATAAAGCATCAGTTTTTCACTGCCCGTTGTCCCATCCAGTGCCTGTAAACAGTTACCTCACATATCTTTTCCAGTTGTTTAGTTGCTTACTGAAGAAGATGTCTAGTAATAGTGAGTCTGTCATGGTCAGAAGCCTACTGAACCTATGTATTCTTAATTTGTCTGTAACATAGAGATTTAAAAATTGCATGTAGAAAGTATTTATTTTGAGTTTGCAGTTTGCTTTTCAGACCTACTGAAATACTGTCTCCAGAAACAATTTTTCTATAAGCTCTTGTATTATTGTTTTGTTTTCCAATCCATCAGCTATTCCGTGTCACCTATTAAAGGGTATGGTTTCCAAGGTCTTTTTATATACTTGACACTGAATTTATGTCTCAGCATGAGGTACAGTTAAAAGATACATGGTAAGTTTTCTGCTGTACTTCATCACTATTGTCTACCATGTTACAACATGGGGAATTGGGTACTGCACTTATAAATAAGGTCTAGCTCACTTGAAGAGTGTTGTATTTTCTCGTATTTTATATATTGATTGTTGTTACATTTGCCTTGACATGTTATGCTACTTCAATTTTTATTCTAGTATTCCCCTGTACCTCTTCTTTTTTATTTTCCTGTGCTTGTATGGAATGGCTTCTCTTAAGTCCAGATTTATTTATCAGAGACAAGTACGAAGCACTGACAATTTCATTATGTCTTCTAGTGTGGTTTTGTTACTGCATTTTTTATTGAAATATGCATTATTTTACTATTACTTTTTCTCCTATATTTTATACTTAAGGGATATATATATATGCATATATAATGTATATATGCAGATTAGATTATTTTAAATTTCTGTCATGATAAGAATAGGGGCATTACAAAAATATTTATTGTACAAAGTAGACATGGGCCTGATAATGTTAAGAACCATTGCCTTAAACATATCAAAATGTTTTTATTTTACAATTTGAATCTAATCAACCCAATATTTGAGGTCTTTGGTTCTGATTCTACTGGCTGTAGTTCATGCTACCCTATTTTTCTTTTGTTTTTTATGATTTTCTTTTCTTTTCTTTTCTTTTTTGCGGTACGTGGGCCTCTCACTGTTGTGGCCTCTCCCGTTTCGGAGCACAGGCTCCGGACGCGCAGGCTCAGCGGCCATGGCTTACGGGCCCAGCCGCTCCGCGGAATGTGGGATCCTCCCTTACCAGGGCACGAACCGGTGTCCCCTGCATCGGCAGGCGGACTCTCAACCACTGTGCCACCAGGGAAGCCCTATGATTTTTTTTAACCAGTCATATTTCTTGGCCTTTTACCTGTAGGAATTCTTTGACTCCTAGCTTGAAAAATACATTTTTTTCCAGGGATTTTTTTTGTATTTGCCTGGAGACATTTGTACCAACTGGGAACCATTTTATGAGAAATGCTCAGCTTATGCCACATCTCCACGTGAGCTGCAGTCTGGGTTATGGTTATCACTTCTCAGGGGAGACTTGTTTTCTCTTCCTCCCAGCACCATTCTGGGGGTGGGAAAGTTTCCATGCCATACTCTTCTTCAGGGCAAATTTGTTTTTCATTTATCTTTACATTGTGAGTACAGTTTGCGGGGGGTTCTGGCTCTATGGGACAGGATCTCCTATGACACCCCCAACTTCTGGGCAGATCCTAGACTTTGTTTCCTGCCCCTTCTGCTTCATCATTCCCGTTACAAGGTCAAAGCTTAAGGTTGGCAGTGTTATACATGGATGCCTCCAGGGTGAGGGTCTGTTTCAATGCTCCACTTACTGCCCTGGTTTCCTGCTTTCACTTCCTTTTTGACTTCTAAGCATTCCTAACTTCCTTGCCTGATCAGTAATGCATTTCAAAAGATGTTTTAAAAATATTTTGTCCACTATTTTTAGTCATTTTCAGTGGTATGGTCAGAGTATTTTTATATGCTACTTTGAAGGCAATATAATTCTTTTTTTTTTTTGTATGGTTGACTCAAAATTTTTTTTTATTTTTTGCTAGTGTGAGTATTTAAAAAGTACTTGTGTCATTTTTCTTTCTCTTTTTGTGAATTTCCTGTTCGTGTCTTCTTTGTTTTTCTATTTGTCTCTGGTGATTTAAAAAAAATGTATATTATACACTTTGCAAGGGGCTTCTCTGCTCTCTGAGGTACTCCTTTTTCCTAAGATGTGCATGTTTAACTCTGAGGAAGTTAAGTCTGATACTGGCACTGCAGTTCAATTTTAGCTCCTTAATCCTTTTGTATTCATTGTATGTTCTATCTGAGGCTTCTTACTACCACTTGCTTGCTAAATCCATCAACCTATTTTAATACCTCATCTTATTAGCCACTTTCTCCACTACAAAACTGTATTTTCTTTTACAATTTGAATCTAATCAACCCAATATCTGAGGAAACTGGGGAAACCCCTCTTTTTTGCCTTCCTACTGTCGACTGAAAACAATTGCACATAACTCTCAACTTTTCGGTTGTGCAATGTTGTTTCAGTCGACACTACTACCCGTCTGACTGTTCCTTCTTAGACACCTCACTGGTTCTTCCACCTGAAAATTATTAAAGAGAAGTATTTCTGAAAACTTTGTCTGCAGGTCTCTTCTCACTTTTCACATTTTGCTGGTTGACCTTTGTCCCATGGCTTTAACTACTACCTGTCCTTTCAGTGATATCTCCCAAATCTGTGACTTCAACCTTAGCATCTCCTCAAGTTTCAGACTAGCAGTATCTCCAAGGATGCACATCAACATACAGTTAACTTTTAGTTCTCCCATTACAGCGTCTTTGAAAACTCCTTATACAGTGAATACTGAAGCTTAGTCAAAAGTCTGAAGGACTTGTCAAAAGATGACTAGATAAAGGGAAATTGAGCTGAATTGGGTAGTTTTTGCCCAGGAGATGAGGCTGTTGCCATAGGGTTGTATGATGGCCTAGTGGGTGCCTGTTAATCTTCAATATTGTCTAGAATACAGGACAGTAATGTCAGTACAAAAAGTATGGTAGGGGCTTCCCTGGTGGCGCAGTGGTTGAGAGTCCGCCTGCCGATGCAGGGGACACGGGTTCGTGCCCCGGTCCGGGAAGATCCCACATGCCTCAGAGCGGCTGTGCCCGTGAGCCACGGCCGCTGAGCCTGCGCGTCCAGAGCCTGTTGCTCTGCAACGGGAGAGGCCACAACAGTGAGAGGCCTGCATACCGCAAAAAAAAAAAAAAAAAAGTATAGTAGGTGGGAAGGCATGCCTTTATTTCTTTTTGACATTAGTCACTCTGTACCTCACCCACTTTCATGATGATGCCCTTTTGGTACTAAATTCTCTCTTTTCCACCTTCAGGTTCCAGCAGCTCATAGTAATTTTCCTTTTCACTGTTTTTATTTTTTATTACATTATTAAAAAGTAATACATGGTGACTAATTTAATAAATTTTTGTTTCATTTATATTATCTAAGATAATACTAACATGGTCATCACTGGTTGGTAATTGAGTGGACCAAGTGGGTTGATAGATGTACCTGGAGTATAAGAATGACCTATCTTTGGCATGGCATCAAGACAGAGACCAGGAAACTATCCCCAAGTGGACAAGATACTGAGAAAACTGTTTATAGGTTTAGGAAAGTTGACCCAAGCGTAAGCTTTATGTTTCCATTTTGCTTTTAAAAGACAAAAAAAATAGTGAAGATTTTCGTAGTACTTTTCCTTTTCTTTGAGGCATCCAAGTAATATAACAGTGGACACTACGAACGCAATGATGAATGATGGAACTTACAGGAAAATTAATCAGTATTGGAAGACATCTGGAAACAAGGGGTCAAAATGGCCTTGAAGGGATGAATTGAGTTTGAGATTACAGAAAAACATCAAAGTGGGAATAATTTGTGAGTGATCAGCATAAATAAAATAGTTTGTTAAGGAAATGGATGAGTTTTTCAAAGGAGAGATGATAGATAAGCTTACGTTTAGATTTTGGTGAATCCAGGAAGATACTGAGAATAAGATAGGAAAATAATGTCAGAAAGGTAGAAAGAAAAGCAATATAAAGAGTGTCCTAAGAGCTAGATGAAAGAGTAGTTTCTAGAATATAGGAATAGTGAGCAAATTTCCCATAAAGCTGTATTATATACAGATTAGTGTCTTTATAATTTTCTTCATCTACAAAATTTTCTGATAGAATTTATTAAAACAAAGTTACTCTAGATTTGATTTTTAGGGACTCCAAGTTATAAATCAGAAAAATACTGAACATTTCAACAGTTACCTACATATAAGAAAAAATGCTTGGCATCTGCGACAAAGCAAATTAGTTTACTCATCAAAATGATGTCCAGTTTTCCTGGACAAGGAATGGTAAATGCAAATTAATTATAGAACATTCATAAGATAAGCAATATATCATTATTAGGCTATTTAGTCTGTTCTCTTTACTATTCTTGGAAAGATATTTTAAGCTTTTCCTGTTATTTATTTTTGTTTTCTCCCACTGTAATTCATGAGAACTTCAATTCTTCTACCATTAATTATCTCACCACTAGTGGAGTGGAAGTGCTTCAGGAATATAATATCTAAGGTTAGCGGTAGGGAAAGAAATTGTACCTACCCTTTATAAAGAGCTTTGTAGTTTGCAAAGTATTTTAAAATATTTATTTCACTTGAGACAAACAGCAACCATGTGAAGGAAGTGAGAATCATTATCATCTTTAAAAAGGATTCCTGAATGGTGGAACTTATTTATGGATGAGGAAGCCCAGAGAGATTAAGTGATTTATCGTGCATCACTGGAGTTATAAGGTGAAATCCTGGGCTATCCATTATTAGGTTTGTGCTCATGAGCAATGCATGTGTCAGCTTTGAAATGCAATTTTTTCAACTCTAAGATGAAAGATTTAAAAAATATTAAACTATAAAATATATTTAATATTCTGCTTAGTAATCTTGGTTTCCATTTGCTTTTTTTAAAATACGTTTATTTATTTGTTTTTGGCTGCATTGGGTCTTCATTGCTGCACGTGGGCTTTCTCTAGTTGCAGCGAGCGGGGGCTACTCTTCGCTGCGGTGCATGGGCTTCTCATTGCGGTGGCTTCTGTTGTTGTGGAGCACGGGCTCTAGGCATGCGGGCCTCAGTAGTTGTAGCACATGGACTCAGTAGTTGTGGCTCACGGGTTCTGGCGCACTGGCTCAGTTGCTCTGTGGCATGTGGGATCCTCCTGGACCAGGGCTCGAACCTGTGTCCCCTACACTGCCAGGCAGACTCTTAACCACTACCACTGTGCCACCAGGGATACCCTCCATTTGCTTCTGCAAGCTAGCCGATTAATTGCCTTCCTAGACATATCCTCCAGTTTTCCACTTCTGTTTTCTTATTCATGCCATATATTCAAATGGCATGTTTTCTCTTCTATCTAAACGAATCTTACTCATTTTAAATAGCCTTTAACTAGCTTGTTGTAGCCAGGTCAACTCCTTTACAAAACCATTCTTATTGCTCCCAATAATTGTGACCATGTCTTCTCTTGAAAAGATGTTAACACTTTCTTTCTCTTACACCATTTGTCAAACTCTATGTTTTATTAGCTGCCAATA
Source organism: Leucopleurus acutus (assembly GCF_964270905.1). Lineage (NCBI taxonomy): Eukaryota > Metazoa > Chordata > Mammalia > Artiodactyla > Delphinidae > Leucopleurus > Leucopleurus acutus. The sequence continues at coordinate 53,608,474 of NC_139157.1, read as the reverse complement.
TACCAGGAAGAACAGTCATCACCAGTTACTATCTGAGTTTAGTGGACTCTTGTAAAACATATTTTAAACATCATTTTACAGGTAGTTTACAGATATAAAAATAAAAGGATGTTGTGAAAAACAACTGGATTAGAAATTAATAAGAATTTAAATGTAACAAACCCAAATTTTATTCCATATTTTTCTGGTGTGAAGATATACACATCCAAAAAAAAGTATTCTTTTTCACCTGTCAGACTGGCAAAAATAAAAACCCTTGTTAAAAAAAAAAAAAGATATACACATCCAAAATTGGCAATATCCTTTGAATGAAAGTAATTGCTAATAGCTGAGCCAGGAACATAGCCATCTTATAAATAATTATCTAGATTTCAAATATATTTCTAAGAGTCCGGCTTTTTATTACCTCTGGTTTTTCTTGCACTTCTATCATCAAAATACAGTGCTTTGAAAACTTCTATGGCTCGTAATTTTGTTGAAGAGAGGGTGGTCATTTTCCTCGTCAGTAGCAACAAAATATTTTCATTTTAGATATTGATTAGAATGATCAATTCAATGAGCTTTTTCATTTCTGTGCTGTTTATCTCCTTTCAGTCAGTGCCTTCAGCATTTATCTACTTATGAATCATATCAAGTAAATTCCCTAGCACAAGCTTGATAAAAGGTGAAAGCATCCTGTTACATGTCCTTTTTAGTAAACATAACTTGTCAAAAAAAATACTGCATGATGACATTCTCCTTGAAGGACTAACTGAACAACAGATTTCCTTTTTGTCCATAGAAATATATTGTTCACTCATTGATTCTTGAGTTTGATAAAATACATTTCTAGGATATATTATGTGAAGACTCATAATCTGAGATTTAGCTTATATGATTAATTTTATCATCATCATTAGAGTCTGGAGTATTACTGTCTGTCTTTTTGTATTTGTGTTCTTTTTCATCTAACAGTTGTGAAATACCTTCTGTCATTTTCTTCTCTTTGCTGTTATGGACAGAAAATGAAAATTTCTGAATTCTCAACTGTGTTCAATGAAGAGTTAAAAAGAAAAAGACAACAGAAGTCCTGTCTCCTGATGTCTTTTTTTTTTGCGGTACGCGGGCCTCTCACTGCTGTGGCCTCTCCCGTTACGGAGCACAGGCTCCAGACGCGCAGGCCCAGCGGCCATGGCTCACAGGCCCAGCCGCTCCGCGGCATGTGGGATCTTCCCGGACCGGGGCACGAACCCGTGTCCCCTGCATCGGCAGGCAGACTCCCAACCACTGCGCCACCAGGGAAGCCCTCCTGATGTCTTTTATACCTTCTGGAAAGATCAGATGAAACTTTGGGCAATGCAATAACAAGGATGATGAAATAGCGATGATTTATTTCACTATTTTATCATCCCTCTAGATGATCACATCATCTTTAAATTTTCTTTTTTTTTTTTCTGTGAAAGCCTTAAATTCAATATGGTTATTTGCCAGTTTCAGAAAATTATTTAATTGTATAATTAATAGATTTCTCTGGAGGCAGATCAAAATAATGTTAAGCAGGTTAAGTTCTCTGCAGTTTTTGAACACCAGGATTGCATGGGGCAATTGAGTAATGATTTATATAATCTCAATTCCAAATGAACATGTAGCATAACTGATACTTAGGGTTATAAAATTAGAGAAGATCTAGACTATTGCATCTAGGTATTTAAAATCTGCCCCCCCCCCTTGTTTTTTCTTTCTCTGAGTTGCTTTTGGTCTCAGGTGCCTTTCCTCCCAGCTTGGACCAACTCGTTTCAATAATGCTTTTATGAGAAGACTTGTCCTCCTCATACTTTTGTCCCTCCCCACCATCCACCTTTCCAACCCCAGCTCTAGATAAATTTGGATCTATTCTACCTCCCATTGCCCACTATGGGGCTGGCAAATATTTCTCAGATAAAGTTATAAAATCAGGCTGAGTTGTGAGTTGTGAGGGTAGAGAGATACCAAGATCACAGACAGTTTAAATTGGGAGACAATCAAGAGAATTCAAGTCTTAGCACCATCTTGCAAAGTGAGTTGGAGAGTTAGTTAGTAGTAGAGCTAAAAACAAGTGCTGAAGTTTCCTGACCTTTGTTTCAATGAGTTTCCAGCATAGTGAATTGGGAAGTAGGAAAGTTATATAAAATATGAGAGAAGAGAAAAAGCATTAAGGTGGCCTGAAGTTCTGCAAGAGAAATATTCTAAGCCCCCTCACCACCCCAGCTTTATTGAAGTATAGTCAGCAGCTAAAATTGTAAGATTTTTAAAGTGTACATTGTGATGATTTGATATACGTGTACACTGCAAAAGAATTCCTCCCATCTAGTTAATTAACACGTCCATCACCTCACATCTTTATCTTTTTTTGTAAGAACATTTAAGTTCTACTCTCTTGGCAAATTTCAATTAAACAGTACAGTATTATCATCTGAAGTCACCATGTTATACATTAGATCCTCAGACCTTATTCATCTTAAGCTTGAGAGTTTGTATACTTTTACCAACCTCTCCCTATTTCTCCCACCCTCCAACCCCTGGCAACCACTTTTCTATTCTCTCTTTCTATGAGGTTGATTTCTTTTTTAGATTCAACATATAAGTATTTGTCTTTCAGTGTCTGACATATTACACTCAGTGTAATGCCTCTGAGGTTCATCCATGTTGTTGCAAATGGCAGGATTCCATTCTTTCTTATGGCTGAATAATATTCCATTGTGTATATAAAAGTGCCACATTTTCTTTATCCATTCATCCATCGATGAACACTTAGGTTGTTTCTACGTCTTGGCTATTTTAAATAATGTTACAGTGAACATGGGGGTGCAGATATCTTTTCAAGACAAGGATTTCGTTTCCCTTGGGTCTATACCCAAAAGTGGAATTGCTGGATCCTATGGTACTTCTATTTTTAATTTTTTGAAGACTCTCCGTACTGTTTTCCACAGTGGCTGCACCAATGTACATTCCCACCAGTAGTGCACGAGGGTTCTCTTTTCTTCATGTCCTCATCAATACTTGTTATCCCTTGTCTTTTTTTCTTTTTTTCTTTTTTTTTTTTTTTGCGGTACGCGGGCCTCTCACTGTCGTGGCCTCTCCCATTGTGGAGCATAGGCTCCGGACGCGCAGGCTCAGCGGCCATGGCTCACGGGCCCAGCCGCTCCACGCCATGTGGGATCCTCCCATACCGGGGCACGAACCCGTGTCCCCTGCATCGGCCGGTGGACTCCCAACCACTGCACCACCAGGGAAGCCCTCCCTTGTCTTTTTGATGACAGCCATTCTAATAGGTGTAAGGTGATATCTCATTGTGGTTTTGATTTACATTTCCCTGATGATTAGTGATTAGCACCTTTTCATGTATCTGTTGGCCATTTGTATGTCTTCTGTGGAAAAAATTAAATTTTCATACTATTTTCAGCTCCTTAGCATAGTTGGGTGTAATTCCCAGGATTATGAAAGAGCAAAGTGTTTCAAGGTATAGGAAAAATAAGATCACTGAGAAGAAACACAAAAACGTAAATTGGGTCCAATAACCCTGAGAATTAAAGTTAGTTGTGCATTTATCTGATCTCTTTTCTAGATGTTATGTGCTTAAAGAACAAAGTCATCATAATGTCATAATGATCTTTGCATCTCATGCAGTGGCTTCTCTGGGATAGATTAATTATATGAGAATTATAGGACAGTTTTCAAAAAAGGTAACATCATGACTCTCATACAGATATAAAATGAGCAAGTGTTAAAGATTTTATTTAACTCAAATGAGGGAAACAAGCAGATGTTACAACCCTTTCAAAGGAGAATCTAAAGAACAGACACATTTGTAGTTGAGGAATATTGAAATTATGCAAATGGAAGCAACACTAGCTTTTTTCCACATGGGAAAGGGAAGTAAATTGAACCTGACAGGGCAGAATTTGCTACTCTACGGGCAAGAATAACTTTGCAATTATCGGCGATTTAAAGAGCTGTAAGATAACTCCCATACAATCAGAATCAGATAATCCATAATTGTGAATGCTAGGTCTAGGCAATGCACAGTTTTCCAGGGAAGCACAACTTTTTCCTTACACATATGTTGTATTCAGTTAAATTATAAACATAAAACATATAAAGAGAACGTCACACTGAAGTGTGATAAATAACACTTTGCCACTTGTAGCTCTCATATTTTTCAATGTTTCTTTGTTTTCTGAAATACATACATTTTTAGAGTTTCAAGATCAAGTATCATCCAAAGAAGGTTACCTCCTTTCACCACACCTACCAGGATATTTGTCAAGAATTTTTTTTATTAGGGGGTTCCTTGGTGGCCTAGTGGTTAGGATTCTGGGCTTTCACTGCTCTGGTCTGTGTTCAATCCCTGGCTGGGGAACTGAGAGCCTGCAAGCCGCGCAGCACAGCCAAAAAAAAAAAAAAAAAAAAAAAATTTTTTTTTTGTTAGAGAAACACAGAAAAATTCTTTAGTTTCTTTGTTTCTTTTGTCCCACTGAGAGAAAACCAAATTCTTCATGTAAACTTTACCAGCCAACTTTAAAGGATGGCCAAAGGAGATGAAAACTCCATTGTACAAATGCTAAAGGAATTGTATTCAAGGCAAGCCATAGTTTGGCTTATAGAAATGCACACATAAATTTGTTAATGTGTAGAATCTAGTCCTAATGGTTTGCACTTATTAAGAGTATTTGGACATGCCTTGGCTCCGTCCAAGGACCTATCTGCTCTTCTCATACCTACCTTCAGTTTTTACCTCCATCCTCAGCTCCACAACTGTCTCTTTTTATACTAGTGGCTGTGTGTTCACAGAGTCACAGCCTTAAAATGCTCAAGTAGGGAAACAAAATTCCTTAAGGAATCAGTGATGAGAGGAAAGATATGCAAGGATGCCTTAGCAGGTTGACCATCAATCTTTAGTCATATGAAAAGCTGGGATGATGTGAAGGGCAACTGCAACCAGTAAGGAGGGAAAAAAAAGAAGTAGCCATGAGGCCAAGAATACCTGACATGGCTTTAATTTTCAAGATGAGACCTACACAGAGAGGAGATAATATCACAGTTTATAGAGGTTATCTGAACATAGTAGCAATTTTCCTTGTTCAGCTTTCGCTTGCCTACCTATGTCTGTACATGGTAAACAATTTAAGAACTGCTGATTCTTGGCAAAGAGCAATATATAGCCAGTCACAGGAAGACCAATTGGGCTAGAGGGGGAAGTGAACAGAGGTCATTTACATCTCATCTGTACTTCATCATTTTCCTCAGCAGTAGCTGGTGCTGGAATGGGAGATCAAATTTATCGATTGTTAGAAGCCTTTCCTTGGTGATTTCAGCAGAATAGTTTTAACTCCTTCTGATTCCTGAGTAGCTGTAGAGATAGAGGTGGTTTGGCACAGTCTTCTTTTGCATCTTGCACATGAATTAATCCTGAGGGTACATTTTGGGTAGATCACACCAAGCAGCGTGCTCTAGGACGACAGGTCCCCTATAAATATATTTTAATGCTACTCATATAAACATTGTCAAAGTGGAAAGTTTACACATAGTTCTTCTTAATTCAGGAATATAGCAACAATTCAGTGTTAATAGTAAAAATATTAATTCACTAATACAACAATAGGGAGTTGTTTTAACACTCTCTTCATAGAAACTCAAATGCTACCAGCATTATTACTGGCATCAGAGGTAATTAAGCCATGGTAACATCAAAGCTTTAAATAACCAATTTGGCTAAATAACAACAACAATAATAACTCATTTGGCTAAAACTAGGATTGTATCTTTTTTTTTTTTAATTTATTTAATTTATTTATTTTTGGCTGCATTGGGTCTTCGTTGCCGTGCACGGGCTTTCTCTAGTTGCAGCGAGTGGGGGCTTCTCTTCGTTGCGGTGCGTGGGCTTCTCATCGTGGTGGCTTCTCTTGTTGCAAAGCACGGGCTCTAGGAGTGCGAGCTTCAGTAGTTGTGGCACGAGGGCTCAGTAGTTGTGGCTCACGGGCTCTAGAGCATAGGCTCAGTAGTTGTGGTGCACGGGCTTACCGGACCAGGGCTCTAACCCATGTCCCCTGCATTGGGAGGCAGATTCCTAACCACTGCGCCACCAGGGAAGCCCCAGGATTGCATCTTTTAATCCAGCCCTCTTTTTGCTTCCAGCTTGCAAATAACCAGCATAAATCTGGAACTGTTATCTAACCTTCCTCTGTGCAGTTCATCAGTCATGCCACTAAAATTGATTCTTGACCTCTATACATCATTCTTTCCTTTGAAATTTCTCATGCTGTCTCTTCCTTCTATGCTTTAATGGAGGAGGTGTGTGTAACAAAACGTGAGCGAGTCACTTTTTAATTGTGCAGTCCTCATTTGAATACCTAAGGTTTTTTAACCCTTAAGTATTTTTACTATGTGTTTAATTTTTCTCATATATTGTTTTGATGTTTACATCTACTTCTCTAGATTACAGATTACTGTTTCACCTATCAAGTAATCATAATGAAATTTGTCTTTTAAAATTTCTTGTGCCTCTGACCAAATGTTTAATAATGAAAAAATTCAATGTACAACATAAGGAGAAAGATCACTTTAGAATGATTTGTGAAATAATGTCAACCATAAAAATAAGGCTGTTTTCCTGAGCTAGAGCCTAAAAGAAATCATGTGATGAGCAAGAAAAAACATATATAAAAGTTGACACAAAAGCAGTAGTGGAATTGTCCTTCTTCAGGCCAAACCAGTGCTTATTTACAGCAGATGTCACACCTGTGACACTGGTGAATGTGAAATGGTGTGGTGGAAACCAAGCAGCCCTGGGGTTTTATGTTTTCAAGCAAGGCTGCTGTGACAGATAAATGAACCAACATTTCCAGATTGCTGTAATCAGATTATTATAATTTGATTCTTCCATCTAAGTGAATACCTAATTTAAACCATCTCAAGATAAGTTAAATTTTGAATGTCTTTCCTTCATATATATATATATATATTTTTTTTTTTTTTTTTTTTTTTCGGTACGCGGGCCTCACTGTTGTGGCCTCTCCCATTGCGGAGCACAGGCTCCGGATGCACAGGCTCAGCGGCCATGGCCCACGGGCCCAGCCACTCCGCGGCATGTGGGATCTTCCAGGACCGGGGCACGAACCCATGTCCCCTGCATCGGCAGGTGGACTCTCAACCACTGCGCCACCAGGGAAGCCCTTTCCTTCATATTTAATACCTGCACTAACCTTCTAAAAACACTGTACCTTAAAGGTCAATAAGATTAAATATGGTAGATACATTGACCTTGGTTCCAGCAAGAAACCAGCAGTTTGGATAGTTGTAACACTGCCATTTCAAAAATACATGTGGCTTGTGTGTGTGTGTGTGTGTTGTCCTGACCTGGACACTCCTCCCTAGCTGTGTTGGAATCATGCAAGCCGTGCTGGCAGAGTGCCCACTGCATGTAAGATTGGGTCCTATTTTATAACAAACTGCTTTTACTCCCAAGAAATTGGAAAGCATTAAGTTATCTGTATTTGAGTCCGTTTTTCTCCTTGTTTTTTCAACTTTTCCATTAGCCAGAAGGGATTACCTGTGTGGGATGTCGTTTGTCACCTAAAAGAGAGATAACATTTCTATTTCAAATACAGATTTAATTTATGACCTAGAATTCATTATTATACTCCTTCTCAAGTTGTGGTGCAAAGTAGCAAATTCTCAACAAACGATTATTGTTCCGTGGAATTGCTGAATAACCTACAAGTAATTTTTTTAATGTTTTTTTATTGTGGTAAAAGTCACATAATATGAAACATATTTTTCTAACCATATTTAACTATACAGTTCAGTGGCACTAAGTACATTCACACTGTTGTGCAACTCTCACCATTATCCATCTCCCAAATGTTTCACCTTCCTAAACTGAAACTCTATTCCTTTTAAACACTAACTCCCCATTCCCCTCCCCACCCCCGACTCCCAGGCCCCTGGCACCTCCCAATTTACTTTCTGACTCTATTTTTAAACATAATGGAATGAAATACAAAAATGCCTGATGCCTTCCGTGTGGTGGAAGGGCCCTTACATGAAAAAGGCTCCCTTTTCCCCAGTTACTCCAGTGATTTCTCTCCCTTTCATGTCCTCTACTCTAAAAACTGTTATATGTTCCATCCCTACTTCTCTTGACCCTGTACCACCATTCATCACATCTGTCCCCCACATTTTTCCATCTTATCTTCTTGTTTTTATAAGATGATGAAAGGTTTGTGAATAGAACTATTACTATATTTTAGCTGGTTGTCAAGATACTGTGGGGCATTTTTAGCTGGTGTTATGATACAGACGACAGACCATGGCATTAATCAGAGAGAGTGTCCAAAAACTAATAAACATAAGACAATCCAAAAAGCAGTCAGGCAAAGACATCAAACAAGATTTTATATACATATATATACACATATGTATGTATATATTACCGTCCAGCCAACTATGCACATACATTTTATTAGTATCTAGTACAAAGTTGTACTCATTGTAGATATTCTTAAGTGGGTTTTTTTTTTTCTGTTTTTCATTTGAGTTTATGAAAATGATTGCATGGGTATTATAAGCAGTTGAGTCCCCACTGATAGGCAAGGTATCTAGGTAATAGCACATCATAGAACCGGATGATAAAAGAAGTTAGTAGTTGGTAAGTAAAAAATACCCTTTGAACTCAGTGCAAACCCCATATCAGTTTAGTAAATGGTCTGAGCACTGAGGTTTGGAGGAGGCACAGAGTGTTCATTTCCTCTGCCAGCAGCTTCGAGTTCTGAGTTCACATTAGTTCCATCCACATCAGACTGACCTTTGCTTACTATGACTAACACTAGGCCATAGAGAGCCATCCAAACATCTAGCAGTTATTCACCGGAAAGAACTGAATGGCAGTTATACTGACTAAATTTTGCTTTTTAAAAATAATTTTGAAAACCAATCCTTAGGGTGGTCTAACTAATAAGCAGATTTTAAACCATCCATTATGCACTTTTATTTTTCTCTTAGTTTAAAAAACAGAGTGGGCAATAGTAACTTTATTAATGGTGCTATTTTGGGTGAAATGTAGTTTAAATATTAGAGGTTTTAAAAATTCCATGGCTAACAGATTTTATAAAAAGCAGAGATCTTTTTATTATGTTTATATTCATTTGTATGTAATAGCCAGAAAAATTTGGCCATTAGAAATGTTTGCAGGAGTATCTCTATAGGAAATAAGTTTATATGGTTTTGAGAATTACTGTAGATGGAGGCAACAGAAGATGGAGAATTAAAAGAGTTATTATGGGAAATCAATAAATGTTAATTGGTAATGATGGTGAAGTTTAGAGAATGGAGCAGTTGATTCAAGAGCTGTAAATTATCACCCGTTTTGATGACATGGGTGCCTCCCCATTGAACCCATCCTTGATTGATGAACTAAGAACTGAGTAATAACCTCAGAAACAGAGAAACTACTTGTGAAGCTAAACTCAGTAGATTTTTGCAATGTTTTCCTTCCAAAATAAGCAGGAATCAGTGATGGTAAAAAGTTGTGGGCTTTTGTGCCTACAGCTGGAAGTTTCAGGGAATCATTTTTAGTTTTCAGTAAAGAAACAAGATCTACACACACCTTTTTCCTCCCTCCCTCCCTCCTTTCCTTCCTTCCTTCCTTCCTTCTTCTTTCCTTCCTCCTTCCTTTCAAGGCACCGGTGAACTGTTGAAACAGTGTTTGGGGACTATTCAGTGTTCTGTTTTGAACCACATTCCTTGTGGTTGGGATTACGAAGCGCTCTCTCTTGGTCAAGGTTGTCGGCGGTAAACTCAGGTCTGTAGACAGCTGTGGTTCTCAAGTAGCTGCTCACTATCATCTGGGAAGCTTTTTAAGAAGTACTGATGCCTGGGGGTCTGCTCTCAAAGATCCTGATTTAATGGTCTGGAGTAGGGCCCAGGCATAAGTATTTTTAAAAAAGCTTCCAAGGTGATTCTAGAATCGCTGATGTACAGGTTAACTGTTAGATGACTGACAATAATAATGAAGGTCAAATTATAAAATGGAAATGCAGCTTTATAATTGCTCTTTTTCCTTTTTCAATTACATAAACTATAAATTTTCTGGTTATTTAAAAAAGAAACTATACAAGAATTTATGGAGTAAAAATGTAAGTTCACCTTCACCTTTACCTGTATTCTCTCCATATGTAACCACTGTTAATGTACTGTTTATCCTTCCAGTGGTTTCCCATGCATTTAAAAATGCATATTTACTTATATATAGTGTTTTTGAAACATAAATGAGATTACACCATCTTTTGTTTATTATTCTGTGGTTTGCTTTTATCACTTAATTTGGTTTGGAGATCTTTCCATGTCAATACATGTAGATCTACCTCTTTTTTTTTTTTTTTTTTTTTTGTTTTGCGGTACGCGGACCTCTCACTGGTGGGACCTCTCCCGTTGCGGAGCACAGGCTCCGGACGCGCAGGCCCAGCGGCCATGGCTCACGGGCCCAGCCGCTCCGCGGCATGTGGGATCTTCCCGGACCGGGGCACGAACTCGTGTCCCCTGCATCGGCAGGCGGACTCTCAACCACTGCACCACCAGGGAAGCCCCAGATCTACCTCATTTAAAAAAATATTCTTTTACTTCATTCCTTTTAATATCTGTAGAGTGTTTCTCAGTATATGTGGGCTTTAATTTCCTTTTTCCTTTTCACATATTTGTAGCTCAATGGTAAAGAGCAAAAACTCTGTAGCCAGACTACCTGGTTTTGACTATAAGTATTTATTATTGTTGGTGGTATTATTACCATTTAATTTTTCTATTTTTTACCAATATGGACAATATTGTAGTTAATATTTTAGTACCCAAATCATTATACTTATCAATGAATATTCCTGTAGGGCAAATTCCTAGCGTTAGAGTTGCTGGCTCAGAGAGTATGCATATTAATATTTTGAAACGTGCTGTCAAATTTCCCTCCAAGAGCAATTTACATTTGCTCCAGCCAATAGAATCTCACTGCAGTATTTATTTCAAGGCCTCAATAAATTGTTCACATCACAGTGTGGCTTCATGGGCTAATAACCACAATGACTGGAATTTATTTTATTTATTTTGGCTGGAATTTCATTGAGTCAGTTTGATAGCTCTGATTATAGCATATCAACCTGAAGTTCCAATTTACGGTCTTAAACATATGATTAAGGAAAATGGAAAAATTATTTACTGATTTTTGTTTTTTTTTAGATTAAAAACTTTCCACATAGAAAGTACAAGAGGGGTAGGGGAAAATAACTGGGCTTTGGCAGTGAAAAGTCTGACCTGGACTAGTAGTTACAGCCTTTAGATGGAGCAGCTCAAAGAGAGAAGCTCACTTTCACACACCATAGTGACAGAATAGTAACCCAAGTCTCAAGAAAAATCTACTTCAAATCTGTGTGTTTGTTGGCGTTTTAAATTCAGGACGCTTATATGTTTTTAGACTTTTACATAATAAAATTTACATCAGTATCGTTGGGTATAATGTTTTTATATAATGAAAATGCAAGTGAAATTTATTATTTTCAATTCAAATTTCCTTCTCTGTATACTCTCTTGAGTCTTAATTTTCTCATCAACACAACGTTGATATTTAGTACCTACTTCATAGGATTTGGGGGAGGAGTCAATTTTATATTACATATTAAAAACCTTTAGGGACTTCCCTGGTGGTTCAGTGCTAAAGAGCCCTCCTTCCAATGCAGCGGACGATCCCTGGGTCAGGGAGCTAAGATCCCACATGCCATGGGGCAACTAAGCCCGCGCACCACAACTACAGAGCTCGCGTGCCTCAACAAGAGAGAGAAAACCCGCACACCTCAACGAAGATCCCACGTGCCACAACAAAGACCCAACGCAGCCAAAAAATTAAAATAAATTTTAAAAAAAGCCTTTTACACAATGTCTGGAATATGGTAAACTCTTAATAAATTGAACCTCAGTATTATTCCTATTATTATCATTTTAATTCTGTTAACAGTGTGTTCAGCCCTGCTGTTAGATTATTTTATTTTTAGCATGAGTTAAGGTAATTGAGGGGGGATACTGGCTTTTGTATTTCAAAAGATACACATGAAAGATTTTCTGGTGTTAAAAAATTTTTTATGGTGTTAAATATGTATTTGTTCCATAAGAACCCTTTTTAATAAACATAATTCACTACTAACCAATATTTTTGAAAACTCAATATTTTTACCATTGTACTTATGAAAAATATATAAAAGTTAACATTATTAAAATGTTTTTATTGTTTAGTTGGCTTATAGTCTTAGGTGTTTGGATATAAGAATAATAAAAGAAACAAATTTGCATAAAGAATAGGTTGCTTTGATAGAGTCAGAAAATGTGTGCACTGTTAACTGTTTCTAGCTCTGTGGTTCATCAACATTTTCCAACTCTCCTCTTGGTATTTTGGGGCAGATCCTATGGAGTGAATAAGCTATATACCCAGTTGTGAATTTAGATTGTTTGGAAGCTTTCAGAATAAAATGAGGGCTTCTGGAAGGTTGGCCTGAGAATCTGTCTCTCTTACCCTCAGGAGGTACAGGGTGAGCATTTTGCTTCTGCCACTCTGGATCCTTTGCTCTCCTGCTCTTAGGGGTCTGTGATGGCATTTCTGCCCATCCTCCTACCTCCCACGTTCAGACTGGGATCCAGCACTCCCAGGTCTTGGGCTGAATGACACACAATTGAATTAGATAACAAGTGTTCAGACAGAGTAAGATCGAAAACTGTAGCCTTGTTGAATGTCATTAGTATCACTTCTGGATTTTAGTTGGACTGTATCGGAGTTAACAACGATAATCTCTTCAAAGAGTTGGTTATCGTTTCTCCAGATTAGTTTCTGAAACTCTTTCCTATCTGTGACTTTTCTTTACCCCTCTGGCCTCCCATTTGAAACTTTACTGATCCTTTCTCTCATCTCTCTTTTCCAGGGATTTTATTATGCTCCTTTCTATATTCATCCCTCCTTCCTGCCCCATCGCTTGCACTTTTCCCACTCTGTTCTCTCTCACTGATACTGTTTTACTTACTGTTCTTTCAGCACTCCCTTCCTCTTCAGAAGTTTATAGATCACTGTATCCTTATCCTTAATGCCTCCCTCTAACCCCCCAGAATATGGATCTAAGTTTCCATATATATTCTTATTAAGTTAACACTTTAAAATACTTAGAAGCGCCTACGTTCTATTTTTTTTCTGTTACACTTTTAGACAAGCAAAGTTGACTTTCTCTCTTTATGTAGTGTCACCTCTCATTCTATTTGATCACTTCTGGGACCTGTTTTAATGCTCGTGTCACAACATAAAATTCATGCAAATTAACAAAAGCAAGCTGATTTGGAGAGGTGTGGAGAGTGTACAAAGGAGCCTAGTACCGTCCAGAGCTTTGTATGGAGAATGTGGTGTGATGTTATTTGTGAGCTGTTCCATTTTCCTGTCGGTCCCTTGGGAAGGAAGGAGTTTCATAATGGGGTGTGACCTGCACTTCTAGTAAGCGTGATTGGCATTGAATGTTTAAATAGAAGAGAAGAATACATATCATTCCTCCCCTTTAAGGCAAAGCACAAATATACTGAATGCAAATCTTTTCAGTGTGGAAGGCAGTCTGGCCTGATGATAGCATGAATCTGAAAAGCTAAGGGAGTGAATTAACTATGCAGATCAAAATGCAAGGAAGCCAAAATTCCGTAGTATCCTTAAAAGTAACTTTTAAAACCCAGAAGTAATGGTAAATACACATACAGAATATGATGGAAGACCCCATTTGAAAAAATGGAATTCTGACATCAGCCCCTTGGTAAATGAGTGGGCAAATGGTTCCCTGAATTGGGTAGCAGTGCACATACCACAGTGACTGATGAAATTGATGTGTCGGTGGGAGAGCGGCTCTATTACTCAATCCTTTAACCTGTTTCCTCTGTCTTCAAAAATGAGCTTCTGAGTGGATGTTATCCTCAAGGAAGTGAATTTAATTCAAAAGAAGCTGTTTTATAGATGGGCAAATTTAGTTTAAGAATTCACTTTTCCATTATAGAAGAGAACTATGTGGAAGAACATTATTATAAGTAATATGCTTATATTTCTTAAAGATGCCTTTTTTTTTTTTTTTTTTTTTTTTTGCGGTACGCGGGCCTCTCACTGTTGTGGCCTCTCCCGTTGCGGAGCACAGGCTCCGGACGCGCAGGCTCAGCGGCCATGGCTCACGGGCCCAGCCGCTCCGTGGCATGTGGGATCATCCCGGACCGGGGCACAAACCCGTGTCCCCTGCATCGGCAGGCGGACTCTCAACCACTGCGCCACCAGGGAAGCCCAAAGAGGCCATTTTTTAGTGTATTTTGGGGACCTGAATTTCAAGCATTAGTCAGTAATTTTTCTTCAATTTTGAATTATCTCTTAGAACACGTGGCTAAAAAAACATTGAATCTGCATTGTAATAGTTTCATTAACTTATTAAGGTATGTAATTACACAATAAATAATTTAATCATAAAAAGTGATTTCTTAGTTTTTCCCATTAACTTTTGAAAATATGATGCTTTTTTTTTCCTGACATAAATACTTGTTAATTACTGCAAAGAATAAAAGCCCATCTTGTGAATCCATTATTCTAAAATTTGCAAGGTAATATTGATAACTGGAGAAGCAGGCTGTTATCCTAGTTTTCGCCAAGTAAAAAAAAATTCACTCTATAACTTATCTCAGAAGATAAAAATACATAACCATAAGTATCCTACATATACTTCCCAGTAGGTTAATAGTAGTTTGTCTTAGAAGTATATGGTAATATGAGTTATTAAGCTTGCTAGTCTCTCACACACACGCACACACACAAATCTAATTAATTATAATTATTTTGTCATTATGATCTTAAGCTGATTCTCACAGTTACCGCCTATTGTGCTATCATTTTTTAAAAACGTGACCTATTGTGTAAATTTCATAATGAGAATTATGGGGTCATGAATGTATTTGGAAAATAAATTTAAAATAGAAAGCCCTTAAAACATTTCATTTGGAGACAAATCAGTAAGCCAATTTTGTACTCAACAAGTAGGTTAAAAACCTTCATAAATATAAAATTTTATTCTATCCAGTTGATGGTGTTTTATTATTTTTAATATAAAATTTTAGAAGAAAGAAAATGTGACTGAAACTGAGCAATGTAGCTTCCAAATAATTTCTCAGCTTTTGGAAGCTGTCAGAATTTCAAACATATAGTACAAGCTGTGCCCCCAGTGTGCATTCAGGTATTAATTAAAGATGGATTTATATTTATTTCAACTTAGAAGAATTTACCCTGAAGGAAAACTAACTTCTTACAGAAAGAAAAGAAAGTTTTTCCCACCCCTGAACTAGCATCAACCTTTATTAATCTGATCTAAGTATCTAAGAAGCTTAGATTAATCTATATTAATCTGATCTAAGGAGATTTCTTTTACAGCATTCTTCTTATTCAGACACTTTCTATCTTGTTCTAATATTACTTGGTAATTCCCCAAATACCATTCACCGTAGATGTCTGACTTACTTATCAAATTTCACTGCACTAATTTGTGCGATGGGAAAGAATTCTTCCAGTTCAACAGGTTTCCACAGGCAAATAATTAACACCCAAAGAAATGTTAAACTCATAATATTTAATTCGGTCTATAATTTTCCCAGTTGCTGGTTGAGTTGGTGTTGCATTTTAGTCAAGAGCTGTGTTTTTTAACTGCCTTTTCCAAGCTAGCTGGTTGTTTTTTGTTGAACGTGGCTGCCCTCTAGTGGACTAAATTTCCTTTACAATAACCTAACTGTCAAATCTAAAGCAGCATTTACATATGGAAGTGATTAGTCTTTCATGCTTTCGGACTCTCGTGTTTCATTGACTTTTGTGTTTAATACAACACGTTTGTTGTTAAGAAGGCATATTAAAATAAGCTGATCTCTTGGACGGTCTGCGTGTTTTCGTATATTTTCGACTTCTGACCTATTTTGTGAGACATGCTCCTTCTCAAGATCTTTTCGTTTTTCTTGTCGCAGATGCTACAACTGTGGTGGCCTTGATCATCATGCTAAGGAATGTAGTCTACCTCCTCAGCCAAAGAAGTGCCATTGCTGTCAGAGCATCACGCACATGGTGGCGAACTGCCCTCACAAAACTGTGGTGCAGCCGCCCGCCGGTTCTCAGGGAAGACAGGAAGCAGAGCCCCAGCCGTGCACCGCGTTCCCTCGAGAGGTGGGGGGTGGGCACGGCTATGCGTCACCACCGTTTCCTCAGGAGGCGAGGTCCGAGGTCTCTGAGTGGCCAGGCACGTCACCTGCAGAAGCTTCCTCCACAAAGTCATCTGCAGCACCAGAAGATCAAAGCAAAAAAGGGCCTTCCGTTCAAAAACGGAAAAAGACATAACCCTTTTTCTTAACATTATCGTTTTCTCTCCCCGGTTGGGAAGTCTACCTCATGCAAATACAGGGGAACAGTATTTCACAAACAGCAGCTGACCTGGGATTTTTAACTACTGTTGAGGAACTGTGAATTTTTTTAAACAGACAAATCACTCTAAGCAAATTACCTTTGAGCAGGGTGTCATGTGTCATGTGACTCAGAGGATGAGATGCTCTGTGTATCTGTATGTGCATGTGTGAGAGGGAGAGAGCCTGAGTCTGTGTGTGTGTGTAGGAGGATTTTCTATAGAATGTAGACATATATATAAAGAGGGTTTGTCTTTATATATGTGTGTATAGAGATGTCAGCACACAGCCTCCCTCGCAGAATTGGACATCCCCAAGAATTGAAAACCCAGGTAAAGCATTTTAGATGGTTTTGAAAATAACCCTTGGAGTTTTTCTTGAAATACCATTCCCTTTATATTACATTAGGAAAAAACAAAACAAAACATGACTGTTACCTTTTATGTGAACCAAAGGATACTTCAGATCTCAGCGCTGCCAATCCTATGGTACTAAAGGTTTTTAAGACATCAGTTCTCCCGAATTTGGGATTGCCTCTTTTTCTTGATATCTGTAGAGTGTGTCCCCCACCCCACCCCCTTTGAAGGCAGTACCTTAACTCCATATGCCTCTGACTGCCATAAGCTTTTTTGAATCTGGGATACATGACTCCAGAAAAGACAATGAATGTGTAATTTCTGTGCCGATATTTCAGTGTTTTTAATTCATACGTTTTGATTGTAAATTAGTTGCCTATTCAGAGAAATGAAGGGGAGGGCAATGTATAAAGGTAGTGACTTGATTGTTTTCAATGGTATTTTGATACTCGTTATAATCTTTTACCTGTTGTGAGGTTTTTGAGGGACTGTGGCAACAGCAGCTTCCCTTGACCAAGTCAGTCCTTCTAACCATCGCTTCGAGTGGAGGCCTCCTTGTTTACTACTGAAGACCTTGGAGGAAAACTCCAGTTGTTTGGTGTATGTTTTTGGTGGCTGTTTTTATTCCCCCTGGAGAGTTACCTAACTTATTTCTGAAACAAACAAACAAAACAGCACAGATGTGAGTAAAATGCCAGGGTTGAGAATGAACATTTAAGTGGATGCTCACAATTGCCCAATTACGTATGACCTTGAATAATATTAAAAGGCTCCGTGTTTGATGGCGGGCGACTAGAGTGATGAGCCTGGGGTAGGAGGTTCCCAGACCTCTCCTACCAGAGAGCTAGGAGTATTTTATACAATACAGTTCATCTTAGGGGAATTCCCTCATGACTGCTCCTGAAGGGACCTCTGTGGGAGATTCAGGATGAACATTCAGTGATGGGGACAGAGGTGCTTCTCAGGTTGGTCCTCAGTTACGGTAGTAAACTGGCTGGGGGCCAGTCATCGTATTGGTCCCTTCAGGTCTCAGTCATGAAAAACATTCATTCTGGTGTCATCCTGGTTCTAGATGTTACGGATCAATTTTGGAAACATTTCCAAGAAGGTACCAATTAGTGGTAATGCTTAACCTTGGCAATAAATATAGTTGTGTATGAGCCTGTTGGTGTAAGCTCAGATAATCAAAACCAGAAAATAGCATGATTCAAATGAGACACGTTCTGCTGAACAGTTTCTGCTCCCTCCCCGACGTGTCCTGCCGAGGGAGGCTTGTTGTACAGTTGCTGCCGTTTCAGCAAGCAAGCCACGCAGAAGGAGAGCGAGCCTCGGGCTGGGCCGCCAGCCCTTCCCAACTCAGCTTGAGTTGACAGTGTTTGTGAGAATCTCCATGGGACATACTGAAATATCAGTGTGCTGTGATGCAAAGCTTACCTTTGACGATATTGAATGTGATAAATAGCTATAGAGAAGTACTTCCTTGCCTTATGTGAGGATCGTAAGCTTATTTAAATTATGTAGACAAATCAAAGTGGCATTGCTTAATTTTTAGCAGGTATAATAAGCAGGTTAACAGTAAAAATGCAAAACATAAGTCACTTTGAAAATTCAAACCAAAGTTCCTTGACCTTATTAGAAATAGGAAATTATGGACTTGAGAATTGGACATTCCCTGTTTACATATAAAAAGTTCAGAGCTGAGTTCATGGTTTTAAAAAAGACACACAGAAATAAACATGTTATAACTATGGACCTTATGGGTGCAACTTGAAATCATTTTTCAGCATCTCACCAGACTGAACTAAGCACATACCAAACCTATCTTATGATTAAAAGTTGGGGTTTATTTTTTATATAAGAATATTATCACTATTACATAACACACTCAGGACAAAGAACTTTGCTCAGGGAACATACCATATAATATTTTTGTTTCTTTACAGAATAGTCTACAGTCCTGCTTACTCAAAACAAACCAAATAACTTAGACTTTATGTAAGTATTATGTACTGATGTTAGTAATAACTACCTCTGAGTTTGACATTGATCAAAATTTCTGAATATCAGATATCGGTTCTCCTATTTTTATTTCATGTGAAAAGTACTCTAAAGGAGACTCCCTCAACTCCTTGCATATGTGAATATCACTGACGTAAGCACAGTGTCCATTTACATGGGTGAAATATTATTCTGTTTACAGCAAAAGGCTACCTCATAGTTGATGCACAGCACACCTCTATGCTGCTCCAGCCTTACAATGGCTGAAAATGCTCTGGTACAGACCTTGTTATCTATAGTATAGATAGCAGTTCACAACTGCACGTTTCTGACAAACACTTGTGAATCATGAAGCATCTCATCTAGTTAGCAAAGTCTCCGAGCATTTCCTTCAAGTTATCATGTATGTTGTTTAAAGACTTATAGGGACTCTTCCACTGAAGCAAAACAGAACACACAAGCAATCTTGGAAATAGCTACTTTGCCCAGAGGTCAGTCGGTTGCAGGAAGAGGTTGGGAAGAGAGGTTGGTTGTGTGAGTGTTTTTGTGCTGGGCAAAACTTGTCAAAGAAAGATGCCAATCTCCTTCATTTGTGTCTGTGCCGCCCTGAGGCCAAGTGTCTTGCAGCATTATTGCCCAGGCACATAATTAACTAGCACTGGGTGCCAAGGAGTGAACATAGAGTGGACGTGCAATGCCATTTCTAGCTACTGAGGGGTAGGGTCTGTGTGAAGCATCAGTTTACAGGAGTTGCTAATGGGTCAGGCAGGAGGTCAGTGAATTAGTTGCCCCTTGACCTCACCCCCCCATGTCAACACAAATGTAATTCCTTAGAAAGATGCACTACCGGTCTCTTAGCCCTGTGAGCTATTCATTGCTACATGGCAGATTATAGTAGCAACAGTTTTATGCTTGCATTTCTAGTCTTTACTAGAAGCCTTTGGATGTATTTTTACAGCTGAAAGATTTAGAAAGATTTTTACCTGCTTATAACTTGGAAGTTTGGCGTGCAATGTAGGGGAAAAGATCAAGAAACATCATGTTATTAGCATTGGTCCATCTACAAATAAATATAGGGTGTTTTTATTGCCGGTATTTTTTTCATGTTCTGGCCCAGTTTTATTTTGCACCAATGTGGCCCCAAGTTACTGCTAGTTGTATTTAGTTTGTGAATAGAAGCCCATAAGTGTTAATAGACTTTGTAACATTCACTGTAAGATGAATTATACAGGACATGGGAGATCTCATTAAGTCTTAAAAAGTTAATTTAAATTAATTTATCTGTTTTCTCTAAGAAATGTTTATCATAAAATATATATGTGTATTTCCCCTTTGGTTATAAAATTTGGGGAAGTATGTACAAGTGCAGCTGCACGGACTTTAATTTTCCAGCTGTCTTAATGAGGTTTGTTTGTTTTGGGGAAGAACAACTTGTTAAAAGCATCGAATTCTGTCTTACATTGCTGTCAGCAGCCTCTTTCAGATGTGGTGGTTGTGTGATCTGTGTCATAGTTGTTCAGTTAGAGTGAGAGGTTGACCTCTGAATCGTTGTTAAATTGTCTACTTGGAGCAAAGCTGCAAAGTTATGGTAAAGTGCTGTACTGTGAGAAACTATTAGGACATTTAATACATCTGTGGCTTCACATGTGTGAGAGTTACCAGCTTGAAAATGATGGTGTTGACTACCTCCTGAATTACAGCTACCAACCACTGGCACCCACCACCAGCTGGCTTTAATTAGTGTGTGTTGCTTCTTGGTATTAACAACTTTAACCATAATAGAGACCAAAGTGAACACTGATTTCTGTATGTCTTTAATATGGTGTTTTATCTAGTGCTTTAAAATTATCCTGTGTAGTATTTAGATGACCTCATTGTCCATTTTGGCTCACGTTGTTTACAAGTGAAAATAAAAAAACACTTGAACTGTATGTTTTTAAAGGACGAAAAAGGAGTTAGATGGTCGGAATGGCATTTCACTCATGTACAGTCATCCTGATGGACTAAAAGTACTGTTTGCCTTTCTGCAGACCGTGGATTTTATATTCTCATCTCATGCCTAATGTCTTATTCTGTCAATTATGGATATTTTGAGGTTTAAAGAAATTACTTGATTAAAAATAAAACATATAACGTTGGCATTTATGATGAGTTTTGGAGATTTTTCGTGATTTGTGTGATGGCTAAATTAAATGAATGGGTAAAAGGCTACTTGGGCAGTATTTATTACCAATATGAGCATAAATTAAATAGTTTTAACATATCCTCAGATAGCAGTGATTATAAATATAAAACTTACTTATTACAGTACAGATGGTGAATAAATTCCGTCTGAATGAAGAAGGAAAGGTGTGTCCTGTCGTCACTAGGAATCGTTCTGTGTCAGCCAGCACGGACTGTGCAAGCTTGTGAATCAGGACACACACTTCTTGGGGTCAGGAAGAGCAGCCCGAAACAAAAGTGTCCAAACCCTTTTGGAGAAACCAGTTTAGAATTTTCCTACAATTTTTTCCCTAAGAATTTTCAAGTATTTGAAAAGAACAATCAAGGCCAGGTGGCACCAGTACCAAATATCTAAACCGTGAATGTAGATTTACCAAACTTTGTATGCAGCCTTGGTATTCTATACAACCAACCTGATAAAACCGCTGAGTTCTATAAATTGGCCAGTCCCACAACTACACCGATTTTCATTTCTGCTCTATACCTGGATGATTCACTTTTTTTTTCCTTGTGGTCTACTATGAAAAACAACAACAACATATAACATCATTTACCATGTTAGCCAGTTTTAAAGTGTACAGTTCAGTAGTGTGAAGTATAGTCACTTTCTTGTGCAGCAGTGAGTGGGTGATGTGAAGGGCTCAATCATGAATGCTCATGAGAAGCTTATTACGTAAACATTTCAACCATGTTTACTTTCATTGATAATCGCTATTTAAAAGAGTAGCTTTTTGTTGTAAAAGTAGTGCTGTACTTTACTGTAGAGAATATGGAGAACCTTGAAAGAAAATTTAAATGGTACATAGTCCCATCACCTGCATCTTATTAATTCTAAGTTTAAATTTAGTTTTATTAAATTTTATTAATTTCAAATATGGACAACCTTTTAAACACATGTAATCCCATCACCTATAAATAACCATTAACATTCATTATTAATTTTCTTCTGGTCTTTTTTCAATACATTATGTATAGATTTTAAAAAAATCCAAATATAATTTCTGTCATCTTCAATGTAGAACTCATCATATATTACTCTTTCTAATCCTTCTTTCTCTCATTCTCTCTTTCTCTCTCTCTCACACACACACATACACACACACTTTCTGAAGTGGTCTTAGGTATCCTGGAAAGTGATAAATGTTTCTGAGTCTGCATATCAGGCATGTTTCTTAGCCCAGTATTTCCACTTAAAAAGTTTCCTGACTTTAGGACATATGTATATGTACTTTGTTTCTAAAATTAATCAAAGTTTCTTGAAGGTGTGAATTGTTTTTCTCAAGGTCAAGGACCTCAATTTCTAGTTAGTTTCTGAGCTGGCTAGCATCTGGAGCTATCTGCCTGTTCCAGTTGGTAAAAATTCTTTAAAGTACCAACTCTGACCTTGGGATTTTTGCTTACACTCAAATGACATGGTTCATTTTGCTCTTTTGTCAGGAAAACTGGACTGACACCTAAATATTATGGCAGCAGCAATACTGCAAAATCTGAGTATAGAGAAAGACAATTTCAGACTTAAGACTCAAACGATATTTACATTTGACTTAGTTCAAATACATGTATTATTGACATGTGGTCCTTTCTTACTGTTTTCCACAGTTTCCTCTAGGAGTGTGGCCTCAGATATTTCTGTCAGATATTTCAATTTCTGTTTATAATCACTTCTTTAATTTAGATCGTCATGTCACATATTCAAGCCATTACAGTTATCTCCACATCGGCTCTTCAAATTCTCTCATTTCTTCATGAAATTAATTCTGTATGAATAATTTTCATTAGCTAGTCCAGATATTAGTTTGCCAGTCCTGTGTTAAACTGCTTCTGTCACTCATCCAGAGCAATCCATTCAAAATAATAATAAAATCTAATTATGACCATAATAAACTTTCTCATGTTTATTATGAAAAGTTTATTAGAAAAGTTTGAAGAATACAAAGGAGGGGCTGAAGTGTGAGCAGCTGTTGTAGAAACATTCTGGAGATGTGCCAGAGCTCACTCTATTTCCTTGGGTTTGTATTTTCGTTGTATTTGTTAATACTGCACAGCATTAATGGGGAGACACATCAGATTGCCAGGGAAAATTTAACATAGAACAAAGTGGTTGGAAAAGACAGACACTAGAATGTCATTTGGCCCAATATTCTGTCTTTACCTAGGATCACACTGGATCATCCCAGCTGGTTATTCCCAAAACCTGCCAGAGAAGATTCAGCAAGTCCCATCCAAACCCCAGCACAGTGTCTAAATATTCCAACGCAATCCCTAACCCCACTCAAAACCAAACCAAAACAAATAGGCAATAGAAAAGACCTCTGGGCCAAGGTCAGATTATTTAAGACATTCCATTTGGAGGTGCCATGTTAACCTACAGTGCTGCTTTTTAATTAAAAATTATTTCTTTTTTAAAAAAAATATTTATTTATTTAGACTGCACCAGGTCATAGTTGTGGCATGAGGACTCTTAGTTGCAGAATGCATACAGGATCTACTTCCCCGACCAGGGATCGAACCCGGACCCCCTGCATTGGGAGCGCAGAGTCTTATGCACTGGACCACCAGGGAAGTCCCTAAAAAGTATTTCTTAATGGAACACTGTCCCAACTAGAATTTTCTTTAGAGCTTCTGTAAAAGATAACCTAAATAATATAACACAATTAAAAATCATGTTCTAATATAGTCCATTGTACACTGGGCCTCTGGAGGTGTAAAAATTCTTTATGGTTAAGGTGAACGTCTGACTTTTAAGAAACTGTAGAACTGTAGTTTAATCTGTGATTGAAGACCAAGTGTGATACATTTCAGTTATGCATGATACCACCAGAGGGCACTCTTCGCTCACAATTTTACATCACCTCATAGCTACCACATATTTGAATTTCTAAATATGAATGACAAACTTATCTAGGAAAATTTCTCCCTAGAAAAATGTGTAATTATAAGTAATGGCTTTATAGGCTCTTATGCAGAAGACATAAGAGGCTGTCAATGTGAAGTTCATGATGCTGAAGGGATATTGATAGTCTCAAAGTATTTTATCCGAGTATTTCTAGGTTTTCTTGTAATAAGAAACTTCAAAAATATAAACACCTATATAGCATTAAATGCTCATATTGCATCACTACCCCATAAATTCTCATCTACCTTTTAAGCTATAATACAAGACTTTTAAAATTTTTGTTTGGCATTTTATTACATAAAACTTTGGTGGCGTTCTTCTCACTTAGACATCTTAGTAAGTCTGTCTACGCTCCTGTTATCTAAGAATCTTCTTAAATTACTCACGCTATCACACCCAGGTGTTCTAGATTTGGGATCTGAACATGTGCACCTAGAAGCAAGGACTAATTAGATACAAGTTCCAAGAGAATTCCCAGGTATAATTTAGTGAAGAGATATTTCTTTCACCTTAAGCTTCCATTTAAGTGTCACTGGTTAATATAATAATAGCTTTCACTTTTATAGTGTTTTATAGTTTACAAGGGCTTTGACATTTGGTTCTCACGGAGCCCTTCTAAGGGAACGATGGCAGGTATTACTATACCTATATTACAAAGGAATATACAACTGGGCTCAGGGAGATGACATTAACTGCTCAGGTCACACAACCAGGCTTGGAGCTAGAAAAGACACTTCAGAATTCTGATTCTAAGTATTCTTTTCTCCCAAACACCAAAACCAGGCAGTAAGCTTCTTTCTGACTCTGCCCAGGAAGCTACAGGGAGCCAAAGAAAGTGAGTAAGGGAGTTGAAAGGATCACAATCACACACCAACAGTGGTCAAAAGGTACAAACTTGCAGTTACAAAGTAAGTAAGCCCTGGGGATGTAATGGACGGCATGGTGTCTCTAGTTAATGATACTGTTTTACACATTTGAAAGTTGCTAAGAGAGTAGATCTTAAAAGTTCTCATCACAAGAAAATAAAAAAATTAACTGTGTGTGGTGATGGATGTTAACCTGACATATTTTGATGATCATTTCATAATGTATACAAATATCAAACCATTATGTTGTACATTTGAAATCAATATAATGTTATAGGTTAATTATATCTTAATAAAAAAGAGGAAATGTTCCAAAAATAAATATTGGTATTCACAGAAAAAAATCACACACCAAGACTGCCTATGTTTGCTTTGGTCTAACCATTTCCAGCTCTATCGCCTGCTTCTGCTAGTCACTCTTCAAATCCCTAACTAACACTATTGTCGTTTTTTGTTTCCTAAAGCAGGAAGCAAGACCAAGAAAAGTCTTCGCCTGCAAAGTCCAGACCAGCCTGCAGCTACAGCCAAATCACCTGGGATGCCTAGACTAGTGAAGGTTTCTGACCTTCCTCCAGCTCAGTGCTTCTCAAATATACTACCCATTGGAATCATCTGGGAAGCTTTTAAGAACCCTGATGCCCAGATAAATTACTTAAGAATCTGTGACTCCGATGCGCAGCCAGAGTTAAGACTCACCGTTCTAGGTGTTGTTGAGTTATTAGAGCCAGATTTTAACTGGTTCCCTAAGTGACTTTTATTAAAAGTTTGGGAACTATTGGCCTAGAGCCAAAACAAAACCAACAAAAAACCACACACAAAAAAAGTTGCTTTTTTTTTTTTTTTTTTTTTGCGGTACGCGGGCCTCTCACCGCTGCGGCCCCTCCCGTTGCGGAGCACAGGCTCCAGACGCACAGGCTCCAGACGCGCAGGCTCAGCGGCCATGGCTCACGGGCCCAGCCGCTCCGTGGCACGCGGGATCCTCCCGGACCAGAGCATGAACCCGTGTCCCGTGCATCGGCAGGCGGACTGCCAACCACTGCGCCACCAGGGAAGCCCAAAAGTTGCGTTTTAAACTGAAAACCATCGGACTATGGATGAGTATGCTTGCGTTCAACTTTCCCAGACATGCCCTCCTCATCTGCTAATAAGGGGGTTGGACTAGTTAAGGGGACTTCAAAGTGTGGTCCCGTTAATAGCAGCATTAACATTATCTGGGAACTTATTAGAAGTGCAGCTTTCGGGCTCTACCCCAACTGTACTGAATCAAACTCTGGGGCGGGGCCCAGCGGGCTGGGTGTTTTTTTTACTTTTATTTTTTTACGATGTTGGGGGGTAGGAGTTAATTAATTTATTTATTTTTGCTGTGTTGGGTCTTCGTTTCTGTACGAGGGCTTTCTCTAGTTGTGGCAAGCGGGGTCCACTCTTCATCGCGGTGCGCGGGCCTCTCACTATCGCGACCTCTCTTGTTGCGGAGCACAGGCTCCGGACGCGCAGGCTCAGCGGCCATGGCTCACGGGCCCAGCTGCTCCGCGGCATGTGGGATCTTCTCGGACCGGGGCACGAACCCGCGTACCCTGCATCGGCAGGCGGACTCTCAACCAACAGGGAAGCCCCAACGGGCTGGGTTTTTAAGGAGCCTCCAGGTGATTCTGATGTTGCTTAAGTTTGAGAACTTATGTGCTAGCTGAAATTTACATACTCTATTTGCTGTAAAATTCTACAATTCTGTCCCCTCCAAAGGAAACTTCAATCCACACCATTCTGGAAGGGCTAGAAGGGGTTTGTCAGCAAGCTGACTGCGTTAAGGACAACTCTGGAGAAACCTTTAAATGATAACACAAGGAAACATTGCTTGATGATGAAAGACGTGGGTGTCGCTCATGATAATGCTATCACAACTTCAAACCGACGCGGCATTCGCGAAGGACAGTCCAAGGACGGGAGTGCCTTGGATAGGAAGACAGCAGGTGAGACTTTGCCTAACCCCCACAATCATCCTCAAGCAAAAAAAAAAAAAAAAAGGCCTGACTCACTTGGACCACGAGGCTCACGTGAAGCAAGGAGACGCCATGTCAGCGCTTAAGTCCGCACACTGGCCAATTACGGGCACCAGAACTGGAAGATCCCTCGCCTGGTCGGACCTCCTTTTACAGACAGAACTGAGGCCCCATCAGGAGATGTGAGCTGCCCAGGGTCTTAGCATTCTATAACAATCAAACTGTGACCGGAATACATGTCTCCTGAATGATTGAGAGCTACCCCTACCCCTTACTCTGGGGTCTAGATAAACTTCTCTCTGTCCTTCTGTTGTCAAATACTCATCACGTGCTCCAGCCATATCCATCCCACCTGCTCTTCGCTCTCACGTGGTCCTCGTGGGAGATCAACAAGGATATTGGTTCAGAACAACCACAGATGAAGATGTTCTTTTTACCTCCTGGAGAGCCTCATTTAGCCTAATGCTGGCGTTTTACACCCATAGCCACCTCCCCTGAGAGGGGCCTTCAGCCTCCTTTCCCTGCCTAATGCTTCCTGGGGTCACATGTGGGAGACAGGATGGGCGCCTCTCTGCTTCAGTCCGACAGGACCAGAGAGACTGCAGCCTGGACCCCGGGCCTGCAGACATTTCTGCCGTGAGCGGGAGGGATCTTGGTGACTGACCCCTGCCCGGCCTGCCCCTCAGGTCCTGCTGGTACCAACCCTCTGTCTCTTTACAAGGACTGTGGTTGCTAAGATTCCAGAAGCCTTAAGGATTCAACGTGGCAACCAAAGGAAAAAGAGAAAAGGGGATGAGAATGAATATGTACTTCATGCCAACTACATGTTTGGGAAGGTTCTAGAATACACACAAGGACACAGCAGCTTAAAAAGGTGTAACTACTTGCCAAAGATCACATGGTCAGAGCTGGTGTTCAGAACAAGGTAGATATGACCTCAAAGTCATGTCCAAGGATAAAGACTCGGCCTCCTTTTTCAGGTCGGTGCTTTGAGCTAAGAGGGAGATCAAGGTGGACAACAGAGATAAAAACCCGTTTGGGGCAAAGTGTAACTAGGACCCCACCCTTTCACATGAACTGATAGATTATTTAAATAAAGGTCAATAGAAATTTTAGCTTTTCTTTTCTAGAAATGCCTCTCCCTAAAAAGTACAAATTTTTTGTTGCTCAAAAAATTTAAAGCATTATATTTTTTTATTTCAGCATGGAAACTCCTTGATAACCTAAGGTGAGAAGCTGAGAACAAGATTTGTACTGGAGGATGCAGGCTTACTATCTAAGAGGATTGGAAAAAGCAGCAGAGTGAGCAGGTCCGCAGGCTGAGAGATCTGGGATGAAATCCCCCCCACTTCTACTAGCTGGTTTGTTTTGGCAAAATCATTCTTTTTGAGCTTCCGTTCGATTGTCTTAACCACCTTCTAGGATTTTTGTGAAAATACTAAATCGTGTATTCTCTCACTTTTTCTTTTTTTTTTTTTTTTGGCTGCACAGCACATGGGATCTTAGTTCCCCAACCAGGGATTAGAACCCACCCCACCTGCCTTGGAAGTGCAGTCTTAACCACTGGACTACCAGGGAAGTCCCCTAACTCATGTATTTTAAATGCCTATAACAGTCTTTTGTAAATAGTAGGCACTCAAGAGACAGCTATTATTACTCATCACATTATATTGTAATTACTCTTATAGCAAAATGTATCAATACTAATAAGGAGAAGAGTTAAAAGAGGTCAGATGAGAACAATAAAAATAGTGGGAAGCACAATGAAAAAGGTTAGCGAGGCCTCCATGATAACAGAAACCCTTTAAAGAGAAATGAGTTCGTTCTGTTTTCCGTGCATCACGGCCCCCATGGGAGGCTATGGCCTGAGGCTCGGCCCCTGGTTTGAGCTTTCTTCAGGGGACTCCGGGTTTCACCTCAGTCCCTGTCTGCACAAATGGCCTAATTATACGTAACCACCAGCGAATGGGAGCAGCTCTCAAGTTTTCATCATTTGCAGATAAATATCAAGAGGTAAATGGCGCTAATCATTTTTCCCTGAAGGCTCCCTTCCTCTGTGAGCTGGGATTTGGTTGTGGGACCTCATTTACTCAGCTGTGAGGTAGTTTAGCTTCGTGCAAACCACGTTTGCTTCTGCTGGTCTGTCATGCAAGAAGTCAGGGGGTGAAATCCCCAGCCACAAGGCTTCGTCCCCAGGAGCGGGCTCGGGGCTGGTCCCGCGATGTGGAGTCCTGCCTGTACCGAGCAGCTGGGCCAGGCAAATGCCAGGAAGCCGTGAATTCTCTCAGGACAGGTAATGAAGGAGGCTGGGAGAGCTTGACGGTCAGTGGGGATATGTCTGCCCCTAGTATACAGCAAGGAATTTTTTTTTTTTTTAATGTAGGACCTTGTTGTTCATCTGTTTTATATATAGTAGTGTGTATCTGCTAATCCCAAACTCCTAATTTATCCCTCCCCCGTCCCCGTTCCCTTTTGCTAACCATAAGTTTGTTTTCTGTCTGTGAGTCTGTTTCTGTTTTGTAAGTAAGTTCATTTGTATCATATTTGAGATTCCGCATACAAGTCATATCATACCTTTGTCTTTGTCTGACTTCACTTCACTTAGTATGATAATCTCTAGGTCCATCCGTGTTGCTGCAGCAGGGAAATACTGATGTAGTGTGTTCATTCGTATTCATCACACGTACACCTTAGCAGAACATTTTTTACATATTGGTGACATGGCTCATTGAGAAAGAATTAATTACTTTGCTCGTCATGTAAGATGCCTCTTCTAGTTGGTTCTAGTCTTGGGGCTGATCAGGGAAAGTTTATTAGGTGCCAAGGACCTACTATCAAGGGCCAAGAGATGGGCTGCCCAGTTCCCTTTCCAACACTGAGCACAGGTGATGGGAGGAGAGAAGGGTTTCTCCGTGAATAGAATAGACCCAGGGGAGGGGTTCTGGCTCCTCTGTGTGACCCCTTGTGTTGTCGAATCTCATAAAACTAGAAGAGAATGTTCAGATGCAGTGTATTAAAAAGTTGAAATCTATCCTCACAGTGTAACTCTGGAGGCTTCTCAATCGCTCCATCCAGGCAACACTGCCCACTGCCTCGTGGGCCTTTCTTTTCACGGCCAAAGGCAGCAAGATGGCAGGCTTTTGAAACTGAGTGGAACTAACTCAAGAGCATGCCCTCTGCAGGTCTGCTCAGATTACCTAAACCAGAGAAATTCCCATAACCTCTGAAGGTTCTTGAACCTTTGGGCATGGCGTTAGGGCAAATCAGCTACATGTAAGAGACATGAAATTAAAAATACGCACATATTCCAAGTAAGAAATTTATTTGATCAAATGACAATATATGAAGGTATTTTAAACTGTAAGGCTCCATTCAGTCGAAATGTAAATTTATTATAAAGTAAAATGGTATCAGTGTAAATGGCACCTAAAAGCAGAAAGAATGCGATCCCTATGAATAATGTATCTGTAAAAACCATTCACAAAATCCTTGTGTACTTTAAAACTAGATTGCAAGAATATCGGTAAAATCTGTGAATAGTGCTTAAAGTGGGTTTCTTAAATTTCCCTTACAATATGTTGTTACATGCAAGGTACTTGGGGTCCTGTGATGATCAGAGCATGGCTACCATGAGTGAGAAGATGTGTCCCGAGTGCATGGCAACCTCGAGTTCCCTGCACGGTGTCCTATCCCTTCACATCCTTGGGAATTTGAATTGAGTGGGTGGGAATTTCTAATCACTCTAGTTGGGGATAATTAGAAAAAGAGGTTGGAAAACCAGGGTTGGAAAGAGGGAAGGGAGGGGAAACGGGGTCAATGGTTTCTGCAGAGCAGCTTTAGAAATGACCAAGAAGGGCTTCCCTGGTGGCGCAGTGGTTGGGAGTCCGCCTGCCGATGCAGAAGACACAGGTTGGTGCCCCGGTCCGGGAAGATCCCACAGGCCGCGGACTGGCTGGGCCCGTGAGCCGTGGCCGCTGAGCCTGCGCGTCCGGAGCCTGTGCTCCGCAACGGGAGAGGCCACAGCAGTGAGAGGCCCGCGTATTGCAAAAAAAAAAAAAAAAAAAAAAAAGAAATGACCAAGAAAATGGATTTTAAAAATAATTTTCTTTTCTGCAAAAAAAAAAAAAAAAAAAAAGAAATGACCAAGAAAACGGATTTTAAAAATAATAATAACAGTGAATCCTTGGAGCTGTACCTCAGGGTCTGCACCAAGCCCCAAGGGTTGGGACTGACCAGCCTTCCCAAGTGCTCGGTCAGGAGCCACCATGCACTAGCATGAAATCTTCACTGGCGGGCAAGGTCATCACCTGGGTACACTGGAGACAGGGCACAGTATGTAGGTTACACAACTTTCCCTAAATATTTTTTCCAGCATCCAAGTGACTCTGCCTTTGGGGCCATGACAGGACCTGGGAGGCAGGAATCAGCAGCTCCAAGTTACAGAATCAGAAAAGCTTCAGGCATATGGAAGGAGAACCAGACACGAAGAAGGTGGCGTCTCCCAGTGGGCACAGCATTAAAGTGAAATGGACCATAGGGAGAAACGGAAAAGATCCCAGGAAGCTAAGGATGGTAAGTGAAAAATAATTATGTAGCACCCATTATTACTAATTTAAGATCTAGAAACATCATAGGGTTTGTGCTATTAATTTATAAATATAATATTTATGAGGGCTTGCAAAATATCATAACTGACATACATTCTGGTATAAACGTTACAGTCCAGCTTCATACAACGGACTTGATGTTACATTTAAACGTAGTAGATTTGGGGTAATATACAGAATAATTTTTGCAGACCATTTTCTGGACCTTGGTCACACAGCTAAGTGAAGGCCAAAGAACACAGGAAGCATCTCATTGGCAGCAAACATGTTTTTTATCTATGCGTTATACAAAGATACACTTGTTCATTTGTATACATAAATTTATAAAAATTATCCATAGGAGATCTTTTATGTTTTCTTATCTGCTTCTTTGCTATCAAGTCTAGTGGGAAGACTACTCAATATCTTCAGCTCCTTTTCTCTGAGACTAACTGTTGTCCTTAGAGGGATGTATTTAAAAATAGTTTCGTGTTTCCCATTCAAGCTAAATGGCTCTTTGAAGATCCCTAATCTTTTTTTTTTTTTTTTTTTTGCGGTACGCGGGCCTCTCACTGCTGTGGCCTCTCCCATTGCAGAGCACAGCCTCCGGACGCGCAGGCTCAGCGGCCATGGCTCACAGGCCCAGCCGCTCCGCGGCATGTGGGATCTTCCCGGACCGGGGCACGAACCCATCTCCCCTGCATCGGCAGGCGGACTCTCAACCACTGTGCCACCAGGTAAGCCCAAGATTCCTAATCTTGAAATTATAATCTTCCTTATCAATGGCACTGATGTGCACACATGTTTTAATAAAAGCAGTAAATGACTTCATATCACCTATTTTTAGCAGTGTGCTTTTAAACATGTTTGTTCCCAGCACTATAGAAAATAACCTCCAAACACATCCAGGCTGATCATTAGAGATAACACCCTCTGTTGTCTGTGGTTGACAAAGTGAGACAAACCTGAAGATGGGTCAGGGTAAGAAAATCTCAAGGTTCTGTGGATTCACAGAACATTAAAAACATGGCTTTAGCAGCATCTAAAATTACTTTCTACTCAGAGAAGGATGTAATATCTAATTACTCTATAGAGTGATTTTGTAAATTAGGTCTTATGCATGTGTAAACTCAATGGCCTACATAGTTTCCCTCCAATAGTTAAAGGAAAGCAGTATTAACACCATTACCTTATATACTTGATTCGGGCATTGAAAGAAAGAGTTCAACCTATTATAGCTTTACAGTCTTAAAGCCAAGGCAAAGTCATTCACCTTTGTTTCATTTCCCCAAATAAATTTCTAATTTAGCAAACCGAAGAGACCACTAGAGTGGGAAAGTGAAATCAGCCTTTCTACTGTGAGGCTAATAGGCCAACATTTGATGACTATGTTAGGAGCCGGATACCCAGTCTGTGGAAGTTTTCTCAGTGAGTGACCAAGCATGTAAATTTGACTCAAGTGAAATTACTAAAATAACTGGCTTTCAAAAATGAGTTTAGGAAAATGAGGTGACCCTGGAGTAGCTTATTTTTATATCTCCTCTCACAGAAATCACCTCTTGGCAAAAGATGCTTTTGGCTCAGCTCACCTGAAAATAATTTCACTTGGAACTTTTCTTAGCTGTTTAACCTAATGGGACTGACTCAGAGTTGGTTCCAGTGGATGACACAAAATAAAGGTAGTGGGGCATGATGGAGCCCAGCCCATCAGGGGGCTTCCCCCAACTAGGTGGCCTGGTGGAGGGCCACAGTCACACTGACCCGCTGGATGATTTAAGCAGACTTTGAATTTCCCAAATACCACCATGTCTGGAATGCAGGCCCTCACAGCACTATCTAGGCCGGGCGATCATGGCAGAGCTTGTGGTGGACCATCTGCCCGCACACAGCTGTGTCCTTCTTTGCATCTCTGGCACCTGGTCCCTGGCACACACAGTAAGGAGACATCTATGGACCTGGAGGAACCATCTGCATGTCAGAATAGCAGATGAAGAGTGCAGCGGCTCCGTCAGCCTTGTCATTCTGCGACACTTGTTTGGCCACTTGACTCTCCGGTCCTCCCACCCCAAGGAACGTGCTTCCCACAGCAGAGTGTGGGGCAAGCTGGGCTGGTTTAGCCAAAGGCCGGCCCCAGGCTCAGAACCTCTTCCACTGTTAACGTTTCCAGCTTTAGGGCTCAGCCCAACTTCCAAACAGCATAATATAAGGATAATGTGAGCAAAGTCTGACGAGCTTTGTTCATTATCAACTATCCACACAAGGCCCACAAAAGGAAGGCAGTCTAGTAGAATGACGTGTCTGGCCTGAGAGAAAAATATACATGAATAGCATCACACCTTGCTTTAAAATTTTCTGGCCAAAAAATCAACTGAGCGAAGCCTGAGATTCCCTGCTTTTTAATGTTACCTCAGCCTCAATTTCGAACTTACATTATTTGTTACAACTATCAAACGGACAGCCCCATTGCCACGGCAGAGAAAAAACTGTCTCTGACGAAAAGGAACAGCTCGGAAAGATAAGTGAAGGCATTTGCAATGACAAAGTGCTAAGATTTTTTTAAGTTAAATGATAACATATCTAGAAAACACTGTGAAAATATATCTCTCAAAAATAGCACTCAGTTTAGTCAGAAGGCTCAGTGGAACAGAAAGCTGACCAGTAAAAAGAGAAGATAACCTTCCCATGTTTTGAATCTCCCTCCCTTTCCTGCCCTCAGACTCTCCCAGGCTGGGAGTATCAATATTAAAGCAGAACAATTGAAAAGCTGTGAAAAAGTGCTGGTATTTTTCAGGATCTCTTCCAGACAGTTTCCCTCTTGGTAACGTGAATCCTCTCTTGGGATCAAGGCCAGCGACGAACTGGAAGCGTATTCGAGGACACGGGTTCAAAGACCTCGTCATCGTTTTCCGCCCCTTCCTCTATTGGGTTCATCTTCGCAGAGGCTCGCTGGTGTAGGGGTGACACATCTGTCAGAGACACAGAAAGAAGAACCACTTAACGGACAGCCTTCCCTGATGCTGGCCTGATAGATCAATGGCAAACTCCAACTGGAAGATAAAACTCTGGGCACCTATAGCTGGCACCAGGAATGCAGTTTCCGTAAATACTGTATTTTTTTTAACTTAATTTTTATTTTATATTGGAATACAGTTGATTTACAATGTTGTGTTAGTTTCAGGTGTACAGCAAAGTGACTCAGTTATACATATATGTATATCCACTCTTTTTCAGATTCTTTTCCCAGAGAGGTTATTACAGAATATTGAGTAGCGTTCCCTGTGCTCTACAGGAGGACCTTGTTGATTATCTGTTTTATATATAGCAGTGTGTATGTTAATCCCAAACTCCTAATTTATCCCCCCACACACACACCTTTCCCCTCTGGTAACCATTAAGTTTGTTTTCAAAGTCTGTGAGTCTGTTTCTGTTTTGTAAATAAGTTTGTATTAGTTTTTTAGATTCCACATATGTGATATCACATGATATTTGTGCTTCTCTGGCTTACTTCACTTAGTATGATAATCTCTAGGTCCCTCCATGTTCCTGCAAATGGCGTTATTTCATTTTTGTGGCTAATATTCCATTGTATATATGTATCACATCTTCTTTATTCACTCCTCTGTTGATGGACATTTAGGTGGCTTCCATGTCTTGGCTACTGTAAATAGTGCTGCAGTGAACATTGGGGTGCATGTACCTTTTTGAACTATGGTTTTCTCTGGATATACGCCCGGGAGTGGGATTGCAGAATCATACGATAGCTCTATTTTTAGTTTAAGGAACCTCCATACTGTTTTCCATACTGGCTGCAACAATTGACATTCCCACCAACAGTGTAGGAGGGTTCCCTTTTCTCCACACCCTCTCCAGTATTTATTATTTGTAGACTTTTTGATGATGGCCATTCTGACTGGTGTGAGATGATACCTCCTAGTTTTGATTTGCATTTCCGTAATAATTAGCAACATTGAGCATCTTGTCATATGGCTTTTGGCCATCTGTATATCTTCTTTGGAGAAGTGTCTATGTAAATCTTCTGCCCATTTTTTTTCTTTTTTTTTTGCGGTACACGGGCCTGTCACTGTTGTGGCCTCTCCCGTTGCGGAGCACAGGCTCCGGACGCTCACGGACCCAGCTGCTCCGCGGCATGTGGGATCTTCCCAGACCGGGGCATGAACCCGTGTCCCCTGCATCGCCAGGTGGACTCTCAACCACTACGCCACCAGGGAAGCCCTGCCCATTTTTTGATTAGATTTTTTTTTTCTTTTTATTGAGCTGCATGAGCTGTTTATATATTTTGGAGATTAATCCCTTGTTGGTTGTGCCATTTGCAAATATTTTCTTTCATTCTGTAGGTTGTCTTCTGGGTTTTTTTATGGTTTCATTTGCTGTGCAAAAGCTTTTAAATTTAATTAGGTCCCATTTGTTTATTTTTGTTATTATTTCTATTACTCTAGGTGACTGATCCAAAAATCTATTGCTGTGATTTATGTCGAAGTGTGTCCTACCT
Source organism: Leucopleurus acutus (assembly GCF_964270905.1). NCBI lineage: Eukaryota > Metazoa > Chordata > Mammalia > Artiodactyla > Delphinidae > Leucopleurus > Leucopleurus acutus. The sequence continues at coordinate 53,572,560 of NC_139157.1, read as the reverse complement.
GTGTTCTCCTCTAGGAGTTTTATAGTATCTGGTCTTACATTTAGGTCTTTAATCCATTTTGAGTTTATCTTTGTGCATGGTGTTAGAGAAGGTTCGAATTCCATTCTTTTACATGTAGCTGTCCAGTTTTCCCAGCACCAATTATTGAAGAGACTGTCTTTTCTCCATTGTATAGTCTTGCCTCCTTTGTCATAGATTAATTGACCATAGGTGCATGGTTTATTGCTGGGATTTCTATCCTGTTCCATTGATCTATATTTCTGTTTCTGTGCCACTACCATACTGTTCTGTTTACCATAGCCTTGTAATAGTATAGTCTGAAGTCAGGGAGCCTGATTCCTCCAGCTCCGTTTTTCTTTCTCAAGATTACTTTGGCTATTTGAGGTCTTTTGTGTTTCCATACAAATTTTAAAATATTTTGTTCTAGTTCTGTGAAAAGTGCCATTGGTACTTTGATAGAGATTGCATTGAATCTGTAGATTGCCTTGGGGAGAATAGTCATTTAACCATATTGATTCTTCCAGTCCAAGAATACGGTGTATCTTTCCATCTGTTTGTGTCATCTTTGATTTCTTTCATCAGTGTCTTATAGTTTTCAAAGTACAGGTCTTTTGCCTCCTTAGGTAAGTTTATTCCTAGGTATTTCATTCTTTTTGATGCAGTGGTATATGGGAGTTTTCTTTCTTTTTTTAAAAAATAAATTTATTTATTTTATTTATTATTTTTGGCTGTGTTGGGTCTTCGTTGCTGCATGCAGGATTTCTGTAGTTGCGGTGAGTGAGGGCTACTCTTCGTTGTAGTGTGCGGGCTTCTCACTGCAGTGGCTTCTCTTGTTGCAGAGCACGGGCTCTAGGTGCGTGGGCTTCAGTAGATGTGGCTCGTGGGCTTCAGTAGTTATGACTCACGGGCTATAGAGCACAGGCTCAGTAGTTGTGGCACACGGGCTTAGTTGCTCCGCGGCATGTGGGATCTTCCCGGACCAAGGCTCGAACCTGTGTCCCCTGCATTGGCAGGCAGATTCTTAACCACTGTGCCACCAGGGAAGCCCCATGGGAGTTTTCTTAATTTCTCTTTCTGATCTTTCTTTGTTAGTGTATAGACATGCAACAGATTTCTGTGTATTAATTTTGTTGTTTTTAAAGCATTTTAAAAATATTTTATTATTGTTTTTTTGGCTGCATTGGGCCTTCATTGCTGCATGTGGGCTTTCTTTAGTTGCGGCGAGGAGGGGCTACTCTTCATTGTGGTGCATGGGCTTCTCATTGTGGTGGCTTCTCTTGTTGTGGAGCATGGGCTCTAGGTGCGCGGGCTTCAGTAGTTGCAGCACGCAGGCTCAATAGTTGTGGCTTGTGGGCTCTAGAGCGCAGGCTCAGTAGTTGTGGCGCATGGGCTTTGTTGCTCCATGGCATGTGGGATCTTCCCGGATCAGGGATTGAACCTGAGTCCCCTGCATTGGCAGGCGGATTCTTAAGCACTGCGCCACCGGGGAAGTCCCTCTGTATATTCATTTTGTATCCTGCAACTTTACCGAATTCATTGATGAGCTCTAGTAGTTTTCTGGTAGCATCTTTAGGATTTTCTATGTATAGTATCATGTCATCTGCAAACAGTGACAGTTTTACTTCTTTTTTTTCCAATTTGGATCCCTTTTATTTCTTTTTTTTCTCTGATTGCTGTGCATGGCAAATCATTTTGGATAAGACCAAATATCAAGGGCCTTTTGGCATGGACCAAATGTCTCCATGGACATTCTGGACAGGACCAAATACGACCAAATATCAAGGACCTTGGTGTGGACCAAATGTCTTATGGGCCAAATGCAAGGCGTGAAAGTCAAGAAGCCATTCTTGTGGAGGGGATGCCACTGCAGATGCCTGGATGGTATGAGCTTCTCAAACATATGAAGCTCCCAATGGGTTGCACCAAGGTCTGCTTAGAACTCAGAATGCACACTCCTACAGTAACATCATACGTGGTGATTCGAGTCCCTTGAAGGCTGGTTTAAGTCCTAATTTCCCTAAAGAATGGTTCTACTCCAAAATTATAGAACCTAACACCATCCTGGAACACCACCTAAAAGAACATTCTTTTTTTTTTTTTTTTTTTACGGTACGCAGGCCTCTCACTGCTGTGGCCTCTCCCGTTGCGGGTGGCCATGGCTCACGGGCCCAGCCGCTCCGCAGCATGTGGGATCTTCCCAGACCGGGGCACGAACCCGTGTCCCCTGCATCGGCAGGTGGACTCTCAACCACTGCGCCATCAGAGAAGCCCTAAAAGAACATTTCTTGCCACCACCTATCCAGCCACTCCCTGGACTGACAGGGGGAGAGGGAGAGAGAGAAGGTGGTGAGAAGGAGAATCCAGGCATGCAGGAGGGAAGAGCCGGGTGGAGGAAATAAATCCCAAATTGCAGCAGATAAGAAACCAAACAATAACTCACACGTTCTGTCCATCCCTCATTCGTTCATGCATTCACCAAATGCTAATTGAGCATCTACTGTAATGGGCACCATGCTTGATGCAGAAAAAACCATTATCTAACAGTAAGAGTAAAAGGTATTATAAATGGGTACATGGGCTTCTCAAGGTGCCTAATATTACAGCAAACTCTCTTCCATACTGTTCCCACGTTCCGTGTCAGGCTCCACTTTTTCAGGGTCTCCCTTGGCCCTACCCATGCCTGTGCCGGATTCTTGCTCTGCCCTCCAGCAGGGCGGGGTCTGTTAGCAATCAATCAACCAGCAACCGCTGAACTCAGGCTGGGGGTGAGGCTGATGATGGAGGAACAGTGGGTGAAATCTGACTCTTCAAATACTTGCTGTACAGCAAAGGACAGTAGCAGGATTCTATGAAGACACAAAGCAGAAAGGCTACAAGAAATTTATCAAGATCAGCTGTTAATCCCTGGCCAGAGTCAGCTGCAGACCAGAGGGTGCAGCAACCCTGAGAGCGTTCAGCGAGGAGGAGGGGTGGGGGCCGGCCATGTGCTCCACGCACGGATCGGAGTGTGGGAGGCAGTGAACGGTGGTCAGGACCAGAGGCTCAAGGAAACACTTGCAGGGTTCAGATCCTTGCTGTGCCGCTTCCTGGCTGTGCGACCTGTCCTCCATTACTAAACCTCTCTAGGCCTGTTTCCCTGTCTGTGGAAAGGAGATGTTCACAGGACCTGCCACATGGGGTTGTTGGGAGGATTAAACAAAATAATGGAATGTGCTTGGCACGGTGCTGGCACATAGGAAATGTCACTGTCATTTTTTCAAGATAAATATATTTTTCATTCCACCTTTATTCATTTGGATGAAAAGTATACTGCATTGCTTACTTTACTGATAGAATTTTGAGATCAGGATAAAGATACCTGGGCAATGGACTTTTGGGGACCTGATATGCACACATCTTGGGGGGAGGCTCTGTGTGTTCCTTCCATGGACAGCTTCGGAATCAACGTGGCCATTGTTAGGAGAGAACATTAATATCGTGTTTAGCAAGAAATGATTCGTTTACATATAACTTATTTTAACTTAAGGAGTCTCTTTGGCATATATGACATTTATCACTGTTTTCAAGTTAAAGATTCACATAACATCATTACATAAACATTAAAAAAACTTTTTGTTAATTTTATCAAAGTATAGTTGAGGTACAGTATTATGTAAGTTACAATATAGTGTACAATGTACAAGTATTGTACAAGGTGTACAGTATAGTGATTCACAATTTTTAAAGGTTCTATTCCACTTAGTTATTATAAAATATTAGCTATATTCCTGTGCTGTACAATAGATACTTGTAGCTTATTTATACAGTTTGTGCCTCTTGACCTGACCCCCTATCCCTATCTTGTTCCTCTCCCTTCCCTCTCCCCATTGGTAACCACTAGTTCTCTATAAGTCTGTTTTTTTTTTTTGTTATATTCACTAGTTTGTCGTATTTTTTAGATTCCACACGTAAGTGATCTCACACAGTATTTGTCTTTATCTGACTGATTTCACACAGCATAATACCTTCCAAGTCCACCCATGTTGTTGCAAATGGCAACATTTCATTCTTTTTTATGGTTGAGGTTTTTTTGGGGGGTGGGAGGAAGCAATAAGTTACATACAATAACTGTCATTTAATTATTAACTCTACAGTCATTGCCACACATGTGGGGAGATGCCCTGATCCACAGCCACATCTTCCAACATGAAAAGATCATAATTACGCAGGGCTGGACTTCGGCAGAGCTAGTGTGTTTGTTGTATATACATGGAAATTGTTCACTTTCCAACATTTACAGTCAATTAAAATACTGAGTCTCCAGAGAGACAACTACTGACGTAAACGGTAGAGAATCACCCTCGATTAAAATAGTCCAAGAACACAATTCTGCCTCTGAGCACAGCAAGGGAGAGTCTCTCAGACACGTTCTTTTTATCCCTTTTTACACAGGTGACAGCAGACACACCAAACATAACCTCAGATTCGCACGTCTACTCAAATGGCAACGTGACCTATCTGTGAGACCTTGGGCAGGTTACTTCACCTCTCTGTGCCTCAATTTCTCTATCTGTAAAATAGAAATCATAATAATACCATCTACTTCACATGGTGGTTAAGAGGATTACATGAGTCAACACTTGTTAAGTTCTTACATCTGTGCCTAGGATGTTATAATCCCTTTGTAAATGTAAGTCAGTAAAACGAGTTAATAATAAGGCCTTAGGAGAGCAATGGCCTAAATCATTAGGAAACTTGTTAAAATTCATCGTCACTCATAGGAATAGCACATAAAGGAAATGGGACTTGTGCTCAAATAGGGGTTTGTGTTTCTCAATCTAAGAGTGCAGCAAAATTGTTTTTTGGTTTTTTTTTTTAAGAAAAAACAATAGCCATGGCTTCCATCATATTTCTAGCCTCAAGTTATGATTGGGTGTCATGAAATATTAACTTAGGCTGAGTATTTGCAGACAGACAAAACCCTCAGAACAAGCAAGACGGCATGTCTAAGAGCATTATGCCCAATCCATTACGTAGCGCATTCAGACCTAAGTGTACGACACACATAACACAAACACACCCAATGCATTTGGGCTGGGGAAGTGGGGGAAATTGGTTTGTAGTTTTTAAGCCCATCTATCAAACCAGGGGTGATGTTCTGTGGTAATGTGAGGGTGCTGTCTACATCGGGGCCAAAATGTTATCTGCCCCCTTAACTACTTCACCAATCACTGCCTTTTTCCATTGAGAGAGGACCCAATCCCACTGGAAATGACCTAGAGAAACTTTGTGAGAACTTTCAGCTTCTCTGTTGTTGACTGAAAAAAAAATGCACCCCCTTAACGTTGAGAATTATGTTTTATTTGGTGGACAAAACTGAGGACTTAAGGCCGGGACACAGCCTCTCAGATAGATCGCTCTGGGAGATAGCTCCAAAGAGGGAAGGGAGAAGCCAGGATATGAAGGAGTTTTGGCAACAAAGACCAGGGAGTCAGAGCATCAAAAGATTACTGTTAATTAAAGGAAGCAAGACATCGCAAGTTAAGGACGTTAGCGTTTTTCTGGGTATGGGAAGAGGCAGGAGTCTGGGCTCACTGAAATCATTCCTTTGCTATGCACCTCAGCTATCTGGGGCCAGGATCCTGTGCTTTCGCATCCTGAGTCCCCTCAGGGTGCACGGTCAGGGGGTGGTGGCAGCGGCAGACTGCTAGATGGCGGGCATCCTGTTTCTCTCCTGAGCTCCAGGGCTCACCGTCAGGGTGGCTGTAACATCTTTTGTCTACGGATATAGCAGGCAACATTTTTTTTTCACTGATATTGTGAAAGAATTTATTCTGTCCCCACTCTATTTACCTGGGAAGGGAAGAGCTGTAGTGCTTATGACGTAACGGTAAAAGATAGTCAAGCAAGAGTCATCCACAGTCCTGGGGTGACATCCAGGGGCCTCCTTCCCTTCTGGTCCAAGCTCCAGCAAACTCACTGCTCCCCAAATCCAGCCTATCCTTTTCCTTTTCTCTCCTTGCTTTTCCCTCCCTCCGACTGGTTTCTGCATTCTCCTCTCTACCCACCAAATTCCTATCCACTCCTCAAAGTGCGGTTCAAGCCCCACCTCCTTCCTTTGTAATCTTCCCTAATTCCTTCTGTGGGGAGATTCTGTTCTCCACCGGACAACAAATACTTGCATCTCTCCCTTACTGGAGAACAAGCATTTGGAGGGCAGTCATCACTGCCTCTTCTCTCCTGCAGCCTCTCCGAAGCACCCACACATAGCCAGGTCCTTGATAATTACTGAGTCCATGAGAAGAATCCCTCCTCCGAAACTCTGCACGGGGCCTTCAGAAGCCGATCCTGAGGACTTGGGAATATCACATGGCCATCAAACTGGATCTCTGATGGGTCAGGTCCCTGCCCTGGCAGTGGGGTGCCACCCGTGCCCCTCAAGTGCATGCAGGTCTCGGGTTACGGTAAAACCTCACTATGAAAGGTGACTGTTAGCGCTACATTCTTTATCACGTCCCCCGAGGGACATCGCTTTCGTACCACTGACGATTCGACAGAGCTTATAGCACAGGCAGGAGTACCGTCCCCTCAAGTCAGCCTCAGTGAAGTCTGTCAGTATCGTCACCTGCTACAAAGTTGCCATCCAATCAGCAAAGAGAATCCCCAAGCGACTACAAGGCTGAGAGGCTGGGTTAAATGTTGGGGAAATAAAAACGAATCAAACATAGTCTCTGCCCCTGTCTCATTTTACGTCTCAGGAACTACATTGTACTTTTGGGAGCAATTCATTCTCACCGTATCCATGTCATTATTTCTAATTTATACTCAGAGGCTAAATAAAGCAAGGACAACCAGGACACCTGTAAAGGAAATAGAGCTGGGGAGATGCTGTGGACGAACGCCTTTCCCACCCGGGCGGGACCCACTCGGAAACGTATTTGGCCAGGGTAAGCCAGGAGGCCCCGATGGCCCAGCGAGACTGCCAGCCCTTGTGCTCTTTCCACACAGAGAAGAAGAAATGCCCTTTCAGCCTTTGTGCCTGCGTTAGGGCCCCCCAACACCCCAGTTCCCACCACAGTGCCTGTTGCTCTTTCTCCATCGGCAGATGTACTGGAAGGTGACGGGGACACCGTCTGACTTGTAGCTGCTGGAAGCCGCCAGAGCCAGCCAGCTGCCTGACCCCTCGACAGGAATCAGAGTCGCAGAGAGAGTCCACTCTCTGTCTCAACCTCAGGGAGCCTGGCTTCTGTACCACTAAGGGCCAAGTATGAGGTTCACCTGGCCCAACCCGGGAACTGGCCACCGTCACAGCCAGAAGAAAGGCAGACTTCCCAGAGAAGGAGCTCACTCACCCTGGTGAACACCCGGTGTTCTCCGCCCTCCACAGGACACCTGCTGGTTCAAGTGGAAAGACTCAGAGGTCATCACTGTGCTGCCAGAAATCATTTCTTTGTCCGCTAATAAATCCAAACCCAATTTGGAGTATGAACAACAACGAAAAAAAGAATTCTGCTTTAAGGGGACTGTCTTACATTTCACAAGTTGAACATTAGTAAATTCTTTCTACAAGTTTGCCCCGTTCTTCATTAATCTTATGCATCCTCAGAACTTGGCCCAGAAGGCCCAATACCATCCCTAAGTAGGAGAACATGAGGAGAGAACAGAGGAAGAAATTGAGCTTATCTTTAGCCAAATGCTTTTTCAAGTCACTTTTGCCCCTCGAGGACGTTACTGTGAGGTTCATGACCTCCGTATAATGCTTTACTTTTCATTTATCCCAAATTCTAGAGGGGCAAATCATTCCGTATCCACAAATTTTCCAGAAAACTGATTTTTATCCTTTTTCTATTAAAACCGCTTTCAGAGTTGGGAGACAGAAGTGGTTAACTATATCCTTTGGTGTTTATTATAATCAAGAAGAGATAATTAGCATTATTATGGGCTGTCAGCTATCAACACCTTCCAATTGGCACGGGCTGCCAATTAACACAGTTTATTCTAAAAGGATGTAAAACAAATGTCTTAGACTGAACTTCAATCCAGACTTATCAGGTGTGAAATTGTTAAACGTTCCATCGAGTTAGTTTTGCTTGGGGGATGTTTCATATTATACCATGTGACAAAAACAAAAAAACCCAAAAGCCATCCTGCCAAGAAGACGTACACATCCCTTCCACAGACAGCAAGGCCTGGAAAAGGCACAGCCAGCGGAGCAGAATTTACTCTGAGCTGTGTACCACGTTCGGTGTGTTCAGGTGGGAAAGAGAACGGGAACACCAGGCAGCCCTCCTGAGGGTAAGAGGAAAACTCAAAACTCAGAAACACGGGCTCTGAGCAAATGCAGAAGACAGACTTAGAGGTAAGAGCCCTGAACCGAACAGTGGACACCTCCACACACGCCAGACCACAGGGGGTGACAACACTGGGGACACCCATGGGGGGCTTTGGATCTGGGAAAAGAGTCTCTTCTCAGCAGACCTGTTCAGGCAGTGGCTCATGCTGGATCCTAGTTGAGAAGAAAAGGAGCTGGTGATTAAGACCCACTGTGCGTCCTTGAGGGTCATTGCCTGCAGGTGCAAACCAGCCAGGGGCCTCCACGGAGGATGGGCTCAGGCTGCCCTGCCAGGCCTTTTCCTGTCTTCCTAAAGTCACGAGTTACAGAACCCCAGGAAGCCTTTTTCTACACAGACCATGGCGATCTTACATAAGAATCCATCGAAACTCTGCTATCCGAGTGGTAGAAAGTTAGGTAAGAGAAATTCCCTTTGATAGAGCCCTGTCCTTATTAAGCTTATTTCTGTTTCAGGTGCTTATGATTACATGAGGGCCTGAGGGCCTCTCCTCACAGGAAAAAGTAAACAGACATATTTGTTGTTCTTAAATCCAGAGTGAAGGTCACATGTGTTCCAGAGAATGAATAAGCGACCTCAAGTTTGATCTTCAAGTAAGTACAGGACCATGATATGAAGTTTGTCGAATGACTTCTCGCTCTGCTTCAGAAATACACTTTTTAACAAGGAGTGACACTTTTGTACACTATCCGATATAATGTGGTAAGATTTTTCCCCCTTTTTTCTGTTAACTTTGATGACATTTACTTCATTCCTTTCAAAGTGTTCCTATTTTTATTATGTTGAACCATCTGGCCAACTGCTTTAGCAAGTAATTAAAAACCTTACAGGGGATTAGAATTTTAATTAGATTATACATTTTTTGATGAATGGGGATGGGGAAAAATTTTTTTTTTTTTTAGGCTGGGAAATGTCATTTGTTTTTTGTTTTTTTTAACATCTTTATTGGAGTATAATTGCTTTACAATGGTGTGTTAGTTTCTGCTTTATAACAAAGTGAATCAGTTATACATATACATATGTTCCCATATGTCTTCCCTCTTGCATCTCCCTCCCTCCCAAGGGGAAAAATTTAATGGCTTCTTTGCTAGAAAGGATTATCATCCCCTTTCCTGCTTTTACCTACTTACATCATAAAACTTTTTTAAATTATAAAGAGGTTCTTTTCATTGAGGTCATAAGATTGTTTTAAATTGTAGAAACTGAATTTGGACTGAAGCTTTCTGAAGAAGGGTAGGTTTGGCCTTTGTACCTGATTTCCCTTGGAGGGACTCAGCACCATCATTGAGGGACTCAAGCAAGGAAGTATACAGATTATCGCAATTACGGGGAGGAAGAGGAGGTTAGTGGCTCCTATGGGAGGTTCTCAGATCAGTTTCCGACTCCTGAGATGGGGGGTCGGGGCCCTGAGCTGCATGGCAACAGGTGTGAGTAGCCACGGAACAGCGAGAGTCCTGCAGCCCTTTTCTGCCCCACAGAGAAAGCTTTAGGGCTGCAGAGCTGGTGGATAAACTCTGGGGAATAGGGAAGGCGGTTCCGGGATGGCAGCTGTGCAACAGACCCAGAGAATCACCAGTCCGGGGTGAGGTACGAGGGTGGGAAGCTCTGTGAGGAAGGTCTGAGAAAAAGGGGACACGGAATTGATGGCCTGAGAGAGCGGGGATGTGAGACCAAAAAGGCAAGGATAAGGAAAAAGAGAGGCCACTGGAGATGCCCGTAAAAACAGAAAGCAGTATGAAAAGGCATGGCTCAAAGGTGAAATAACTACTCAGAGTTTAAGGAGAAATGAAATGGATTCACCCGAAAGAAAAAGCAGCTTTAAGATACGGGGAATCTGGTGACTAAGACAGCCCTAAGAGCAAAGCGACAAAAAACTTCAGGGGAAAAAAAGGAGAGGCAAGGCATGAAGTAAACTGTAGTGTTATGTTTGTGTTTGACAAAAGGAGAATCCATTTGAACTTATTAGAAACAGTCTGCTTTGAAGAGATCAGGAATCATGACACTGGAACCTAAAGAAAGGGGTAGTCATAGTCCACTATTGGGTTCTGAATAAACCATAATGTCAACACTATTTACTTGTTTTAAACTTTACAAAACAACCCACAGACAAAGCAAGGAAGACCTAACTGCAAAGAGAACAGACGTATTTAATACCTCTGAACCATAATTTAAAAATGGATAAGAGGGTAATTTGCATAGTATGTGTATTTTACCACATTAAAAACAATTTGAAAACAGAAGAGGGAACAGAAATGTATATGTTATCAACCTTGATTGTTTGAAAGTTAAAGAAGAGACAACAGTTTGAAGGTAGCAGGAGGAAAGAGTAAGTAAGGGTAGGGATGCTAAGGGTAGGGTGCTAATGTCCTCACCTTGAAACAATGTTTCAAAGAGAAAAAAGAAATGGAGGTTTAAGTGTACTATTTAATGTTACAAAGGTAAACAATAAAGGAATAAAAACTAGTAATATCATACTGAGCAGAAGGGGGAAGGGAAGTTAAAAGCGAGCTAAGTTAGGTTAGAAGATAAAGGTTAAGAGGATAAATCAAATAACAGCACATTATTCATCATTTTGGACAAAAATTGTTCCAATGTGATTTTGCTCTTAGGGAGCAGTTAGGTTGGAGGGGGTCAGTTCTTTTCACTGAGATATTTTTTTTACTACTTGATATCTATGTGTGTATATTAACTTGATAATTAAGAAAATTTTTGTTTAAAAGACTAAAAATAGATAACCAGTAAAATCCTTTTACAGTCATTTTACAGATGAGAAAATGCTGGATGAGGATAGAGGCCATTTGAAGGGTTGGTGAGAGTGTGGGCCTTGGAGATGGTCCCCCAGCCAGGAGGGGCTGTGCTCCAAGGACCCAGAGGAGATGAATGTCATACTCCTCAACCTGAAACGGGGGAAACGTAACACTTACCTCACTGGGGGGTTGTGACGATTAAATGAGAACATGTATGACAGTGGTCAGCACGTGTCAGTGGCTGCAGTAGGGGTTGAATATCCCCAAACAAGTTTACACTCACGTATGGTTATTCGTAAGGGCCAAAGCAAGGCAAGACCTTGTAACCCAGGGGTCCGCAAACCCCGGGCCCCGGACCAATATCAGTCCGCAGCCTGTTAGGAACCGGGCCGCACATCGGGAGGTGAGTGGCAGGTGAGCGAGCAAAGCTTTATCTGCCGCTCCCCATTGCTCCCCATCATTCGCATTACCACCTGAATCATCCCCGCACCCCGCCTGCATGCCCACCCCCAGAAAAATTGTCTTCCAGGAAACCGGTCCCTGGTGCCAAAAAGGTTGGGGACCGCTGTTGTAAGCAATTCACCACTTCTTTGTTTCAGGGTTGGCACAGTGGCCCTAACCAGGTTATGTAACCTCCCCAAGCTGCACTCTGCTCAACTACACAGTAGGAGCACTGCTTTTCACTAGCCCTCTTGGTGGGTCTGAGAACGGTTCAGGGGCTCTTCCTCTGGGTACCTGCTGCCTAATCACATCCCTGTCTCTCTCTTTCCCTATAATTTTATGTAAAGCTTGCTGTTTATAAGCCTACAGTTGTTCACAGGGGGAACAAAATACAAATTGGGTTGAACAGACTATTTCATGAAACAAGAAGGTTGTATTGGCTTTTTGTATCTTTCCAGGTAAAAAAAAATAGATAAGAGAGGTGAGGGAACCCATTACGTCAGATATGCTGCCTAGTCTTTGCAGCCAAGAATACGAACCAGATGCAGACTCACTCAGCTTAGAGCAGACCTGTGCATCTAGGTCATATGAAATTAGTAGACTGTCCACAGCACCATCTTGACATTAATAACAAAAAATACTTGTAAAGGTTTTTTGTCGGTAATAAATATCTCTATTCCATAGTCTATTTAAGAAATCATAAATTTTAATAATAATTTCTGAAAAAATACACAGTTTAAACTAGCAAAATCTTTCAAAGATGAGTTCTGACAGGATCACCTACACTGACTCAGGATTTTCAAAAAACAAACACACCAAACAATAGGTTCATTTAACCCCAATTAACTAAAATAAAGTTCTCAACTTTCAAGGAAACATAGTGTGTCCACCTGTTGCCATGACAATGCCTGTGCTCAGCACCACTTATCATGATGGAACTGCCAAGTACAGTCCATCTCTGTGTGTGTGTGTTTTATACATCACACGTAGGGAGCCAACCTTGTAAGGAAGGAAAGACAAGGAGATGACAAGGCACCCTGATGAGCACGTTGGTCCAGGAGCAGAAAGAAGAAAGCTTATATCCATCTGAGGGCATTTAATCCTTCTCACACGTCCTGGACATCCTATCTCACAATCACACTTCTAAACATGGAACTCAAGTAAATGAAGCAACAGGAAAGCGAAAAAGAGTTAAATTAATTGGATTATGTGCTAGTGAATAAACAGGAAAGTTTTTCTCAGACTATTTCATTATTTTACTTTCTTGCCTTTAAATGATCGTTTGAAGTGGAATCCAGACCCTGGTAAAGAGTAGAGATCCTGGGGCTTCCCTGGTGGCGCAGTGGTTGAGAGTCCGCCTGCCGATGCAGGGGACACGGGTTCGTGGCCCAGTCTGGGAGGATTCCACATGCCGCGGAGCGGCTGGGCCCGTGAGCCACGGCCACTGAGCCTGCGCGTCTGGAGCCTGTGCTCCGCGGTGGGAGAGGCCACAACAGTGAGAGGCCCGCATACCGTTAAAAAAAAAAAAAAAAAAAAAAGTAGAGTCTTCACCAGAATCTATGTGAGCCTCAAGAAATACAAGAAACATCTTAATCACAACCGGGGAATGCAATCAGCCCAATTCCAGAATGCAGGGAATTCTACAGCCTCACTACTCAAGGCATAGTTCAGGGACCAGCCACATCAGCATCATGTGGGCGCCTGTCAATAAGCACATGGACTTCCAGGCCCCACCCCCATCTGCTGCACCAAAGCCTTTCATGAGATCTCCAAGTTACGCATATGCATAGATAGTTTAAGAATCTCTGCTCTATAGGACAAACAAAAGAAAACAAAAAGCTGAAACACAGACAGAAAGAGATGGAAAGGGGAGCCTAGAGATTCCGAGACTTTTCAGCCCACGGCTCTTAAAGCTCCTGTTTTGAGGTAGCGCTTGCCACTTTCACTCATGACCCCTGGACCAGAGAAGTCACTTGGCCGGAACCACCATGAATGGGTACATCCTGATATTGATTTAAAAAATAATTATGAGGAATATTGAAATGGATTTTAATATTTAAATCTACTTCTACGTTTGAGTTAATGACTAGAATGAATAATGTCAAAGTTTTTTGGTTAGGAAAATATATAAAATAAACTTAATTTTTACAGAGCAGCATTGCTCATCATTCTGTAAGTATATATACGAGGCAATGTGAAAGCTAACCCAAAGCTAACTGACTGGAGAATATTACTGGATAATTTTAAATGTCCCTGCGTAGAACCTCCATACAACGATTAAGGCCAAAATTTTCTTTGAAATGGAAATTAACTGGCCTGAGAAAACCTATCTGTTTCACTGCTTGGTCCTAATGAAGGATTCGGGGGATGGTAGGTTTCTTGAAGGAAGTGGGATGGAGGGGAAAGAAATGACCTTTTGCAAACACTACCTTCTCCCTAAGTGTAGTGGACTCGTCTGCAAAGAGGTGAGTAATAGCGGCCGCTGTGCCCAGCTGGCAGAGTCATCAGGTTCAAATGCAAGAATGGGTGTGAAAGCGACCTGTAAATTATAAAGCACCGGTCAAACATTTCATGCATTTTTTTTCCTTTTCTTTTTAAACCACAGAGGCAATATGGTCTAAAATCATGGACTGAGGAATCAGACAGGATATGTCTGTCTGCCAGCACCTCCCCCTGAGGATCTGGAACAGTGAGTACACATCTCATATTCCCAATTTCCTCTCGGTTAAGTGAAATGATACTCATCACGGTAGATTGTGTTATTGTCAACATGCCTGCTTTCCCCCCCTTCCTGTGTAGCCCCTGAAGGAGGATTAAAGAGCCACCCATTCATGGTGGTTCCGGCCAAGTGAGTTCTCTGGTCCAGGGGACATGAGTGAAAGTGGCAAGTGCGACCTCAAAACAGGAGCTTTAAGAGCCGTGGGCTGATTCTGCCACCCCTGTCCTCCCTAGGCCACGAGTGGCAGCTCACCCAAACAGCAGCTGCTCCTTTGGTGTTCCAGGGTGTGGAGGATACACGCTGGAGCAGCACCCAGTGTGCAGGTGAAGGAGGAAGAAAGCATTGCAGCCAGAGATGCGGGGAACCGTCTGTTGGCTCTGCGGCATCTAGTGAAAGCTAAGATACCTCTCCTCTGTGTAGACTGCAGTGAAGATTAAATGTGATCATGTATAGAGAATACCCGAAAAAAATAACACCTGCTATTGTCAATAAATGTTTGTTCCCTTCTCTCCACTAGCATTCATGAAGCTGATACTGTTGCTGAGAGCAGCTGCCCCAGCTGCCCCCATGTGCCCATCAAAAATCCAGACTAGTAAGAGCTTAGGCACTTGTTGTAGGGACCTAACATTGACTGAGGCCTACTGCATGCTCAAAGTGTGCTAAATTTCGTTATGTCAGCCTAACAGTGCTGAGAGATTGGTTTTGTATTCTCTGTTTTACAAGGAAGGTAATTTGTAATTTGGAAAAGTCGATGGCATATTGATGGATCTGGCAAGAGAAAAACGAAAACAGCCTTCAGTATTTCCAGGATAAAATCTAAGTAAGAGAAACAAGAACTAACCAGTTTTTAATGAATCACGCGATAGGGTGAATTAGATAATTCATAATTAATATCAGTGCTGTGCTCAAATAATAATGTCTTTCATTAAACTGCAGGAGTGATGCCCAGAATGAAGACTGGTCAAAAGGAAGCACGTATGGGGCTTCCCTGGTGGCGCAGTGGTTGGGGGTCCGCCTGCCGATGCAGGGGAGATGGGTTCGTGCCCCGGTCCGGGAAGATCCCACGTGCCGCGGAGCGGCTGGGCCCGTGAGCCATGGCCGCTGAGCCTGCGCGTCCGGAGCCTGTGCTCCGCAACGGGAGAGGCCACAGCAGTGAGAGGCCCGTATACCGCAAAAAAAGAAAAAAAAAAAGGAAGCAGGTATGAACATGAATTTGCTGTGCGGTTCACACACACACACACACACACACACACACACACTCAAAAGTATGCACACATATGTGGCTCTATGCATTTGCATCAATATGTAAGATCTTGTATAGTAAACCTGAGGCTAAAATAATTAAATAAACAACAGAAGCAAGTTGCACACATTTTCAGTACAGCAAAGTACAACTGGACAAGGGAACTGAGAAGTAAAGTTGCCCCCCCTGCCCCCAAGGGCTGCCCACTTCTTCACGGACACAGAAGCTTCAATTATCCATGTGGGGAATGGACTTTTGGATTAAACTCACGATTCACTATAGGGGAGAGGGAAGGAAACAGACCAGGAGTTGCGACCAGATCCAGGCCTGTGCTGAGGTATGACAGCTCATGTCAGATTAGAAAGGCCAGACGGCTTACTCCAAGTGACACAGCTAAGAATTATTAGAGCAAGAACCCAGGTCTGCATACACGTGTGTGATCCATCCACGGAACACCTGGAAATAAAGGTTTCTGAAGGCAAGTACAGTGCAAACATTAATCTTGAAAACATGTTCCAATTCTGTTTAAACAACATACTCCAGAGAAGCTTTTTTCTTTTTCTAAAATGTTAAAATGTCCAAAAGATTTAGATTATACAAGAAAATATTACAGAAAAACAAAACTGATTTTAAGAAAACGAATGGCCATAGTATAAACTGCCCATTCTCAGGGCTTCCTAAGCAAGACTGTGGGACTAAAAAAAAAAAAAAAAAAACTACAAAAAAAGATATTCTACAGGAAAAATAATTCACATACAATATTTCACTGTAATTCCCTTTCTGCTGGCCTTTCTTAGAAATCACTGTACATGTAATTAGGATGGGTCCATTTGAAAATGCTTACCAACCATCGAACTGTTTCAACAAGGCAGATAACACATCTGACATGCTAGTAGATTCAGAGTTTGGTCAACCTCAGCTGTACTTTCTAAAAGTTACTTTGGAATAAAATATAGCCATTTCCACGTTCTCATTTGCGTTGTTCCTGAAATCTCTTTTAGGCCCACAACGCATTTCTATGCCTAGACTTTGCTTTGAAGCTTACATTGACATGGCCTTGTCGATTCCAGCCTCTCCTGACTATGCGATACTTAAAATCCTTAATCCGATTTAGCTAAAGCATCCAAAGTTACAAGATCATTTACATAAACGCTTAGGGTTGTGGAATGCGTATCTGGATTTTCTTAAAAGTTACCTTGGATTAACATACAATTGTAAAGATGAATAATTTTTAGCTTATGCAGTGAGAGAATCTGTCTGCCTGTCTGCTCTTTCCCGTGAATTTGTTCCACAGTCTTCTACTACCTTTCTTGGAATAATTCTTAAAATAATTTTAAGCATTAATGTTAAGCATTTAACCTTCAACATCTGTGCCACTCGTATTATTTAAGATGTTTTAAAACGATCTAAACTATAGTGGAATCTTGGAAAACTTGCCTCTTGGTGTGAGTGAGGAGACTCACAGGGGTGTTGAGTGGCCTTCTTCATCTTCAGGAAAATTCCATTACCCACTCACCTGTTAACTTCTGGTGGTCACACTGAGATAACAGCTGGCAGTACAACCTCCAGCTGTTGCTTCCTACCATTTTAAACACGATGCTGGGCCCACGCTTCCACTAAAATCATGAAACAACAAGGCTTGGATACCCAGCAAACCATATGGACTCGTTCATACTATTCTACTGAACCAGTGTTTGAGAAAAGCATATGGCAAAACAAGTGGACAGGTTCTGAAATGGAAATAAGCATTCTAGAGTTGGATTTTAACTGATGTGCAATCCAAAAAAAAAAAGCTAGAAAAGTTTTGATTACTTTTATTGTTACCTTTAGGTTGCCAAACACTTGCTACTTGAAAAGTTACTTTTCTGATCAAAGTTGTCATTTGTTCTTTTCTAGCACTATCCATCAGAATCCCAGTGTGGGGATAACTTACGAAGAGAGGAAACACTGGAGGTGCCCCGAAGAAACTGGTGTAAGCCGTCTTCATCTTCACTGGAGCTGACTATACTGTTCCTCATTTCCAGCATGGACAGCTGTGTGCAAAGGCTGAGCTGGTGGTCCAACTTTTGGACCGTCTATAAAGCAAAGTTGTAAGATTCCTGAGTGCCATGAGACTTAGATCATCTATTCCCTGTAAGTAACATTTACTTTTCCTTGAAATAGAAGACTATCCGGTACAGTCAGTGCCCAATAAGCGGTAGCTGTAATTTTTATTATAAGCTATTACTACAAATACATTAGGAAAAATGTAATATACTCAATAGCCTATTTATGAATCTGAAAAATAATAAGCACCAACCTAATTTGATAACTGCCTTCACCAAGATGACTCGAAGAGCGCACACACCCATACTCATAGTCCCTGGAGAACAGTACTTATCACGGAAACAAGGTTTGCAAGTTCTCTTCTGTAATCATTTTAATTTCCTTCTAAGCAAATGTGGGGAAGTGGAGATCAAACTGCAAATCGTTGGAGATCTAGACAGCTCCGAAATTCCTAACCGAATGGACGCAGGCTTCCATCCCATACCTCTCGTCACTTATGGGCGTTCTGGGAGGGTACCTGACCAGTAGAATGTGCAAGACTGGAAAACACAGGGTTAAAAAGCCAACCTCCTGCTTGCTGGGGCTGATCAGCATTTATCAGTCTGCAACCTCCCCCTGCCCCGCCTTCCATGGTCTATACCACTGCCTAGTTCTTCCATTCATTTATCATCTTCCTTAGATTGCTTGAAAGACTCTTTCTTTATGAAGAGGTTAGCACCTCATCACCACAAGTGGAGGTCCCTGACATTCACAGACACCTCACCAGGTCATGGAAAATATAATAATTGCATAATATTTCCTCACGCTTGAGAAATGATTCCCTGAAGGGTCTCTAAATTACAAGCATCCCCACTTCACTTAACATATGACTAATTAATGAAGATTCAGGAAAATATATATTGCATAAAAGGAGATATACCTAACTATACATATGTATTTAACAAAACAGACTCAGAAAAACACTTACTTTATCATTTAAGGTGGGATCATTCAATGAGTAGAGCTTATTTGTAATGTCTTTTCCTATAAGATACCTAAATATTTCATATAGGAAAGGCTCTGATTCCAGAAAGTAAGTTAATCTTTCTCTTGACCAGCATAAAAATCTACAGTTATCATCTGCAATAATGGTGACCTGCCAAAGAAACAGAGAGAAAAATGTGTATGAATTATGATGTTAGTAACTTGGGGGGAGGGAAGAGTAGAATAATTTAGTGGATATTATCATAGCAATGCTTTGTCATATTAGTTAAAATAAGATCCATACACACTCGCTTCTATAACTAAGTATAACATTACATTTAAAACCAAGCAATCTGTAGACTAAATGGAAGCAAAGTCTTCAAGTTTTGTTGTTCTGTTTTGTGAGGTCTGGTGATAGAAGAATGGCCACCGTGTCAATAGCACTGCTACACAGTGTGCTAGACTGATGTCTCAATTGGACGTACAATTTATGGCGAAATATTTCTTTATATCCAGATAATTATACTAGAGAATGAGAAAGCAGACTCACGTGAATTGGTTTTAGGGCCCAGATGGTTACTGATAAATATGGCTAGTAAGGGTCCTTCTCTGGGTCCTTCTGTCATAGGTATTTCTTGAGTGTGACCTACCGAGGGTAGCCCACTGGGGACACACACAGAGATCCCCCAGTTAGCTCAGAACTGGGAAACCATACCTTTTCCTTAAGTGTTATTATGTAGGAAAATGGGAAAGCATTGTAATTGCACTACACAGAATTTAAGTATTCCTTAAATACATCCTCTCTCCAGAGCAAGGGGCCACGCCCTCACTCCAAGTTCAGGGTCAGGACACCCTTCCTCCCATGCAGGTCCTTCTGTCAGCTTCACGTGGCCCTCCCATCACTGAATTCAAGCTCATCCGTGGTCCACTCTCTCTCCTGAGCACCCTGAGGGCAGGGACTGTGCATCTTCATACTGAATGCCTGGCTTCTAACACTGAGTGGTGCTCAGTGCAGGTTTACTGATGAAGAAATTAACATATGAACACAAATACTGTTGAAGGCAAAAACGATTTTTACATCTTCAACATTAAACCCAATGCTTGTCCAAGTGGGAGGTTAATAAACGTTTCTAAATTGACATGAAGTCATATCTGGGCTCAGAGCAAAGATTTCCAAAGGAGCTATTTACCCTTTGTTAGTAAAAAAATTAAACATATTTCAGATGACAAGGAGGTATTTATGTCTACTAGGAGAGAAAACAGAAAACCCAGCTTCTCTCCTTATGTCAGTGGTTGAAATCTGACCTTTAGTAAATGAGAGGGTTTGGCTACAAAACGTGGGTCAGTGTTCCTAGACCCCCAAACCAAACACATTGGGATTTAAGAAATGCATCAGCAGCTCTATGGCTCCGTAAAACACTAAATTTCATTTATTCTTTCAACATACATTGTTAGGCTCGTACTTTATGTCAGACACGGTTCAAGGCACCGAGGTTACCATTGTGAACAAAAAAGCCAAGATCCTTGCCCTGTGATGCTTACATTCCAGTGGTGGAAGCCGATGATGAATAAAGAAATGTGACAATCTCAGGTGGCAGTAAGTGTTTTGACAAATACAGCACAGGGGAAAATGGTAGAGAATGAGTAGGAAATGACAGGTACACATAATGCCACTCACTTTAAGTATGTATTGTACTTTAACATTTAAAGTGCTTTTACATCTATCATGTAAGCAGGTCCTTAAAATTGCCTTTGAGGTAAGACGGATAAGATTCTTCCTCATTTTTCAGATGCCAGATGAGAAGCACCAGGGGGCTTCCTTGCTGGTGCAGAGGCTAAGAATCTGCCTGCTGATGCAGGGGACACGGGTTCGATCTCTGGTCCGGGAAGATCTCACATGCCGCGGAGCAACTAAGCCCGTGCGCCACAACTACTGAGCCTGCGCTCTAGAGCCCACAAGCTGCAACTACCAAGCCTGCGGGCCACAACTACTGAAGTCCGGGCGCCTAGAGCCTGTGCTCCGCAACAAGAGAAAGAAGCCACCGCAATGAGAAGCCTGCACACTGCAACAAAGAGTAGCCCATGCTCGCCGCAACCAGAGAAAGCCCGCGTGTAGCAACGAAGACCCAACGCGGCCATAAATAAGTAAATAAATAAATTTATAAATTTATAAAAAAACAAATGAGAAGCACCACAAAACTTAGGCAGGTACACATGTTAATGAATGGTGGAGTGAGCACTGCTGACTTCCAGCCCAGGCATATTTTTCCACCAGGCCAAACCCTACCCAATGTGTCCTAGATTCATCAAGACAGTCACAGAGAAAGGCATTTGGTGAAGTGACCACAAGGCTGACTCACCATCAAGAGTCCTGCATACAAAGAACAGCTGAACACGATGTCCTTTGTAGTGGAGGAAGCTGATAATAAGTAAAGACATGTGACCAAGGGGAAAAAAAAGATTTAAAGAAGTATAAGGTCAAGTATAAGGTCAAGAGCCATATAACCAGTCCTGAGGAGTTCCCAGAGATAGTAGGAGATGGGCACGCAAACAGAAGGCAACCAAGTAACATTCTAGAGGAGCAATTAGAGAAAGTGAGCACCGGGCACACACAGTGGCCCAGTCCGGCACCCAAGCGTTGAAGAAAGGGTTAGGAATGTTGAGGTCCCTTCATTTTGCACAGATGTCATCCATGCCTTTGGAAGATACAGTTCATGAACAGTGGGGGAAGAAGTTAAAAGAGGAGTTGGAAATCATCCAAGAAAAGAAGTCGTCGTTGCACTTAGGTGATGTATATGCATTTAACTTTTCTTCAACCATTTTAATAACCTCAAGTTGCCCTGAGGCAATAATACTTTCAAAATGATACTATAATTTGCTTAGCCACCATTTCCTATATTTTTTAAAATGTCTTTTAAAAATTGAAGTATAGTAGGGCTTCCCTGGTGGCGCAGTGGTTGAGAGTCCGCCTGCCAATGCAGGGGACACGGGTTCGTGCCCCAGTCTGGGAAGATCCCACATGCCACGGAGCGGCTGGGCGCGTGAGCCATGGCCGCTGAGCCTGCGCATCGGAGCCTGTGCTCCGCAACGGGAGAGGCCACAACAGTGAGAGGCCCGCGTACCGCAAAAAAAGAAAAAAACAATAATTGAAGTATAGTTGATTTACAGTGTTTCAGGTATACAGCAAAGGGATTCATTTATACATATATATATATATATCTCCTTTTTCAGATTCTTTTCCATAATAGGTTATTACAACATATTGAATACAGTTCCTTGTGCTATATAGTAGGTCCTTGTTGTTTATCTACTTTATATACAGTAGGAAGCCACTTATTTTATTGAAGTATAGTTGATTTACAATGTTAACTTCTGCTGTACAGCAAAGTGATTCAGTTATACATATATATTCTTTTTTAATATTCTTTTCCTTTATTGTTTATCATAGGATACTGAATATAGTTCTCTGTGCTCTACAGTAGAACCTTGCTGCTTATCCATTCTATATATAATAGCTTACATCTACTCACCCCAGCCTCCCACTCCATCCCTCCCCCAACCCCCTCCTGCTTGGCAACCACAAGTCTGTTCTCTATGTCTGTGAGTCTGTTTCTGTTTCATAGATAGGTTCATTTGTGTCATATTTTAGATTCTGCATATAAGTGATATATTGGTATTTGTCTTTCTCTTTCTGACTTCCTTCACTTAGTGTGATAATCTCTAGTTTCATTCATGTTGCTGGAAATGGCGTTATTTCATTATTTTTTATGACTGAGTAGTATTCCATTGTATATATGTACCACATCTTCTTTATCCATTCATCTGTTGATGGACATTTAGGTTGTTTCCATGTCTTGGCTATTGTGAATAATGCTGCAATGAACATTGGGGTGCATGTATCTTTTTGAATTATAGTTTTGTCTGGATATATGCCCAGGAGTGGGACTGCTGGATCATATGGTAATTCTATTTTTAGTTTTCTAAGGAACCTCCATACTGTTTCCCACAGTGGCTGCACCAACTTACATTCCCACCAACAGTGTAGGAGGGTTCCCTTTTCTCCACACCCTCTCCAGCATTTGTTATTTATAGACTTTTTAATGGTGGCCATTCTGACTGGTGTAAGGTGGTACCTCATTATAGTTTTGATTTGCATTTCCCTAATAATTAACGATGTTGAACATCTTTTCATGTGCCTATTGGCCATCTGTATTTCTTCTTTGGAGAAATGTCTATTTAGGTCTTCTGCCCATTTTTCGATTGGGTTTTTTGTTGTTGTTGAGTTGTATGAGCTGTTTGTATATTTTGGAAATTAAGCCCTTGTCGGTCGCATCGTTTGCAAATATTTTCTCCCATTCCGTAGGTTGTCTTTTCAGTCTGTTTGTGGTTTCCTTTGCTGTGCCAAAGCTTGTAAGTTTGATTAGGTGCCATTTGTTGATTTTTATTTTTATTTCTATTGCCTTGGGAGACTGACCTAAGAAAACATTGATACAATTTATGTCAGAGAATGTTTTGCCTATGATTTCTTCTAAGAGTCTTATGGTGGCATGTCTCATGTTTAAGTCTTTAAGCCATTTTGAGTTTATTTTTGTGTATGGTCAGAGGGTGTGTTCTGACTTCATTGATTTACATGCGACTAGGCAACCATTTCTTATTGATGGTGGAAAACGATTTTAAACCTGTTAAAATTATTATCCAATTTAAATGTAGTAACAATATTCAAATAGTAAGCTGTACCTACAGTATGTATGAGTCTTACAAGTCCCTAAGAGCAGGCATTTAGCTGGAAGCAGGTAGTTAGCATATCGACTGAGGTCATTTCAGTGGATAGCTAATGCTTCATTACTGTCAAATAGATTTACTTAATGATTTCCTGTTACAACAGTCAAGTGAAACATATCTTTAATGAAGAATTTTTATGATGCAATCTAGGAATTTTTAAAGCTTCCATGAAATACATTTGCTTCTTAGGTTATTAGGGTACCTCAGCAGTGCCATGCTTGAGTTCTTGTGAAGAATTTCACAGAAGAAATAAAAGCAAACACGGTAATGGAAGACACAAAAGAATTTCTCTCAGGTAGGGAATTAGACTAAGCGTTTGTAACCGGGTTTGCTGTGATTGCCTCAAAGGCGCTGGATTAGTCCCAAACCAATCCTACGCCCTTACATAATGAAAAGACCTTATCAAGAAAAAGAGCGTCGGAGGGAATTGCTGAATGTCCTGGAATGGGAATGGCAGTCTGACACTGTGACTGACTGACTGTCCTCAGGGGAGAATTTATTATTTTATTTGTGTACTGCACAAAGTTTCACACACCAGGAACATAAAAATGTCCTGGAGGTGGTCTATTCAGCTAATTCTTACTGAGTTTTCATCTGCACTAAAACACAGCAGAGTCAAGACTGGCAGATTAAATTGCTTTGCAACTTAACCCAAAGATTTACTTAACACTAAGATAAGGTTTTATTTAAAAGCCAGTTATAACTCAGTGTTCATTTATTTCACCAGAGCTTGGACATATGCCTCCAAGACATTCTTCTTCCTTTAAAGTCAGTAAAGGTTTGATTTTCAAGCTTCACAGCGCAGGATGTGCTATTGACTACGGGAAGGCAGCAGCGGGAGGCAAAATCCGAAAGAAGAATGGAAATGGCAAAGCTCGCTGGACACGAAACTGTACAAAGAAGAAACCAGACACAAAAAGCTACCTTGTGTGACAATGATACTCAAGATTCTCCAACAGTTCTAAGCAGCAGCTTGGGTCTGTAAGTACTAACACAGCACCTACGGGGCAGCTGGAAGTTTAGAGTCGTCGTCTCAGCTCTGTCACTCTGCCGGTCACCACGATTACCGCACATTCCTGAACAACATTCACTGTGTAATCTCAAGGGACAGTCATCGAGTCCACTTGCTTCCTTTCCTCCTTTCACCCTACGGTAGAATTCAGTAGCACCCCTACCAAAGAATGAATTTAAAGAAAGAAAAATGCAAAGGAAGCGGCTCCTTGTCAGAACACTTGTAACTGTTCAGAGTTAGAGAAAAATGAGATTAGCAGGTAAGAAGGCATGTGGACGGAGACGTCTGGCCACTGACTCTCAGGTGTAAATGCCACTGGCACAGATAGCGAAAAGTTGGTCCTGGGAGCACCTGCCAGTTTTCACTGCGAACTCGCTTCAGGAAGAGGCAATATACTCCTACACAGATGTGCAACAGCTATTTTTACTGTTGAGTATCTGCCAGTAGGAACATTTGGTAAATAATCAAAACAGAATCTTTCCCGAGGGCTTACTCTGATGGGAATCTGCTCCAGCTGTACAGGAGACAGTCTCGATGATGCCAGGGTAGGTTTTACCCATTGACCCATCAGGAAATGCCACACCAGACTCTATGCCGAGAAAAGCTGACTAGTCTTCGGAAAGACTGAATAAATAGCCTTCACTCAGCTAAGGTACCTCGAGTTTGATCATGTTTTTAGAAACGAGGAACATTTCTCAACTACCGAATCCCAATCCCTAGTCCCCAAGAAGAAAAAGAACTGTGACCAGTGGCAGAAATGCCTTTCTTGTTGTTAATTTAATTATAACTATAACATAATTTGAAGTCCGGTGGAAAAGACAGTACATGTTATATCCCAGGGGCTATGTGCTTCTGGAAACAGAGGAGGTTCAGTTCCCACCTTTTCCCCAAATGCCAGTCTCTTCAGGATTATATGAAACTGAGCTATTGTGTAAAACCACTTGCTACTATAAAGAGAGAAATGGATGCAGCAGATAAATGTTGGGCTTTGGAAGAAGAAATTGTAAGGTGGTCAGAGGAAAGAGGGAGAGAGAAAAGAAGTGGCCCTGTGCCAGTTTGTAGATGGTGGTGATTAAAGATACTATAAGAATAAACCTCAGTGCAGAGCTGACCCTTGAAAACGCAAGGGAAAGTGTAAATGAGGGGAGACAGGGCACAGCAGCTGCTTACTCCTCTGTCTTAAGCTCAGTGAGCTTGCAGCCAGCACTGCAGCCAGGTGGTAAATTTATATGAGACCTTCTAGTAAATGCACATAACTTTAACCAGGTATGTTGTTACTCAGGCCAGTTACTCAGGCAGGGTAGGAGCAGGGCAGGCCTGACAGCATTGTAAATAAACTTAAGTAGTGTCTGTGAATGTGCCCTTTTATCTCCATGTGGCATCCCAAATTGTGTGGCATTTCAGAATAAGACTCAAAGATAAGATTCTGTCATCAAGAAACACTGATTTTTTTCCTCCCTCAGGTGATAGCATCCCCTTCTATTCCATTTCCTACCTAAATACATTTACCCTCCGGCTCATAAGAAAACCTGTTCTCAGGATATTTCCTTACTTCTGTTTATCTAGAGACTGAGACTAAAGGAAACTCTCACCCATTTTCTTGGTTACTCTCCTAACAATAATCAGGGGAATAAAAAAGGAGAGCTGGACACTCGCAGAAAGAATCAGAACAAAGTGCAACATAATGGAGCACTTTTTTTAAGATACAAAAAAGAATGAGGCTAAGTAGTCATGTTCAAATTATTGTAATTGTGAAGAACTTCATTCTTTGCCCTTAAACATATTCATTAAATTTAAAAGAGTAAAGTCGTTACAGTTTTTTTTCATAAGGATTAACAAAGTAGGTTCTCTAGGGCAAAGTCAGTTTTCTGTTTTTCCCCAATAAAAGTAACCAATTACATGTTTTAAGAACACTGATTATCTATAATTGACATTTTCCTTTTTTCTCATAACAAGAGCATTAGATGTTCTCTATGGAGAAATCATAAAAATTCAAATAAGCAAAAAGGAAGAACACAAAAAAGCAATCAAACTCACAACCCAGAAATAACAGTGTTAACACAATGGCTAAATCAGGATAGATCTTTCTAGACCTCTTCCTGTGTACACATACACACTACTTTAAGGTTTACAAAAATGGGGTCATACTGTATGTTCCGTATGGTAATCTCTTCTTTCAGTAAATCATGGCCACTTTCCCATCCATATCCTTTGGATTTTGAATGAGACATTAACTAGTTTCAATCTTCTTAAAAATCATGCCAAAACATACCTGGAATTTTTCACCTTTGTGCATCTGGGTTGATCTAAATTCAGGAGAATCTATAAAGGCACAGGGGTAAATATTATGCAGAAAGTGTCCTCGATAGGAGACCTTCATTCTGATAACAGAAATTAGTGTTAATAAATGCATAATAATCCACACATAATGTGACAAGCCTTAAAATCTCCATAATCTTATGGGTTTGTATTTTGTAAAATTTTAAAGACCCCCCCCCAGGTGACTGACATAATTAAAAAGCCCTTCCTGAGGCACAAGTATTAATTTCAAAGTAAATTTCAACAAGGGAAAAAAAGTGTCCGTATTGAAGAAGACATGTGCCTTCCAATGGTTATCATTGCTGTTATAGCTGGAGTGACCATATAATTAATTACTCAAACTGGGACACTTTTGAGAGGGAACAGACACTGGCTGTCTCCCCAGGAGACTGATATTCCTAGAAGTTGTGTTTCTGTGATGTTCAAAAAATTAAGCAAGTCACCTCTGAGACACGCATAAGCTCCTTAAATTTTAACGCCCAATTTAAACCTATTACAATTCTGCCTCATTAAATTTAAATAAAATTTCCAAAAAAGTTGAAAACTTCACAAATGAAAACCCTGACATCAACAAGATTCACAGCAATAAATTCTACATAATTTTACCATGTTGCTCTGTAATATTCTAAAATGCAGTTGTCTGATGAAAATTCACCACCAACCAGCACTGTGATCACTTCCTTCATTGGTCAGCAACATTTCCTTTCATTCATTTCCCACCCAGAAGCCAGAAGAGGATTCCAGGCAAACGAAGCATTTCGATTTCCACAGAGCACTTACTTTCCCTTCAGGAGAATACTCAGACGGTCGTCAACTGAGGTTATATCCTCTGCAGCATAGGTCTCGCCCTTTTTCAATGTTTGGATCATGCAAAACTGTCCAGTTAATCTTTTGAACAAATCTGGAGGCACACGGAGTGGTTCAAACAATCGATGGTAGATGCTTTTGAGTTCCTTTTCGATTTTTACCTGAAAGGCAGCAGTGAGCAGATGCCACAGTAACACAGCAACACCAAAACATTGGCTTCTGTGGTCTAAATAGGGATTTTGAGAATAAACAAATCTGCAATGGATGCCATCACCCTTCTGAGTGTTGGTCAATGGAATCTGACACAGAAGAGTAAGTGGTGATGTAAATTTAGACGCCGAAAGGGCACTTTTGCAGTTAAACGGAACCCTGTGAGCATATGGTGAAGATCTGCACCATTGATTACATCTCTTTCTATGCGCTACCAAGCAACCGTGGAGGTTTCGAATGCTGTCACAACATTCACCTTGCCAATCTTAGCATTTCCTCTAAACAACGTAAAACCTTTTCATTTTTAGAATACTTTTGTTTCACAGAAGGAAATTACACTAACTTTGAAATATTACAGCAAGAAAATAAGTACATAAATTAGGAATCAACTTGGAAACAAATTTATGAGGATACATACATTAAACACTTTTTCTATATATAATTATTAGCTAATGAGTTAATATAGGAAAGCAAACATCCACAGCTGCAACTGCTGCTTCTCATTTATTCTGTAGCAAAGTGAAGAGTAAAAAAGTTTCCATGTAGTAGTCTCATCCTGAGCTACCATAATCTCGGTAGAACAGAGAACCCACTGGCCAGTAAGGCTGGATGCTAGAGGGAGGGAAAGCAAAATGGCTCAATCACCTCTGCTGTCAGACTATTCAAGGCCCGGGTCAAGCCCCATCTTTGCACCCAGCATTAGTCTGGGGAATATGTACAGCATGTGAATGAACTCTGGGGTTCAAATGATTGTCCGTCTCAATGAAATCTACAGTAGCCATACCATGAAGCTTACAGACGCAGATGACCAGGGCTGCTCAGATGTCACTGCAGCCTTTGCAATGCTCTCACTTGGCCTGCTGTTTCATTTGAACGAAGTACTAGCATTTATATTTTTCAAAAAGGTGGGTTTATTGTCAGAGAAGAAACAAAAGCACAGATACTAAGTGATTTACTTACCTGGTGCTACCATCACATCAGCAACTTCTGAATCTTATGTTCAGAACTTGGGGTTCTAGTAAGTTCTGATATTCAGAAGCTGAAATCCTTATCATTATTATCATCTACCTTCTCCACTCCACAGCTCTCATAACGAGTGTTTAAAATAATTCACAAATCTGTCTCACTTCCGGCATGCACACTAGCCAATGTGGCACAGCAATGAACATGCAAACTGAAAAACTGACTCATATTCATAATCTGCTCATCCTGCAAGTCTTAGCTCAAGTCCCAGTTCCTTCATGAAGCCCTCTTAATTCTTCTCTTTGAAAGCATCCACTTATCAAATGTTTTCTTGAGCATCAATTAAGTGCTAACCATGCTTGGCAGGAACCGGGAATACAACAGTAATTATGGTAGATGATATTATTGTTTCCAGCTATTTGCTGCTTCCACCCCCGTCAGAGGATCATATATCCTCTTATCCTATCCTACCCCCACATCATCAGGCTTGGTCATGTCATTTGCTTTGGCCAGTGAAATGGGAGCAGAAGTTTTAAGAAACATTGGGTGTTTCTTTTGTTCCCTTATATTTTTCTCTCTGCCATGAGAATGCATGTCCAAATAGAACCTGCTGCTTCAGCAGAGACCCTGAAATGAAGAAGACACATGGAATAGAATCACAGCTGCCAAAGTCCATATATTAGGTTGGTAAGGAAAAAAACCTGTTGCTATTATAAGGCACTGAGACTATCAGATTGTTTGTTACACAGCATAATGTAGTGAAAACTGACTAATACAGTACGTAAAACAGACTGGGTTACAATGTTTGAGGAGATGACAGTCTAGTGGAATGCCTATTACATATATCACCTGTATCATCAAAATTATAATTTCCTATGAATTATCTTGTTTTCTAATAGTTTTCTATGTGCATGTCTGGCCTTGAACATAAGACTAGAGCAAGCATGTTATCTTTTACTTTACTGAATATTTGTATGTGCTTTGGACAGTCAACAAACAGCTGTGGAGTGATTTCTAGGAGCCATGCTATTTTCCTATTCTGTTTACATCTGTTTGTTCTTGGTATGACCAAGGAAATACAACAAGGAGTGGAAAAGAAAAAGTTAAAGACTAGTGTTTTCGTAACAACTCACCAAAAATGGTGATTTCCTTAAATGAGTATTTTGGACATAAGAAAAAAAACAGCTATTACATTTTAAAAAATATCATGAAAAAATAGCATAAGCTATTTGTAAATCATTAGCAAATTCATGGAAGTTGTCTCTGAGCACTTAATTTTATAACAAGGCAAAGATTTTCCAGAGTGACATTTGAATATCAATAGGCAAAATAAATAATGAAGTTAGATGACTAAAAAGAGAGAATACTGTCATGTTCTCTCATGTCTAAATTGCCCTAATGATTAAAGACGTTTTAAAAACTCGTTGGTAGAACAAATTTCGTGGTGTTCAAATATTTCACTTTCAGAAAGAAAGTGAAAGTCTTAGAAAGACTTTCATAGAAAGTCTCATCTTCAGAAAAATGATATTAAAGGGCCTAAAGATGTTAGATGCTCATTCTCAGGTCCGAACAAAGTACTTGAAAAGCAACAGCTTTAAAGTCTCTTCTTTATTAATTAATTGTTAGTAATTACCGGTCTTTTCTTGTACAAAAGATATGAAAGATGCAAAATGTTGATCCCCAGGAACACCGAGTTCCAGATCATGATATCCAAGGCACATCGGTAGAGAGTGGCCCAGACGATGTAAAGGGTACATCCTGTTGAATAATGAAGTGGGCATGTTAGGTGTCTAGAGTAGCTTCAGCATGTAGCTTAATGCATTTGTCATCCTCCATGTATAAAATAAACCAAACACATCTTAGAAATACCTAAGACAAATATCACGTTAAGTTACATTTTGGTTTTTGTTTGATTACCAAAACAAACAAAACCAAAACACACTTTGTTGCAGAGAACTTGTAAAGTATAAAAACCATTTTTTAAAGGAGGAAAAACAACTTCATAATTCTGCTACTTAAAGGCAACCGCTATTGCTATTTAATACTTCCTCACAGTCTTTTTGTATTTTTACCTGATGGCAAACCTAAGGAATTCACAATTTAAAACCTATTCTTTTACTTATTGCAGTGATTTTCCCATTTCATTAAAACTCTTCGTATACATAGTTTTTAATGACTGTAATTAATTAAACCATAATTTATTTAACTATCTCCCTCCTGGTAGACAGGTGAAATGTTTTGGCTGTAATTTTTGACAAGTAGCAAAAACAGCTTTATACATAAAAATGTATCTGTTCTTGTGACTGCTTGCTTAGTTACGGTGGATCACCTGACAGTGAGCCAAGGGAATAACTTTATAGGTTTTGATGACACTAAAGAACTGTTTTCTAAGGGGTTTGTGCAAATTTGCAGTTTCTTTTGATCAGTTTTATGATGGGAAAATCAATATATATTTTAAATTTAAAATAAAATTATCAATATCAATTATCAACACAAATATATCAACAGCACATATGCACATAAAAACTAAATCTCCCATTTAAAAAAGTTATTCATTTGCAATTTTAAAATTTCATCAGAATGATTTGGGGCACCTGAATAATAGCCCAAAATATAAAAATTTTAAGGTTCTTTAGGTAATATTGCGTAGCAAATATTGAAGACATGTAAAATCTTATTACTTAAAGGAGACAGGGTAACATAATGGAAGGACTGACTGGGAAGCTGGAGGACCTGAATTATAGTCCTGGTTTGACCACTTTTTCCTAGTCTTAATTTTGGATGAGTCATTTAACTTCTCCAAGGCCTCAGTTTCTTTGTTTATCAAGTGTTGGACTAGGTGATCTCCCTTGGTCTGTTCCATCTCCAAAACTCTGTCTTAAAAGTCATAATTAGCTTTTGCTTTTTACAGGGTGTGGTTTTATTTTTTCACTCAGTACTCTGCTCCTCCTGCTGTAATCCCTACCTGACTCAGAGGTAACAGCCACAGAAGTCCTACAAGCTACCTTCTAGCTACCCTTCTACCACCTTCTTTGACCCCTCCTTGTCATTTGTCATATATTTCAGGCACAATGAGCTACTCTTCGTTCTCCCTCAACATGCTGAATCTCCCTCTCCTCTGTGCCTTTTACCTGGATACCATACACACTCACACTCAGAGAAATCCTTCTCATCCTCCCAAAACCACCTCCAAAGTTGTCTCTTCAGTGGACCCTGGTCTGCCTTTCTGCTGAGCCCATCATGCTGTCCATTTCTCCCTGGCACTGGGTGCACACCTGCATCACAGCATCTGATCTGTCCTATGTGACCGCCCATCTGTTTCTCTCCAGCCCCCAAAAGAGTGTCTTTCTCAAGGATGGGGACTGCATTTGTCAATTTCTGTCTGACATATTACAGGTGCTCAAAAATGCACCTGAATAAATGAATCACCAGGGACATAATCACACAGAGAGTAATCTGTCAAGGATCACTGGCTAAAATAGTAAATTCGATTGTTTTAGTATTTTGATGTGGATTAATTTAACGTGCTTCATCAGGGTTAACAGAGCACACCACCCCCCAAATTTTACTTGAACTATTTTGTCTGGGTAACTGTTTTTGTTCCCTGTGTTGCTTTACTTGCTGCAGCAAGTAAATGCCTATTCAAATAATGATAGTTAAAACTATAGAGTACTTACGATGTGCCAGGCACTACTGTAAGTCAGATATCACACTCACCGAATTCTTACAACCCCAGGAGGTGGTATTTTTACCCTTATTTGACACGTGGGGAAACTGAGGTATAGAAAGTTTATTGACCCAGTTACGCAGTTAACAAGTATGTAAATCCTCTGAAACCCCCAATACAAAGTCCATCTGATGCAAGTTATAGAAAAGTTACATAAAATCTCAGTTAGGTATCTTACCTATAGTTAACATCCCCCTAAGAAGTATCATATGAAGGTGAAGAGTAGTTGGAATAACCAACCCAACTGCAAAAAAAATATTTGCTACATGAAAAACTAGATGATGTATCTCTTTCCAGTTTTCACAAGTGGTCTCATTGGAAGGCACAGGTAGGATAGTTTCTAACTCAGGTGTAAAACCTATTGCAGTTGATTCTGCCAATGGGCTGGACTTGGTATAATTCATCTTGAAAATTCCTATAAAAACAAATAAACAAAAGGACAATCAAAAAATGACAGCTGTATCTTATCACCCCTATGGGTGTTATACCAAAATTATTTCTGAGAACTAAATGTTGGTAAATAGACTTCTCTGGTGGTTATGAATTAGACAGACCTAGGTTCAAATCCCAGCTCTGTCACATATTAAATGTATCTATTTCCTTATCTGTTAAATGATGATAATACTTCATTGACTTTATGAGGAAATGAAATATATAAAATACTTAGCATAGTGCACAACTGTTCTCTTATATATATATATATATATATATATATATATCACTCCATATATCTATATGTTTGTATCTAAACATACTTGGAGGGGGAGAGAGAAATGAGGGAATTAACTATCCTAAAAGACAATCACCAATGTTCATAAACCATAGCTATTACAGTTATTTAGTATAGCTTTCTATCATACTCGCACTAGTGACACTGAATCCAAACACAGGAAAAATAACTAGAAAACACGATTTTTTTAATACCTTCAAAAAATTAACACCTTACTATTTACTATTTGAAGGCTTAGGATATTTGGAAGGCTTTAATTTCATACTCTTGTTAAATCACTAGAGCATACATATATACATTCTAAATTATCATATATGACATAATAAATATATTACTATAATCATTTATATGTACAGAGAGAGTGTTAACATTTACTCCTTTAACTGTCTAAAGATTTACTTTCCCATAAAAATTCTAGTTGGTTGCATCTCACAAATTGAAAAATAGTAAACTTCCAGGTTCCTTATATGGAAGATGGGTCATGAGTATACATTTGACTATTTAATATTAGAATCTGTAGCAAACACATTTCAAAGAATATACATTTTACACATGCTTACATAAACCTTAACACAAAAGGGCACTATTTCCTTACTATATGACCTGTCCTCTCTGGTACTTAAAAAACTCTTTCTATTGTTAATTATACAAATTGGTCCCTGGCAAAAACTATGTAGATTTACAGAATGTGTGAATTGTTCTGTTTCGGGCAAAGAATTCCCAATGGGGACCCAAAATATGTTTAAATTTAATTTAGAAATATGATTTTCTTTCCAAATAAGGTCACACAATAAGCCATATTTTTCCATTTTTTTCTTTTCATCCATCACACTAAAATGAAGGTTTTAGGTGGTAGAATCAATTGGTATCAGGTTGGGCATTTTGAAAGGATGTTAATAAATAAATGTGAAAGAATTCCACATCTCTTAAGATGATAGAAACCTAAACATGCCTAAATTTACAAACTGTGAATGAAATGATCAAGTCAATTAAAGATCTCTTCCCATAATTCTAGAACAGTTCATACATATGAGAAATAGTTGACTTAGATATTGATTTGCTGCAAAAAGGAAAGAAATCATTGAAATTCAGCTACTTTCCAAATTTTATTTTATTGAAGTACAGGTGATGTACAATATTATACAAGTTACAGGTGTATGATATGGTGATTCACAATTTTTAAAGGTTACACTCCATTTATAGTTATTATAAAATATTGGCTGTATTCCCTGTGTTGTACAATATATACTTGTAGCTTATTTCATACATAATAGGTTGTACCTCTTAATCCTCTACCTTCCAAATGTTTGGCTCAATAAAAATACAAACCTATTAGGATGGGGGGAGGAATCATTATTTTAATAACTCAATTTATACAAAGTTTGCTTTCAAGAACCAAATCAGAATTAATCTCATAAGTTTTTCAGAGGGAAAATGATATTAAATGTCCTCTATCACTCATGATGTCAGTATCAGCTTATGCATTAGTATTACATAAGCTAAAAATAACTGCCATTTCTACTGCACTTCAGAATGTGTTTTCATTCCCATTGTCCCATTTGTTCCCCTAACTAACCTGTGTTCTCTACGAGACAGGGACAAAGTCATATTCACCTAAGTATATCGAAGGCCTTTTCTCTGTAGAGAATGCCAGAGGTGAAAGCCATATGGAAGGTACACAAAAATGACAGACATTTTTAGAAATTACTTTTCTGTCTCCCCAAACCTCAGTAGGAAAGATAGGGGAGTGCCAAGCCTGCCTGAGGCTGGGAGAGTCAGGTTCTATACTACAAGCACCAGGGAGCCACATAAGCCAGGGAAAGTCACTTCTGCTCCTTGGGTTGGCTTCTTCCTGGGAATTGAGACAACTGGACTAGATGGTCTTTGAAACCCCTTCAAGTTTTAATAGCCTGTGGCTCTAATAGATATTTATATAGTCAGTTAAGTAATACATATTCCCCCTCACATCCACCTGATTACACCTGTACTGCCAACTAATTCACTGTAATTCAATTTCAGGCTTTTAAAATTTCTCCAACTGGCACTAAAAGTACCAATTTCTGGTCAAGAGAAATGATAGGAAAACTATGATCTACTAACCCAAGAACCAAGGACACGGTGAAAAGAATTTTTAAAAGGTGAGATAATCCTACAACATATTCTGATGCACCACACCTTGTTAAAAATATATGTACAGTCCATATATTTATTTAATTTTCTATATTCAATATATATTGTAGAGTAATTAACATTATATATTATACATATTTTATCTGTATGTTTATATGTCTATTATTTATCTAGGTATACTTATTTATATGTTTGTTTTGAAATGCCAGTAACCTACTGTCAATATATATGGATCGGATCTTGCCAATAAATATGGAAACCTCTTGCTTGCCAAAGGTTTCAGCTTCCTTTGACCACTACTTAATAGATTTATGTGGCTTGCACTGAACTATCCTTATACAGAGAATGAATGAGTCTAACGAGGAAGGTTAGACTGGTAAATTGGTAAACGTTCAGGTTAATTTTGACTAAATCAAGAGAAATTTTCTTTTTCCTCGGAGTCTGATTTCTTAAATTACCTGTTCTAGTTAAGGCCTGTTTATCTATTGCTTTTCAGGTAGGTGTGTGCAGGGCTAAATAGCTAAATGGTGAAACTAACATTAATCCTTCACCAAACTACGCAAATGAAGAAGATAACAGCAGTGAGCAAAAGTCGTGCTCATAGACTAGCGCAATTCATTCCGTGATTCTAACTGAACCTTCGTTTATCTTCGGAATGACAAGGGCACTATGTTGCTAAGAGTCTTTTCGTACTTATTCTTGCTCCAAAGCCAGCAGTTTCTGAGACTTATCTGGCCAACGACACGTTTCCCAAAGCCTCGGAAACGAGGACGCGGGTAGATCTCGGTTTCCCCAGCCATCTGCTCTCCCCAGGCGCCCAGCTCACCTCGCTCCTTAAAGAGGGAAGGTCTGTGTCAACTGGTCTTGATCCGAGGCTCTCGGGCCACGACGGGTGTGCAGTGAGCGCCCTGACCCACCTCGCATTCGCAGCGCCAGGCCAGAGCGCGCGACCCGGTGAGCCCGGCTGCGCGTTGCCTCCGCGTGGGACCCGGAGGCCCTACAGGGGGCGAGGAGGAGCCGTAGTGGGTTCGCGGGCCCGGAGCCCTGTGAGCCTCTCGGGGAGGGGAGAAGCCGAGCTCACCTAGAGCTTGCGGGCAGCAGAGCGCGGGAACCGGCACCCGATGGGGCCCAAGCGCCCGAGGACGCTGGCGCTGCCAGACCCGAGTGGCGGCAGTTGACATCCGAGGGTCTGTGTGACCGCGACGCCCAGACCCAGGGTGAAGGGCGGCTTCCAAGGACAGGGAACCCCGCGAGGGCGCGGCCAGCGAGGAGAGGGCGGGGTTCCCGGCGGCCGGGGAACCGAGAACGGGCAGCCGCCGCCCGGGAGGGCAAAGTTGCTTCCAGTTGAGCAGGGATCTAACTTTCGCTTCCCGATTTAGCCGCGGGAGCTCGAGGCTGCAAATAGCCGGGCGCGTTGTGGGAGCCCGCGGCCGCTGCGCCTCCCGCTCCTTACCTGGCTCGTCCCTGGCGCGGAGCCCGGGCGGTGCTGGCCAAAGTTTGGGGTGGCAGCGGCGGGGCGCAGGGGACACGGACGCGAAGGCTCGACGGGAGCCCGACGCGAAAGCCTCGGCCGATCGGCGGGTCGGGAGGCTGCTCGGCCGGTGCCGGGTCCCCGCGTCCGCAGCGGCTTTGACTAAAATAGGCATCACGGCAGCTGCGGCCGGGGCTGGGGCCGCACAGCGCACGCGCCCAGCGTCCCGGCTCCCCCCGGCGGGCGGAGTCCCGGGCCTCGGCCAGGACTCCCCGCCCCGCTGCTCCAAGTCCGCCGCCGCGTCTGCACAAGCGTGGTCCCGTTTGAAGCACCCGCTTCTTTCTTTCCTGGTTTCCTCTCTACTTCTCGGTTCTGTCCTAGTTTGGGCACGAGTGGGAGACGGGCAACAACTTGGGGCCAGCGGCGTTGGCTGCTCAGCCTCATGGGGATAACTCGAGCAGTCGGGTCCCAGGAGGGAGAGAAATTAGAAGGAGAAATGAAAACTAGAATCATTTCCCCACAAAGTCGAACGACCCACTCGCATAACTCCTTTCTGGGACAGTCGCCCGCATCTCAGCACAAGCCGGAAGGACCGGGAGAGAGCGCAACTCGGCGTCTGAGCCTGGCGGCGGAGGCTGGCGGTTTGGTCCACACCGACGCGAGACTGCGCCCTCGGGGACCCGGCGAGGGGCCAGAGCAAGCCCGCCCTGCTGCTGCGGGGGCCACGCGGGAGAGACCTTCGACACGAGCCGCGGTTTTGTTCCCATGGAAGAAGGTACTTATCCGAAATTTGCATTCCCGTGGCCGTCCCTGGCCCTCCACTCTAGGCGAAGCCCCACCCGGAGGTTGCCACGTGAATTTGGCAGATTTGGGACCCTGACTTGAAAAACGAGATATGAAAGTACGCCCCAGTCAGTCTTTACTGTTTATAGAGCACAACTCGTTTGGGTATGAAATGCAGGGCAATTTAATGAAGAGTTGGTATGGGGAAGGAGTTGGAGGACAAAAGAGGAAGGTTAGGTGAGCATTCACTGTTTCCACCGAAGTGTCCGATTGACGGATAAAATTTGTGCCAGTTATTAGAGTGTGAGGTCGTTCATGCGTGTCAAACATGAGCCAAAGACCACAGGTACTTTATAAAGTGAGGACCTGGGTGTGCACACTCGCCAGGCCTCTCCTGTTGCAGAAGCAGTGCAGCATCTTCTTCAGGAATATGGGCCATAGTGCTGCACAGACCAGGTTTGAATCCTGCCTCTGCCACCAGCCAGCTGTGTGACCTTGGGGAAGTTACTTAGCTTTTCTGTGCCTCAGTTTCCTCTTTTGTACCTTGGGGGTGATGATGGTGATGATGATTGCACCTGTTTCTCATAGGATTGTTTTGCGGACTAAATGATTTAATATACCTAGAAGGCTTAGAGTGGTACCAAGTGAGTTCTATGTGTATATGAATATATATTCTACTTGTAGAGCTCCTTCTCTAACATATTTGAAATTTGCTATATCTATCCAAGATTTATTTTCAAGGCCACTTCTTCAGAGTCTGTTTCTTTTTAGATGCCCTGCCAGCCATTTTGGTAGCTGCCACTACATACATTTTAAGGTGTAGGTTTAATAGTAAATGTGTACAAAGATTTTGCATGGATATTTATTGGAGAATGGCTTGTAGTAATGAACACTGGAAATAATTTGTAATCATAGGGGACTAAGTAAATTATAGGACATCCAAATAATCTTGTTCTAAGCAGCCATTAAAAATAATTTATAGAAAGATATTAGAGACATAATAATGTCTGCTAATTATACGGAACAGAGGTCAGCAAACTCTGGCCCAGAGGCCCAGCCTACTACTGATTTTTGCACAGCTCATGAGCTAAAGCGGTTTTTACATTTTTTAAATGGTTGAAATCATCAAAAGAAGATTAGTGTTTCATGACGTGAAAATTATGTGAAATTCAAATTCAGTCTCCATGAAGGCAGCATTGCGGAGTTGTGATAGAAACTATATGACCCTGCAGAGCCTAAAATATTTACTATCTGGTTGTTTACTGAAAAAATGTACTGCCCTTTGATATAGAGTGTACTTTGTGCCAGGCACTGTTATAAGTGGTTAAATATATTAAGCCATTGAATCCTCATGATAGAAGTAGTTACTATTATTATCTCCATTTTGTAGATGGGAAACTGAGGTAACAGCGAGGTCGAGTAGCCTGCTCAGGGTCACACAGCTAGCGAGAATCTGAGCCAGGATGTGAACCAGACAGTCTAGCTCTACAGGTTACGCTCCCGTCCACTACCTGTACAATTTCTGCCACCTTCTGTCACTGCCTACACTGCCTCCCGTTAAAAGATGTTAAGTAGAAAAAGGCAGGTTACAAGAATGTGGAGAACATTACAAACCATCGGTGATGTTAAGCAGTATAATGCTTACATTCCTTACTTTAGAGTGCTGAAGTTGTAAGTGATTTTTCTTTCTTTTTGTTTTTTGCGCGGTATGCGGGCCTCTCACTGTTGTGGCCTCTCCCGCCGGGGAGCACAGGCTCCGGACACGCAGGCTCAGTGGCCATGGCTCATGGGCCCAGCCACTCCGTGGTATGTGGGATCTTCCTGGACCGGGGCTCAAACCCATGTCCCCTGCATCGGCAGGCGGACTCTCAACCACGGCGCCACCAGGGAAGCCCGATTTTTCTTTTTTTCCTCCTTCTTCCCCTCCCTCTCTCTCTCCCTCCTTTCTTCTCTCCCATTTCTCCTCTCTCCCTCTTCATCTTCCAACTTCTACGCCTCCTCCTGCATCTTTTTCTGTGAAATTTTCTATGATGATTATATGTTACTTTTATAAAAATTTAAACACATGTTTACTAAAATAATAGAGCCCAGGTTCTGGCTTTTGCAGACTGGAATACCAGACTCCAGTTACGGAGTCAGCTGTTACTGGACATACTCCTTACCTAACAGGATCAGATATGCCTGTAAGGCGTTTAGATCATATCAAGATTGCATACTTTTATGAAAAGAATACTAGATTCGATATCATAAGACTTGAGTGCTGGCCTTGGATAGTCTGTTTGCTCGGAGTTTGTGTTCCACAGAAAGAGGAGACTGAACTAAATCCGTGCCCCCTCACTATAACCCGTCTAAGGATTAAAAGCATAATTTTATGTTTGAATTTCTTATCATTGATATATGAATGTCAGCTCTATAAAATTCAAAATAAGAATTCTAGACACAGAAACTTGGGTTTGGGAGTGCCCTAGGCTCCCTGGTCTCCTCCTGCTGGGCATGGAAAGATCAGATTGAAAGACTCAGCACTATTTGAAAATGAATATGATGCAAGGAGATAACTTGCATAGAAGTGTAGAATGAAAAGGGTACGAGGCATAAATAACAGAACACAGGGCAGCCTGTCTCCTCTGCAAAAACTCTAGCTAGTACAGCTTAGATTGACATAAACAATTATTTCTACCTTTATTTCGCTATGGGCGTCGTAGTCTGCTTTTATCATTTGGACAAAACTTTGATAAGATTTCAAAGTTCATATAGAACAAGTTTGTGAAAATAAAACATGACCTGAGGGAGTCACTGTTTTTAAAAGTATGTCGCATTACTGGGGCTTCCCTGGTGGCGCAGTAGTTGAGAGTCCGCCTGCCAATGCAGGGGACACGGGTTTGTGCCCTGGTCCGGGAAGATCCCACATGACACAGAGCGGCTGGGCACGTGAGCCATGGCCACTGAGCCGTGTCCGGAGCCTGTGCTCCGCAACGGGAGAGGCCACAACAGTGAGAGGCCCGCGTACCGCCAAAAAAAAAAAAGAAAAGTATGTCGCATTACCTTCCTTATCTCTGTCTGCCCATGGTTTACATCAGTGTAGACTTTCTTTCAAATGTTACTCCGAACTGCACAGAGGCCATAGCTGCTTCTGGTATGGTCTCATGGCAGGCAGTTGTGATCAACTCTTGTACAATGATTTGATTAGATTCTTTCTGTACCTAAGCTTATCTCGTTAAATGTTACATTAACTTTTTCATTGACCAGTTTGACAACGAGCCTCATTGACTGTTTTTAAATTTCTTTTCCTTTTTTAAAAGAATTAATAGGCTTGGTTTTGGTTTTGTTAGAGCAGTTTTACGTTCACAGATGACTGAGCAGATAGTAGAGAAAGCTCCTATAGAGCCTCTTTCTCCCCTGCTTACAGTTTCCCCAATTATCAACGTCTTGCATTAGTGTGATACAGTTGAAGAACCCATATTGTTACGTTATTATTAACAAGGGTCTACATTAGGGTTCATCTTTGTGTTGTACAGTCCTATGGGTTTTGCCAAATATATTTGTCATGTGTCCACCTGTGACATAATAAATATAATTCTTGATCTCTTCTCCCGTTCCTGACCCAGAGTTCCTAAAACCCTTGTAGCAATTTCTTGAGTGACTGGGGTGCAAGGAGCATCTTTTGTTCTAATATTTAGTCTTTGATCCCCAATTCCTGACACAGGGCTCTTAAAATCTTCATAATTTCCTGAGTGATGGGGGCGATAACAGTCTTACACCGAGCTTCCTAAATCCCTTGGAAATTCCTGGGTGATAGGAGTGTGTTTTGTTCTAAGGAGATAACCCTGTGTGGGCTCCTGGATAGCTTCAGGATGGGGTCTGGTCACCAGAAAGACCAAGCCACGACTAGAAGCTTGGAGCTTTCATCCCCAACCCTCCATTCTCTGGGGAGGGGAAAGAGGCTGGAGACTGTGTTAATAATCAACCATGCCGATGAGATGAGACCTCTCAAAAAATCCGTAAGCTAAGGGGTTTGGAAAGCCTCCAGGTTGGCGAATATATCCACGCGCTCGGAGGGTGGCACACCCCAACTCCACAGGGACAGAAGCTTCTGCACCTAGGAAGCTTCTGGACCTTGCCCTGTGTACCTCTTCATCCGGCTGTTCATATGTATTCTTTATTATAACCTTTATAATACACTGGTAAACATGTTTCCCTGAGTTCTGTGAGTTGTTATAGCAGGTTATCAAAGCGGAGGACAGAGTTGTGGGAACCCTGATTTATAGGCAAGGTGGACTGAAGGGTGAACTTGGGGGCCCATTACTTATGATTGGCATTAGAAGGGGGGGGCGGTCTTCTGTCACTGAGACCTTAACCTGCGAGGTCTACACTAACTGGGTAGTTAGTATCAGAATTGAGTTGTGGGACACCCATTTGGTGTCTGGGGAGTTGGAGAATTGGTTGGTGTGGGAAAACCCCACACACATTTGGTGTATGAAGAGTAGAGGAAACAGTTTTGTTTTTGTTTTAAGTAATGGCGTGTACCCACCATTACAGTATCATAGCTAATAGTTTCACTGCCCCCAAATCCCCTGTGCTCTGATTCATCCCTCTCCTCCCTCACTTTCCTAACCTCTGGTAACCACTGAATTTTTTTTCTTACTGTCTCCATAGTTTTGCCTTTTCCAGAATGTCATATAGTTAGCATCATATAGAATACTGACCTTTCAGACTGGCTTCTTTCACTAAGCGATTTGCATTTAAGGTTTCTCTGTGTCTTTTTGTGTCTTGATAGCTCATTTTTTAATCACTGAATAGTGTTCCATAGTATGAATGTATTGTACCACAGTGTGTTTATCCATTCACCATTTTCCGAACATCTTGGTTTCTTCTAGTTTTGACAATTATTAATAAAGCTGCTATAAACCTTTGTGGGCAGGTTTTTGTGTGGACATGTTTTCAACTCATTTGGGTAAATGAATACCCGGGAGTGCAATTGCTAGATTGTATGGTAAAGCTGTGTTATCTTTGTAAGAGACTGCCGAACTGTCTTCCGAAGTGGCTGGACCATTTTCCGTTCCCACCAGCAATGAGTGAGAATCCCTGCTCCTCTGCATTCTTGCTAGCATTTGGTATAATCAGGTTTTTTTTTTTTTTAATCTTAGCCTTTCTAATAGCTGTATTTTTTGTTTTTTAGACTGACTTGGTTAATTTGTTCAAAAGAACTGGTTATGCATTGAACAGGTGTTTTATATCTTGGCTAAATTAAAAACAGGAAATAAAGCAAAGGGGTATAATCTTTCATATTATTGTTGTTGCATCCCAAAGGCCCACAGTCTAAAAAATGGTTAAAACAATGTCTAAATATTTCTAATACTAAATTCAGGGAGGAGCTCCCTAAAAAGTTGGATTATATTTGATTCATTGAACAATGAGCTTTTACCCAAAAGTTTCATCCCTTAAAAGAAACAAAACCTAACTAACAAAACCTAACAAAAAAAGTGACCCAGTACTTTAAGAAGACAGTGAATTATAAAGGTAGTCGAAAGAGTCGGGGATTTGGAATCATCAGCTGGATTTGAACCGTGGTTTTACCTTTAATAAACTGGGTGAATTCAAATCATTGATTAAACTTTTCTGAGCCTCAAGTGCTTGTCTGTAAAACTGTGAAAATAATTCTTAGTTGAACGGATTATTTTGACCTTTAGAAACTATGTTTTAAAAAATGTCTGGCATCGGGCTTCCCTGGTGGCGCAGTAGTTGAGAGTCCGCCTGCCGATGCAGGGGACACGCGTTCGTGCCCCAGTCCGGGAAGATCCCACATGCCGCGGAGCGGCTGGGCCCGTGAGCCATGGCCGCTGAGCCTGCGCATCCGGAGCCTGTGCTCCACAACGGGAAAGGCCACAACAGTGAGAGGCCCGTGTACTGCAAAAAAAAAAAAATGTCTGGCATCCGGCTTTCGGTAGCTTAATTGTACATCTTTTTACCCTCCTTATAGTGCTCTGCACATGGTACACAATCAGTAAAAATTATTAGAATTCCCATCATCAAAATTCCCTAATCTGATGAAATAGTTGAAGTATTCTATGAACACATGAAGTAAAGATGTAGTTTCATCTTCTATGTATTTGCCTGTTTTAAATAGCTAGAACATAGCATGCATAAGACAGAGATT
The DNA here is from genome assembly GCF_964270905.1 of Leucopleurus acutus. NCBI lineage: Eukaryota > Metazoa > Chordata > Mammalia > Artiodactyla > Delphinidae > Leucopleurus > Leucopleurus acutus. The sequence goes on along the minus strand of NC_139157.1, from coordinate 53,528,983 downwards.
TCAAACAAAATTTGCAGATTGCAAGACTTTGGCTCATGCTAAAATATCCAGTGGTTTGGGATTTCCCTGGAGTAGCCAGAAATGAGATATTGGCTTCAAAAACAAATTCATAAAATATGCAATAGTATAGATTCTAGAAACTGGGCACTTGACAGAACTAAGTTACAGTAATTCACTGTCTGGGAATTGACAGAAATGTGCACACAGTGACTATAGTCAGAAACTAGAACCCTGATACTCCCTCTGTTTATTCTTCCTTACATAACTTTGCTTCTAAAACAGAAGAGTTGCATTTGTGAATTATTTGTTTTAAATATTAAAGTAACAAAGACCATATATGAAGCATTTAATAGGATTTCCTAATCTTTCAGAAAGTAATTTCCAAAAGAAGGAATTTATTATAAGTAACTAAGTATAACAGAATCATGATTTTTTTAAAAAAGTGTGAGAAGAGGATCAGAGAAGTAGCTCCAATTCACAATCATTTCCCAAAGAAGCCTCAAGGCTGGGCCCCGGTTGGATTCTTAAAACAAAAATGGATCCCAGGCCCAGGCAGATCCCCCAAGAAGAGCAGGTTCAAAAGTTTGGCACCAACCACTGTAAAGACTTCTCTTGTGTTTTGTTCTTTCCCTTTTGGGAATTTCTAGAAATTCACAGACCCTTGAAGCCTGTCTTATGAATCCCACGTTAAGCACCTCTACTTCTAGAGAAGAGAAATGCTACAAGCCTGAGGATGACGCTTTTAAAGGTACTGGGTTTTTTTAGTGTATAAGTAACTCCTTTATATGAATAATTAATTTAGTGATTAGAAAGGAGAAGTTGTTAATGATAGAAAAATAACTTTTGGCAATTCTTAATAACGTGGTCTGAATGTATAGACAAGATTTTTATTGAAAGTGAAGCCAGGGGAATGACTTTCAATCTGTATCTGATGAAAGCAAAACTTTCCATCATAGAGTTTCTACTGGGAAGTATCATTCTGTTATGTAATTAATCCTCAAAAAAGGCTGGTTTTGGAGGCCAACAATAGCCAGCCCAGTAATTGACATTGGCTAGTAACAAAAACCCGAAGCAATGCATTATAAAGATGGAAAAATAAAATAAAGTTGGGAATAATGGTGCTGCCATCTGGCATTAATTGATGTGCAAAAGCACTCAGAGTTCCCAGGAGAAAAGAATTACTTACATGCAAATTTTCATTATTACGACTACTTAAATTATTGTAATAAATTCATGAAAATAAGACACCTTGCTAGCTTAATGCATATATAAAACCTAATAAAATATTTATGGGCTCCATACCAGCAGCTTTATCATTTGGCATAAAAAGTGATAAACAAGATGACATATTTCTTTAGTCCAAGATCAAACATATTTGGTAAAATTTAGGACCACATAAAATGATGACAGTGATGTTTGGTTTGAAAACTGCAGAGACCCTCACACACTTTCATAGGAGAAAAAAAGGTCATGATTTGAAAAGATATAGACTTTACAGTCATTGAGTCGCTTTAGCGTTTGGGAGGAATAGAACTACCTTGGTTAGCGCATTTTCCCACAGAACACCATTTTGGTTTATATGCCATATACAAAACTATTCGTATGCAGTTTTACTGTGTACTACAACTTAGGGATTTCTTAATATTTTTTACATCAACTACACCACGTTAAATTATCCAAAGAAAAGTGTAATGAATATAAACTCAGAAAATGGCATCTAAAAGCAACAGAGCATTCCAACGTGAGTCAGGAAATCTTGCAGATGATGTCATATGACTATTTAATGAATAAATAAAATTTCTAATACCTAGAAAATTGATGTTGAGTAGGAAAAAATCTAGTAGAAAATACTACTATTAATGGCCATTATAAGATGCCATATGATGAAATCATTAAAATGCCTTGGCATTTATTACTTACATAATTAATGGGTTAACATGTTGGCATGTGATTCCCACGTGTTTTAAAGGGATATTACAGAAGTGGATTCCCCAAAGCAGTTTGTCTCTATCTCTATTACAGCTTTATTACTTGCTACCTTTCAAATAGTTATGTAAAAGCCTTACTTCTCCTTCTAGGTTGTAAGTTTATGGTGGGTAGGAAGTGTGTCTGATTTAACTTTCGTGTCTCCATGGTACCTAACATGTGATGCACATATATTTGGGACTCAGTAAATATTAGTTGATGGAATACTTGCATTTGCTTTTAAGTATTGTCCTCTGATAGAAGAAATATTAAATATTTTAAAAATGGTATTTTACAACTTAAATTATTATGAATGGTGGATATAAAAGGAGAAATATATACCACCAACATATTAATAGAAATTGGGTTAGCATTGGGTTAGTGAAATTGGGTTAGTGAAATTACTGTCTTCTTTTTTCTGTTCCAACTTGTTTATGATATGGTCATATTATCTTTCTAATAGAAGGAATAAATAATAACAAAATGATAATATTCTACTAGACTAAAAGTCACTTCATTAGAATTATGGTGACCTCTCCACTATAATAGTGGAGAGGTCCCCACCCTCATACTCCCCACCACCACCTTCCTCTCCCCCCACTTACCATCTAGGTGATTTATGATGGAACAGGAACAAGGTGGAAAAGATAGGTTTGGAAGGAGAGAGAAGAGGTGATGTTAACCCTGAGATGCTCATTCATTCATTTAGAAATACTGAGTGGTCTGAATGGTGGCAAATGCCTTGGGTCAGGAAGCAGCAGTGGGGGAGGAGTGCAGAGACCTCAATGCCACAGGCAACTGCAGGACACGGGGGGCCACCATCCCAGATGCCCAGAGACCAAGTGGCCAAACAACATTCAGTCAATCCAAGGAGGACTCACAGGACAGAGAGAGGCTGAAACACCTCTCCTGCTCTGCCGTGAGGCCTTGTAAATTTGTCCTGCACCTCCCAGAGCAAGGAGAGAAACACAGAAAGACTAATGGGTTCATTTTAAATGACTGTTTAAAACGGGAAGAAATTACTTTTAAGTGGTAGGACCAAGTGTATTATTCTGCCATCCCTGGGAAGAGGGGGTGAGAGCAGGATGAGATCAACTGAAGGTTAAAGGAAAGATATGTTTCGCATGTGTCTGATCAGTGTCTCCTCAATTTACACCTGCTATACATTTTATTCATTTCTTTTTCAAAAAAAATAACGAGCACTTGCTATATACAAATCACTAGACCAGGAGTGATTTTTTCACTGAAAAATATAATTATAATAAAAGTATGGAGACTGGCATTAGGTGAGGTCACTGGAGCTCCCAAACTATAAAGTTTTGAGAAAGATGAAATACAAGGACCAGTTATATTAGTTAATTTATCACTTTATTTTATTTTTTAAGGGTTTTTGTTTGTTTGTTTTAATTTATTTTGGCTGCGCCGGGTCTTAGTTGCGGCATGCGGGATCTCGTTGTATTTTGTGGGATCTTTTTAGTTGCGGCATGTAGATTTCTTAGGTGTGGCATGCGAGCATGTGAACCCTTAGTTGTGACATGCATGCGGGATCCAGTTCCCCAACGAGGGATCTAACCTGGGCCCCCTGCATTGGGAATGCGGAGTCCTACCCACTGGACCACCAGGGAAGTCCCTAATTTATCATTTTAAATGGAATTACTTAGAGGGAACACAGTAATCTGTTGCATGTTACCAGCACAAAATTCTCTAAGCTAAGTCAGCTTGCAGGTTTTCAACCCAAAGAATGATCTTGGAACCTGAAAACTAATCACGGTGCATTCTGAACAAGTGCTGTTTAACTCACTTCAACAATATCGGGAAGAAAAACGGCTTTGAAAGTCATTTAAAGTAATAACAGCTCTGTATCATGCAGAAAAAAAAATGACGTAAAGAAAAAATGACATTATTACATGTCTTACATTTTATTTCATGATGAAACTGCCGATGGCATTGCATCACTGAAGTCAAATTGGGAGGGGGATTCAGTGCTGAAACTCAGATATGGATTCAAGAACATGTGCAATTACTTTCCTTCTACTCAACAAATATTTACAAAGCAGCTGTCATATGCCAGGCACTGGTTCCCAAATGGTAAGCAAGACGTAGACTAGTAGGGGAGTTTAAAAACAGAATTCTTTTTCTCAGAAAAATAGACATTGTGCTTGTGCATTGGCTAAACTTTTATCTCAGATGAACCAAGTTATATCCCACTTCAGATATATTCCCTGTTCTTCAGAAACCGCCAGTTACTTCACATCAAAAAATACCTTCTCTATCTTGGAAACCTTACCAGTTACTATGTGAAAAAGCTTCAGTTTACAAAGTTTCATTGTACATAAAATTTTATCCCATCTTACAAAAGAGAGAGGGAGAGACCTTCAAGATGGCGGAGGAGTAAGACGTGGAGATCACCTTCCTCCCCACAAATACACCAGAAATACATCTACATGTGGAACAACTCCTACAGAACACCTACTGAATGCTGGCAGAGGACCTCAGACCTCCCAAAAGACAAGAAACTCCCCACGTACCTGGGTAGGGCAAAAGAGAAAAGAAAAAACAGAGACAAAAGAATAGGGATGGGACCTGTACCAGTAGGAGGGAGCTGTGAAGGAGGAAAAGTTTCCACACACTAGGAAGCCCCTTCACTAGCGGAGACGGGGGGAGGCAGGGGGGAAGCTTCAGAGCCACTGAGAATAGCGCAGCAACAGCAGTGCAGAGGGCAAAGCGGAGAGATTCCTCCACAGAGGATCAGTGCCGACCAGCACTCACCAGGCCAAGAGGCTTGTCTGCTCACCCGCCAGGACAGGTGGGGGCTGGGAGCTGAGGCTCGGGCTTCGGAGGGCAGATCCCAGGGAGAGGACTGGGGGTGGCTGCGTCAACACAGCCTGAAGGGGGCTAGTGCGCCACAGCTAGCCAGGGGGAGCCCGGAAAAAGTCTGAACCTGCCTAAGAGTCAAGAGACCATTGTTTCGGGGTGCGCGAGGAGAGGGGATTCAGAACACTGCCTAAATGAGCTCCAGAGATGGGTGCGAGCCGCGGCTATCAGCGCGGAGCCCAGAGACGGGCATGAGACGCTAAGGCTGCTGCTGCAGCCAGCAAGAAACCTGTGTGCAAGCACAGGTCACTATCCACACCGCCCCTCCCAGGAGCCTGTGCAGCCCGCCACTGCCAGGGTCCTGTGATCCGGGGACAACTTACCCGGGAGAACACACGCCTTAGGCTGTTGCAATCTCACACTGGCCTCTGCAGCTGCAGGCTTGCCCTGCATTCCGTACCCTTCCCTCCCCCCAGCCTGAGTGAGCCAGAGCCCCCGAATCAGCTGCTCCTTTAACCCCGTCCTGTCTGAGCGAAGAACAGACGCCCTCAGGTGACCTACACGCAGAGGCGGGGCCAAGTCCAAAGCCGAACCCCAGGAGCTGTGCAAACAAAGAGGAGAAAGGGAAATCTCTCCCAGCAGCCTCAGGAGCAGCGGAGTAAATCTCCATAATCAACCTGATGTACCCTGCATCTGTGGAATACATGAATAGACAACGAATCATCCCAAAATCAAGGCAGTGGACTTTGGGAGCAACTGTAGACTTGGGGTCTGCTTTCTGCATCTAATTTGTTTCTGGTTTTATGTTTATCTTAGTATTTAGAGTTTATTATCGTTGGTAGATTTATTTACTGATTTGGTTGCTCTCTTCCTTTTCTTTTTGTATACAGATATATATATATATTTCCTTTTTCTCTTTTTGTGAGTGTGTATGTGTATGATTCTTTATGTGATTTAGTCTGTATAGCTTTGCTTTTACCATTTGTCCTAGGGTTCTGTCTCTCCTTTATTTGTTTGTTTGTTTGTTTTTTGTATAGTTTTTAGTGCTTGCTATCATTGGTGGATTTGTTTCTTGGTTTGGTTGCTCTCTTCTTTCTTTCTTTTCTACTTTTTTATTTTTAATAATTTTTTTATTTTAATAACTTTCCTTCCTTCCTTCCTTCCTCTGTTCCTTCCTCCCTTTTCTTCTGAGCCATGTGGCTGACAGGGTCTTGGTGTTCTCGCCGGGTGTCAGGCCTGTGCCTCTGAGGTGGGAGAGCCGAGTTCAAGACATTCGTCCACCAGAGACCTCCTGGCTCCACGTAATATCAAAAGGCGAAAGCTCTCCCAGAGATCTCCATCTCAACGCTAAGACCCAGCTCCACTTAACAACCAGCAAGCTACAGTGCTGGACACGCTATGCCAAACAACTAGCAAGACAGGAACAAAACCCCACTCATTAGCGGAGAGACTGCCTAAAATCATAATAAGGTCACAGACACGCCAAAACACACCATCGGATGCTGTCCCGCCCACCAGAAAGACAAATCGTATCAAGTATCTTTTCCAGCCACAACACTATGAGACTAGATATCAATTACAGGAAAAAAAACTGTAAAAAATACAAACACATGGAGGCTAAACAATACAGTACTAAATAACCAAGAGATCACTGAAGAAATCAAAGAGGAAATCAAAAAATACCTAGAAACAAATGACAATGAAAATACGACGACCCAAAACCTGTGGGAGGCAGCAAAAGCAGTTCTAAGAGGGAAGTTTATAGCAATACAATCCTACCTCAAGAAACAAGAAGAATCTCAAATAAACAAGCTAAACTTACACCTAAAGCAATTAGAGAAAAAGAACAAAAAACTCCCAAAGTTAGCAGAAGGAAAGAAATCATAAAGACCAGATCAGAAATAAATGAAAAAGAAATGAAGGAAACAACAGCAAAGATCAATAAAACTAAAAGCTGGATCTTTAAGAAGATAAACAAAATTGATAAATCATTAGCCAGACTCATCAAGAAAAAAAGGGAGAAGACTCAAATCAATAGAATTAGAAACGAAAGAGAAGTAACAACTGACACTGGAGAAATACAAAGGATCATGAGAGATTACTACAAGCAACTCTATGCCAATAAAATGGACAACCTGGAAGAAATGGCCAAATTCTTAGAAAAGCACAACCTTCCAAAACTGAACCAGGAATAAATAGAAAATATAAACAGACCAATCACAAGCACTGATTGAGACTGTGATTAAAAATCTTTCAACAAACAAAAGCCCAGGACCAGATGGATTCACAGGCAAATTCTATCAAACATTTAGAGAAGAGCTAACACCTATCCTTCTCAAACTCTTCCAAAATATAGCAGAGGGAGGAACACTCCCAAACTCATTCTGCAAGACCACCATCACCCTGATACCAAAACCAGACAAAGATGTCACAAAGAAAAAAAACTGCAGGCCAATATCTCTGATGAACATAGATGCAAAAATCCTTAAGAAAATACTAGCAAACAGAATCCAACAGCACATTAAAAGGATCATACACCATGATCAAGTGGGGTTTATCCCAGCAACGTAAGGATTTTTCAATATATGCAAATCAATCAATGTGATACACCATATTAACAAATAGAAGGAGAAACCATATGATCATCTCAATAGATGCAGAAAAAGCTTTTGACAAAATTCAACACCAATTTATGATAAAAACCCTCCAGAAAGTAGGCACAGAGGGAACTTACCTCAACATAATAAAGGCCATATATGACAAACCCACAGCCAACATCATTCTCCATGGTGAAAAACTGAAACCATTTTCTCTAAGATCAGGAGCAACACAAGGTTGTCCAGTCTCACCACTATTATTCAACATAGTTTAGGAAGTTTTAGCCACAGCAATCAGAGAAGAAAAAGAAATAAAAGGAATCCAAATCAGAAAAGAAGAAGTAAAGCTGTCACTGTTTGCAGATGACATGATACTATACATAGAGAATCCTAAAGATGCTACCAGAAAACTACTAGAGCTAATCAATGAATTTGGTAAAGTAGCAGGATACAAAATTAATGCACAGAAATCTCTTGCATTCCTATACACTAATGATGAAAAATCTGAAAGTGAAATTAAGGAAACACTCCCATTTACCATTGCAACAAAAAGAATAAAATACCTAGGAATAAACCTACCTAAGGAGACAAAAGACCTGTATGCAGAAAACTATAAGACACTGATGAAAGAAATTAAAGATGATACAAATAGATGGAGAGATATACCATGTTCTTGGATTGGAAGAATCAACATTTTGAAAATGACTATACTACCCAAAGCATTCTATAGATTCAATGCCATCCCTATCAAACCACCAATGGCATTTTTCACAGAACTAGAAGAAAAAATTTCACAATTTGTATGGAAACACAAAACACCCCGAATAGCCAAAGCAATTTTGAGAAAGAAAAATGGAGCTAGAGGAATCAGGCTCCCGGACTTCAGACTATACTACAAAGCTACAGTAATTAAGACAGTATGGTACTGGCACAAAAACAGAAATATAGATCAATGGAACAGGAAAGAAAGCCCAGAGATAAACCCACGCACATATGGTCACCTTATTTTTGATAAAGGAGGCAAGAATATACAATGGAGAAAAGACAGTCTCTTCAATAATTGGTGCTGGGAAAACTGAACAGCTACATGTAAAAGAATGAAATTAGAACACTCCCTAACAACATACACAAAAATAAACTCAAAATGGATTAAAGAATTAAATGTAAGACCAGACACTATAAAACTCTTATAGGAAAACATAGACAGAACATTCTATGACATAAATCACAGCATGATCCTTTTTTGACCCACCTCCTAGAGAAATGGAAATAACAACAAAAATAAATAAATGGGACCTAATGAAACTAAAAACTTTTGCACAGCAAAGGAAAACATAAACAAAATGAAATGACAACCTTCAGAATGGGAGAAAATATTTGCAAATGAAGCAACTGACAAAGGATTAATCTCCAAAACTTACAAGCAGCTCATGCAGTTCAATATCAAAAAAACAACCCAATCCAAGATGGGCAGAAAAGCTAAATAGATATTTCTCCAAAGAAGATATACAGATTGCCAACAAACACATGAAAGGATGCTCAACATCACTAATCATTAGAGAAATGCAAATCAAAACTACAATGTGATATCATCTCACACTGGTCAGAATGGCCATCATCAAAAAGTCTACAAACAATAAATGCTGGAGAGGGTGTGGAGAAAAGGGAACCCTCTTGCACTGTTGGTGGGAATGTAAATTGATACACCGTGTTCTCCATAGTGCTCTCCACTATGGAGAACAGTATGGAGGTTCCTTAAAAAACTAAAAATGGGACTACCATATGACCCAGCAATCCCACTACTGGTTATATACCCTGAGAAAACCATAATTCAAAAAGAGTCTTGTACCACAATGTTCATTGCAGCTCTATTTACAATAGCCAGGACATGGAAGCAACCTAAGTGTCCATCAACAGATGAATGGATAAAGAAGATGTGGTACCTATATACAATGGAATATTACTCAGCCATAAAAAGAAATGAAATTGAGTTATTTGTAGTGAGGTTGATGGACCTAGAGTCTGTCATACAGAGTGAAGTAAGTCAGGAAGAGAAAAACAAATACCGTATGCTAACACATATATATGGAGTCTAAAATAAAAAAAAAAATGTTCTGAAGAACCTCAGGCCAGGACAGGAATAAAGACACAGACGTATAGAATGGACTTGAGGATATGGGGAGGGGTAAGGGTAAGCTGGAACAAAGTGAGAGAGTGGCATGGACATATATACGCTACCAAACGTAAAATAGATAGCTAGTGGGAAGCAGTTGCATAGCACAGGCAGATCAGCTCAGTGCTTTGTGACCACCTAGAGGGGTGGGATAGGGAGGTTGGGAGGGAGACGTAAGAGGGAGGCGATATGGGGATATATGTATACATATAGCTGATTCACTTTGTTGTAAAGCAGAAACTAACACACCATTGTAAAGCAATTATACTCCAATAAAGATGTTAAAAAAAAGAAAAGAAAAAGAGAGAAACAGCACTACAAGGAGCACTGAATTAGTTCACCTAGAATGTAAGTGGGGGAGGTGGCCTGAGATAAGATTGCTGGAGATATGAAAATATCTCAAATGAAATTGGACAGATCCAGAATTTAAAGAATTTATTTAAACTGCATCAAAGAAGCTTGGCCATGCTTTCTTATTATATAAACTTATAGCCATTTTAATAGACTTACATTTAATTGCACATTTTACTTGTAAAGCACATTTGAGCTCAAGGTAGTTGCTGATGATTTGGAAGAAGAAATGTTCGTGTTTGGAAGATGTTCCCCCACTGACAAACCCAGCAAATGTGCAACTAGCATTTTGACTTTGAGTTTTCTTTCAGTTCAGACTGGGGGCATTTGACTTCTCTTAGAGTCACTTGGTAGCACCATGGTCAATATAGCATGAAAAACACAAGGACACTGATTTGGAGGAACTGGCTTGAGTTGAGTGTCACCATTCACTGTGATTCAACCTCTCTAACCTTTTTTAGCCTACTTGTAAAATTCTTTTCCATTATGGTTTATTACAGGATATTGAAAATAGCTACCTGTGCTATACAGTAGGATCGTGTTGTTTATTTATTTATATATAATAGTTTGTATCTGCTAATCTCAAACTCCTAATTTATCTCTCCCCTACCCCCCTTCCCCTCTGGTAACCATAAGTTGTTTTCTATGTCTGTGAGTCTGTTTCTGTTTCATAAATAAGTTCATTGGTATCATATTTTAGATTCCACATATAAGTGATACCAGGTGGTATTTTTCTTTCTGACTTACTTCACTTAGTATGATAATCTCTAGGTCCGTCTATGTTGTTGCAAATGGCATTATGTCATTCTTTATATGGCTGAGTAATATTCCATTGTATAAATGTATATACCACATTTTCTTTATCCATTCTTCTGTTGATGGACATTTAGGTTGCTTCCATGTCTTGACTATTGTGAATAGTGCTCTGCTATGAACATTGGGATGCATGTATCTTTTCAAATTAGTTTTCTCCAGATATATACCCAGGAGTGGGATTACTGCATCATATGGCAACTCTTTTTAGTTTTTTAAGGAACCTCCATACTGTTCTTAGTAGTGACTGCACCAATTTACATTCCCACCAACAGTGTAGGAGGGTTCCCTTCTCTCCACACCCTCTCCAGCATTTATTATTTGTAGACTTTTTGATGATGGCCATTCTGATCAGTGTGAGGTGATACCTCATTGTGGTTTTGATTTGCATTTATCTAATAATTAGCAATGTTGAGTATCTTTTCATGTATCTTTTATTGGCCATCTGTATATCTTCTTCGGAGAAATGTCTGTTTTTTTGATTGTGTTGTTTGTTTTTTTGTTACTGAGTTGTATGAGCTGTTTGTATATTTTGGAAATTCCACCCTTGTCGGTCACATCATTTGAAAATACTTTTCCCCATTCTGTAGGTTGTCTTTTTGTTTTGTTTATGATTTCCTTTGCTCTGCAAAAGCTTATAAGTTTGATTACAACCTCTCTAATCTTTATCCATAAAATGGAATTCTTCCAAGGAACAAAAAGATGAAATCACGTGTAGACACATGCTTTGTAAACTATAAAGTATTAAATATACGTAAGATATTGTTTTGTAATTATATAACTTGGGAGATAAGTTTAGATTGAGTAAGAGTGGTAATCTCAAGTTAGATGACTCATAAAACATCTGGTGTTAAATCAAGTGAAGCTAAAAATCCTACTGTAAAATTACATAGAAACAAATATTTTTGGAATCCTATAAATAAAATTTAATTACATTTATTGAGATCAGCAAAGCTTGAATTGAAAGGGAGTAAAGGGAAGAATTATAGTTCAAGACACAAATGATCTGTTCTAAGGGGGAAAAAACGTTCCCTGTCAATCTTGAATAGCTAGCAGGTTTTAAAACTAGTCAAATTTAGCATAATAATAAAACTTCATTATGTTGAAACTGCTAATATTGTATGCAAATGTACAATCCAGCATGAAAATGACGGAAATACTCATAGTGAGATGACTAAGAGCTAAAGGAACTAATTTTCATTCTTGCCACATCTTTTCATTACTGTAAGATTTTTGATCTTGAAATAATACATAGTTTTATCAAATTAAACCTGTATTATAATAGATGCATATGATACTGATATTCGTTATTGATTATGTATGTGTGAACTTTTAGTAGAATGAAGAAAAGTAATGGAATTAGGCCCATTGATTTCTCAAATTTGTATAAAAACTTTTAGTCTTTTACTAAAAAATAATATTAATTTGGGAATACCATTCCTGAAGATTAATTTCTTCTATAACCGTATGCAACATAATGGAACGTGGAACCTAGTTTGAAAGTGCAGTCCAATGCCACATATATATTTACGCCCTTGGTCAAACCAGGGGACTCAAGTACATAATGTTGTGTAATATATTGCTCTTATAGTAATACATACTCTCTGCCTAGTACTGTCTTTCTTATGGCTCTTGCCAGCTTAGTTGAGGGATTTTGCTTTGTAACTGCTCTGTCAAATCAATTGTGTCCTGGTTCTGTGCAGTGTAACAGTATGACATCCAGAGCTTATTCAGATGAGCAGAGAGCAAATGAACTTCCTTCTGCTCCTCTGTTGAAGGGAAGAGAAATTTCTTCGACCTGTAAATGCTGAGAGCGTCATACTATCCTTTACAGTAGGTGAATCTCAGCACTGTGAGTTCCTAAGGGTGCAGAGTCCAGGGCGACTCACACTGGTCCCTTTTTATATTTGCACAAAGGTCAGATCAGGTTCAAAGGACTAGCTCCCCTCCACATCCTGCCCCGAGGGGATAGGAAGCTTCCAAACATCCAGGTGAAATAAAGGTGTGTAAGAGGAGCCTGCAGCCTCTGGGAACTGGCCTTGGTGACTGGGGTGGGAGTGTTTATGGGTTCATTTTAAGACAAAGCCCCTCCCTTTCCTCCTCAGGCTACTTCTCAGCTCTTCCTGATGGCGAAATTTAGGACAGAAAAATCACAAAGCAATCACCCCAATTCCTTCAAGTCACAGGGATCATTCTTGGCCAGCACCAGCTGCGTGGGCCTGCGACTTACACAGTCACAGAGAGCCCCAGGCTTACAAGAGCCCCACGCTTGGCATAAATGCTCTACTGTCTCGGTCTTGAAATTCTTAATACTCTGTGGACAAGGTGCTCCATTTATTTTTGCATATACAGATTTTGTGTATGAAGCCACAAAGCATTTTTAACACAAGGAAACAACTGGTTCCTCATCTTATTGCTCTCTTACCAGCGATAGATGCATCAAAGGAATTTAGGGCTGGGAACAATTAGGGTAAGATTAAATTGAGCCCAATTTTTAATAGAGATTAAATTTAAATGCACTGGGATATTGCACTTCGGGGGTACTCTTTCAGGATTATCAGTGCTTTCTTCTTTCCATCTGGGTTGATTAGAGTATTTTGAGATAGTAAAATGTGGTTTGCTAGACATTTCAAAGCAAACATACAGAGTAGAGACATAGAGGTCACTATAGGGTTTTTTATTTTTATTTTGTTAAGTGAGAAAAGCTGGGTGCAGCCAAGGTGTTGGATAGTAACCGAGCTGTTAATACCGAGGGACGGCGCCAGGCCTACGGGAAAGTGTGAAGATGGGGAGGTTTCACGGCATCTCTTAGCTTCTCTTTATCCTGTTACGTTTGTCCTCCTTCCTCCTCATCCTAAAAATGGTTCGATTTCTGGAAAACTTGTATTTATATTCTTCTCCTCCCTCTGCCACACACATGATTTGAGCCAAAAGTCTATATCCCATTTCTGTCTGGCTTTGTTCCCAGTTGACTTTCATGGTTAGAAAGCTATCTGATAATTAAACCCTGTTGTGTTGTTAGCCGGTAGTAACTTAAGGTATGACTGCTACTTGGGGTACTCCGTGTTTTGATATCTCATACCACACAAAGTCTTACAGATGCAAAGAAATGAATTTCTCCCGGAGTCATTGTGAAGCCACTGAAGCCATTAGGCCCCCATATTACCTCTTTGCCCTCTCTCCCGTGTGCTCATTCGGCTCTAATCATGCCAGCCTCCCAGCCGCTCCTGCTTTTGCCTAAAGCCCGTGGGTGCTTTCTGAAGGCCTCCAGTGGCACCAGGCAGACAGCCGCCATGGTGTCTGCTCGTAAGTGCTGCCCATGATGGCCATGTGTGGCTGCGAGACAGAAGAACCTCCTGACTATTCGTCTAGTTCATGCTGAGTTTGAATAGCTCAGTAGCTCATCCAGACTAATGATTCAGACCTTGTCACACTGTCCCTCTTACGGCAGATGCTAACATACCAAGTAATGGACTTTACATAACTCCACCCCTTCTTCCCCATCCTCCTTGCTGACTCTGCTTCCTAGGCCACTGAGAAAATAGAAGTAATTATGAGAGAACTTTCACAAGCTCCCGTCACATCTCTCATTTGCCAGCAACTTCACTCCCATATACTCTGCCTTCTCTCCTTAACTAATGATTGTCTATTGACCTTGACTCATCTGCTCAAGGTCATCACTCCAGCAATTCACCCTTCCCTTCTGGATCATTCCCATCAGTATACAAATATGCTGGTATTTCTCTTATCTTAAAAAAAAAAAACCCAGCAAAAACATCCTCTCTCTTGATCCCACTTCCTGCTCAGGCTACCAACCATATCTGTTTCCCTTCACATCAAAACTTGATAAACATACTTACACTTGCTCTTCCAGCATCTTGCCTCACATTTCCCCTCAACCTCCTTCAGTCGAGTTTTTGTCCCCAGTCACTCCACTAAAACCTCTCCTGTCAAGTTCACCAGTGACCTCCATGCTGCTCAACCCAATGGTTTATTCGCAGACTTCCCATCACCTGACTGTCAGCTACATTTGAAGCAGCTCATCACTCGCTTCTTGAAACACTTTCTTCCCTTGGCTTCCAGGACTGCACACTCGTGGTTTTTTTCCTACCTCACTAGCTGCTCTTTCTTGCACCCTCTGCTGACTCTTTCCCACCTCCCTGTCCTCTTAACAAGGGACTGTCCCAAGGAAAGGTCCTCGGGCCATTTTTTCTTTTGAATCTACATTCACTCCCTTGGCCATTTCAACTAGTCTCATCGCCTTAAATATCACCTATAGGTGAAATACCCCCAAATCTTTATCTCCAGCCCAGACCTTTCTCTTGAACTCTAGACTCCTCCAACTATTTCCTCTACTTCAGAGTTGAATAAGCATCTCACACTGAACCCTGATCTCCCCTTCCAGGTCCACGCCTGTCCCCATCTCCCCCAGTCTATCCTCAGCAGACTAGCCAACGTGATTCTATTAAAACGTAGGGCAGATCACATCACTCTTCTATTTAAAACTCTCCAATGGCTTCTGGTCATTCTCAGAATAAAAGTCAAAGTTCTTGTCATGCTTATTAGGCCCCCATATTACCTCTTTGCCCTCTCTCCCGTGTGCTCATTCGGCTCTAATCATGCCAGCCTCCCAGCCGCTCCTGCTTTTGCCTAAAGACCTTATTTGCTCTCCTTTGGCCCAGATGGCTCTTTCCCCAAATAGCTGCATGCATCGTTCCTTTGCTTCTTTCAGGCCTTTGCTCAAACATTACCTTTCTCTCTCGGGCCTTCCTTGACCACTATAAAAATTGCAATGCCCCTTCCTAGCCACCTTCCCTGATTTAGCTTTCTCCATGGCACTATCTCTTTCTACCTCTAGGTGTTTCTGATTTATTTTATTATCTGTCTCCCTCACCTCCAGAACGTGAGCTCTATGAGGGATAGGATTTCTGTTACCTGAAATATTCCCAGTGTCCAGGTCAGCACCTGGAGCCACAGTAGGTGCTCAGTATACACTTGTTAAATGTAGGATGCTATTATCTTTCTACCAAAGGACATGGCCTGCACGTGAGCTTCAGAAAACCAGTGTTTTCCAGGTAGGGATCAGATCTGTCTCTTTACAAAGCTGGAAGGCAGACACCCATGCTTGTGGCGGCGTGCTTGCGGTGGGTGGAGCTTTCAGTAGGAGTCCCTCACTGTCTAGCCAAACCACCCCCTCTTGCCCTTTCAGCCGAACATGGAAAATTGAGAGGCTGTGCTACATTTTTACTATTTATTCACAAGTATTCTTTTTACTCAGTAATTAGTATGCAGCTTTATTTTTCATGAAATGCCTCTTTTAAAATGTTATTGTAATGATTAGGACTATTACTGTAATGTACTGTAATCATTACTGTAATGATTAAGCGGATGAATTATTTGTAGCAATAAAATAGTCTTCAAGATTGGCGTACTGTTACCTCTTGCATTTATTCTGCTTTCTAGTCATATTAAATAACTTCACATTTAAAATAAGTAAGTGCTGCTCACCACAATAACACATGTTGCTTTCATCAGAGGTTGTAGCAAAAAGTGAATTCTGGAAACACTGGTGTGGACAGTAGCTACCCACTCTCCTGCTGAGAGTACTTACTGGCTGCTTCTTGAGAAGCAACACCTAACTAACTCAGTAGGGCAAGGCAGCAGATTTGAATAAGTCTGAGGACATATTTGAGAACGCAAAATTTCATTCTCCCAGTGCTGATGCAGAAAAGGACAAACTGCCCACAGTTACTCACCGCCCCCGCATATATTCCAATGAGAAATACAGAAAAAAAACTTGTAAAATGTCTTCACAATGCACACATTGAGATGAATGAAACAGCTGGCAGCGGCATCTCGCCTCTGAGTTGGATTTATAAAAATATTAGCTCAATTTTCTGTATTTTGCTATTTCATTCGGGGAGTGATGAAGAGAGTCTTTTATCATTATAAAACTGCAGGCTTCGGTGTCATTTATCACAATGTCGTCTGGAATTCTGCAAATGTTCTGTCAGGGTTGATCTGGACATTTCAGGACTTGACATTTGATAGAAGTTGGGTAACCGGATATCGTAATGGTATCTTTTTCCTATGTATACCCTGTCATTCAAGGCATAGAGTTTATCTGCAATGTCACTGCCAATTAAAACTGAAAACAGGCGGGAGATGTAACGATGCTGAGCCAAGAGCAAGTACAATTTCTTTCTCCTCCAGGACACATATCGACAGTCAGTTTCTGCTGTGAGCGTTACCTAACCGAACATAAGACCACACATAATCAGAGATGAGGAAGCAAGAAATATTCTGCCATGTGGGTTTTTTTTGGCCCCAAATTTTACATGAATTTCTTGTGCTGATTTTAACTTTAAAAAAGCCTACCAACCCACAATATATTGTTAAAATAGAAACTACAAAACTTATTACTATCTATGTAATTTATAACATGAATAATCACAATGTTGTGCCCATCTCCAGTTTATCTGTTTTCTAAGTGTGGGTATCTAGATTTTGCATTTCAGTGAAGTGAGAGTTACTTGATATTAAAACATAATAAAGTTGGCTAGTGTTAGAGAAATATTTCCAAGTCAATCCTGAAGACTGTAAACATTTAACCCTAATGCAGTTTCTGCAGTACCGAAAGAATGAACCTATTCTGCATATGTATATGAATTTGTATTACAAAGACACACACATGGATACACACACATGTATGTTACATGTATTAACCAGAGGAAGTATACCATAATAGACAGAACCTACTGAAAGGATTATCTTTCAAAACTACCAGATATGGCAGCAGAGTAGTGACAGTAAGTTTAGCATTTTGTTGCTAGAAAACAACTGAAATTCATCAGTATTTTGAATTTTAAAAGTCACTTATTTTGTAATAAGGGCAGATTTTTGGTTCTTGGTGTTTTTCTAAACTGTGACAGGTGGCAGTGTTTAGAGTCAGATGTCAATTAATTATATTTGAATTCCCATATACTCAGTTAAGCAAAGAAAAATTTAAGAATATTTATCACAGACTCCTTTCTGTCATATGTAATACCCAATCTTCTCCTTGTTGCCGGACCTATAAAGTGACATTAATCAGCAAGACTCAAGCGGAACTGGGAAGACACGCGTGATACTAAGTACATTCCAAAGCTAAATATAAATCATTCCTATGTCATCTGCTGCTCTGTTTGCTTGTTTCCCTGTTTTTAAACAGGAAGAGGCAGTGTTCACAGTGTGGCCTAGTTATTCTTTACCTGAAAAATGCCTTCCTCTGTGGGTTTCAGTGAGTCCCATTCAGGAGAATCCAGGAACTGGAAGGGGAAGATGTAATGCAGAAATTCGCCATCAACTGTCACTCTGATCCTACAAAGGACATCAGTTATGAGGGAAGGAGAAAGAGAGCACTAAGTTGGGGACGAGGATACGGAACAGTATTTCCGATCTCTGATGTTTTTTATGACTTTTAAAATCTTTAAGGGCAAAATATTAAATTCATACATTACAATAAGTGACAAAAATCCCCTTTAAGATTTATGTACCGCTGTTCCTCCCATGGTTAGGATTCTGGAACAGTGGGTAAGATTCATCAGAAAATTCATCAAACTGTACATTGATGATATGTGCCCATTTCTGTGTATATAATAATCTTTCAATTAAAAGTTTCAATGCACTCAGTCAGATTTTAAATTAAGCAGGAGAACACTGAAGAACATAAAGAAGTACCACTGGAAATACCTCTGTAAACTAAATATTTAACCTTTTAAAAAACATGAATAATCACATTAGTATTTCTTCCTCCAAACTTTCTGTTTTCAAATTTTATATATAGTGCACGTCCCCTTCTAGCAAGTGGGCAATTGCTAGAATTTACTGAAAAAAATGATCATTATAAAATTTAAGTGTTCCTTATTATTTAGAAGAATGCCCTAGCAGAATCTGTTCAAAATACTTTGCGTGCTAACATAAGTATTCTATGAATTTAAGCTGGCATCATCCTCTTGACTCTCATGATTAGCTTGGAAACAAGTAGCATATCCAGACAAACCGATTCATACATTTGATTTCTGTGAAGAAATATTAAGACTCTAAATTATAACCTGCTTCAAGTAAATAATACCCTGTACTCTAAATGCCTATGTCCATGACTCATGTGTTAAGGGCTTTCTCATGCCTCAGCATGCTAAATGCTGCCCAGGACTCTGCTGTGTTGAGATGGAAAATGCAGCAGAAAGAAACACAAGCTAGTAAGGAATAAAGAGGAAAGACATGCAAGCGTCAAGAGTACACACCTTCCTGAAACAAGCAGGGAGAGTTTGTCAATGGAGGTTTTCCCCTGCATGGCATAACAGTGCTCCTTTTCCAAAGTAACCACTTCTGAGCTCATAGCAATGGTTCTGAAGTCAGGCAAAGAGGTCCCCAGAGGCTGGAAGAGGGAGCTGTACAACAGCTGAAATTCTCGCGCAAAGGTTATGCTGCGAACTTGATAGGCGATGTGAACGAACCGCATGAAGCAGATGACAAACAATATAAAATTCCAGGAAAATATGTCAGCTGCACAGACATCTACCCAAGCCCAGATAGCAGAACAGAGGAAACCCAACCCCAGCAAACTGAAGACGTAAAGGAGCCCGAAGAATCCACTGCCACCCATGAAACCTACTACAAATAAAATACTGGCAAGATGATAGATGGCTCCTTCGGCCTCTTGCTTCCAGATGGTGCAGACTGGGTGTTCATCTATTAGGTTCTTCCATAAACTTGAATTTCTTTCCATGGCTGTACTACCGTCTGGTTCACTTCTCAGTTGATGTTGAATGATATCGAAGCAAGTAATTAAGTCCTTTGCTTTTCCATCATCAGAGTTTTGCTCAGTCTTCACAAAACCAGAGAAAGCCCGGACACTGGAGTTGGGGTGATTAAGGGTTTGGTGTGTACGGATCTTGAAAAACTAAGAATCCCATGCTAGCATCCTTAAGTTCATCTGGGCTCCTGATTTAGAACTAGCCCAGCAATATTTTGTGGTTTCCTGTGTGAGAAGAAAACAGAAAGGATTCTAATTAAACAAGGAGAATTGAGAAGTGTATTCAGTGAGTCATCAGCATTCCTTATTCAAGTTGACATCCTATTTTCTATGAAGTTAAAATGTTTTCAGCACAAATACTGAAAGTGTTAAATTTCTAGGATATAAAAATGCATATTTCAGAGTTAGGCTTATTAATAATAATAAATTATTTACAGAAATTTTAGTATTTGTTACAATTAACTAACTGCCTATTTTTCAAGAAAGCTAATAAGCGCTATAATCAGCTGGTCCCTGGAAGAGTAATTCGGTATACCTCAGAATCTCTTGGGACAGTGACTAGATAAGCAGATTCATAGACTGTTTCTGGATATACTGAGTCAGAATCTCTGAGGGTGGAGCCTAAGTGTTGGTATTTTGAACAAGCTCCCCACATGATTTTGATGCATCGATCCATGGCCCTCCATGGCCCACCCTTTTAGAGATACTGTTTGACAATATGTTATTCACTCTTTATAGGTGAAGAATTCGAAGCTCAGAAAGGCCAAGTAATTTATCCAAGGCCACACAGTGGTTGGTGGCAGAGCAGAACTTCAGGACTTGAGCCTGTATGCTAAATCCAATCGTGGTCTCCCATGAGAGATATTTTAAATCAGGCACTGTAAGGAGCCCTAATAAATCAGTAAACATAAGAAACACACAATTAGGAGTCAGATTTTAAGGGCACATAGTAGACTGTGAAAATGTTTAATTAATTAGAGCTAAATTATTCGAGAAATAAAAATTCAGTTCTCCTTCACTGTATTAGAGGCTATTTCAGGTTAAGGGTTGCATCCATATAACTAAATAAATAATAGTACAATTCCTGCTACTTACACATTTATTTACCAGATGGTCAAAAATGTTAGCGACTTGTTCCTCTGCACATATATTCTCTACCCTTTCAGCCATATGGTATAAATGCTAATATGTGATCTGACTCAGGAGAGATTTAACCATGATGACAGAGCTATAGGATATCATTTATCACCAGGTTTCTTAACAATAAATGGTTTCAGTGTGAGGCATTCATTAGATTGACTTTTTTGAAACCAAAATAACATTCAAGAACCTTGAACTTGTGTGCTATATTTAGTGTTTTTATCTTGAGATGGATTTTTCCAGAACACCTGTTAATAAAATATCAGATATCATAGATCTTGTCTCATAGAAAAAAAGTACACAAACAGAGGTGAAAATGACTTAGCTGAAGTGAAAAAAGGAATAGTGTTGCTACCAACAGAACTAGAAATGAAAATAAAGAAGCTGCTGCTGCTGAAGTTCCTGGTTTTTCATCTTGGACAGTGATTCTCTTCTCAGCAAGTAATGACATTGAGAACATCACCAGGGCTTCCCTGGTGGCGCAGTGGTTGAGAGTCCGCCTGCCGATGCAGGGAACACGGGTTTGTGCCCCGGTCCAGGAAGATTCCCACAGGCCGCGGAGTGGCTGGGCCCGTAAGCCATGGCCACTGAGCCTGCGCGTCCGGAGCCTGTGCTCCGCAACGGGAGAAGCCACAAGTGTGAGAGGCCCGCGTACCGCAAAAAAAAAAAAAACAAACCATCACCAGGTGAATCATGAAAAAAAGAAACAACAACACAGACCTATAACTTACAACCATATTGTTATTTCTACTCATGCTGCTTTCAAATACATTTTACACAGTCTGCATCCCTCTAATTATCACTCCACACATCTCTCTGTGAGAGATGAGATTCAAGGCAGACTGGCATGCTGAATATGTTTCATTTCTCCTCTTTAAACAAAACACAAAATTATATATTACTGCACATTCAAAACAAAGAAACGTTTTTAAAAAATACAATGAGTAGTGACAACTGTGAAATGCAGACTGCAAATGTCAGTCCCCCTGCTGTTTAACTTTTAAAACTTGGGTATTTTAAATTAATCAGTTCCTTAGGATGCCAAGCACAGCCATGAAGCCAATATTAAAAAGCACCGCCAGTAGAGCTCTGAACTTGGGTTTGAACTTCCTGAAAAATTTATAATCCTCAACAAATTGTTAAAATGATGCTAACAGGGAGAGGCCATGTAAAATGTTTGTGGCAATTCAGAAGGGAGCTTATGGGAATCTTGTCCCCTTCAACTCTTGACTTGGGGGATATACTGGGCCACCTACATTCCTGGAGTGTGACCCATTATGATTATATGAGGAACTGTGTTTCCGGCCCTTCCCAGTCGGCTTCTGTTTCAATAAGCTGCTACCAAGCCATCTTCCTATCCTTGACACCGTCTCACTCAACAGGGAGTGCTGACTTGCCCTGATTAAATTACTCCACACCCAGCCTTTCTCTGCTTGGTGTGTTTTTATTCAGTCACCAAAACAGATGTACTTTATTAGAAGAGGAAGAACTGACAGGGGCAGGTGATGAGCCTGAGTGTTCCTCTGACATGTGCCAGCAGCACTATACGAATGCTGCACATGATTCATCAACCAGCTGGCTGCTTGAAAAGCCTGTAGGCCTTAAGTCATGTTTTTGGGTAAATAAATGCTGAAATGCCAAAGGAGCACAATGGATTTCTTAAGCACTAAAGTGGGTCTTCCCTGCAAAAGAAGTTAACACATGGGGATACAAGTGACGGAGACAAAATAAAGGGCAAATAAAATATTTCCAAGTTTGCTCTTTACATTGTAAGACCCTGAGTTCTAGGGAATAAGGAAATGTAAAGGCAGGCACAAAGATGCTCAGTGAAATGTGATCTAAACTGGGTGGCAAACTGATGAAGATCAGCTCAGAAATGGCAGTTATCGGTTCAGAACGTGGACATTTATTACCTCGCTGCATCACACTTACTGCTGTGAGGGAGGCAGGATCTCAGGCACCACGCTCAGCCTACAGATGAGCAAGGGGGGGCACCGGACAGGTTAGGTAACTTGCTTCAGGGAAAGGAGGCAGTAAGTCACAGGGTGGAAGTTCCAGTCCTCCACTCAGCTTCATGCCCTCTCCAGCAGGCAATGTGTCTTTCAAGGTTGTGAGTCTGATTTAATGTGTTGGGAGACCAGTGGGATATTCTGCCAGGACAGCTTGGCAGTAAAATAATAATCCTGACAGTGGATATTTGAGACCTGCTATATCTGCTTGTACTGCTCAATCCATAATGCTTAGAATACTGCCAGGGACACAGACATAGAAAGGCACTCATGAAGTAATCTGCTGTATTATTATTCAACATTGACTCACTTCCTCTTCTAGATTCCAGAATTCTTAAGGGGCAAAGACAAATGTTTTTGTACTTCTGACCCTTGGCACTCAGTGAATGTGGATTGAACACACTGGTATAGAGGTACAAGCCCACTCTGCCTTTTCCATCCCCGCTCTCTATCCAATTCAACAGATGTTCTAACATCTTCTGTCACCTAAGGGAACAGAAGTGGAGGAGACCTTGACTGAGGGATTGGGACATCACTTATTTAAGATGTCTGGCACAACTCCAAATTCATAGGAGAATCCTTCTGTCTTTTTAGAACGTTCAGTTCCTTAAGAGCAGTTGAATTCCTGATCTGATTAAAACAACTCTGGTAGCATGTGGTATTGTGTTAGTTTGGGTTGCTAGGCAACGAAGAAGATCAAAATTCCATGAATATTCTACTCATTAATTGGAATCATATCCCAACTTTGGTGTGTGTTCCATATAGGAAATAATCATGAACTTAAAGCTAGTTTTTGCCCCCCAATATATATGATCATGCCCTAATCGCTGGAAGCTGTGAATGTAATCTTATTGGGAAAACAGGTCTCTTTGTAGATATAACTAAGTTAAGGATCTCCGGATGAGAAGACCATCTTAGATTACTTGGATGGGCCAAATCCAATGGCAATTGTTCTTATAAGAGACACACAGAGGATGCAGATAGAAGAGGAGGAAGCAATGTGACCACAGAGGCAGAGACTGGAGTGATGCAGCCATAAATCCAGGAATGCCGACAGCCACCAGACACTGGAAGAGGCAAGGAACAGAATCTCCCTTAGAGCTTCTGGAAGGAGTACACCTACCAATACCATGATTTCAGACTTCTGGCCTCCAGAACTACGAGAGAATAAGTTTATGTTGTTTTGAAAAAAAAAAAAAAAAAAAAGCTAGTTTTCTCTGCTATTTTTTTTTTTTTTTTTTTTTTTTTTTTTTTTTGCAGTACGCGGGTGTCCCACTGCTGTGGCCTCTCCCGTTGAGGAGCACAGGCTCCGGACGCGCAGGCTCAGCGGCCATGGCTCACAGGCGCAGCCGCTCCGCAGCACGTGGGATCCTCCCGGACCGGGGCACGAACCCATGTCCCCTGCATCGGCAGGCGGACTTTCAACCACTGCGCCACCAGGGAAGCCCTCTCTGCTTATCTTTAAGGAGCTGCACTTATTCAGCAACTATGTGCCAGACATATTTGAAAAATTATCTCATTTAACCTGCACAACCCCATGAGGAAAGTACTATTATCTCCATCTCACAGATGAGAAAACTCAGAGAAGGCAAGTAAGCTGTTCAAGGTTACCACACTACTCATATTGGAACTAAGATTCCATCCAGGTCTGCCTGACTCTGAAACTCACAGTTTAAACTGCATCATTCTGCTTCCACAGTACCAGGATTTAGAAAATGTAGGCCTCAGTTTCCTCCCTGCTATGTAGATGAACTCAGACATATTTATTCATCAGTAAAGCAGAGGTAATATCACCTATTCTGTCCACTTTAAAGGGTGCTGGAAGATTCAGATGAGAAAATCTTTATTAAAAATTCTTAGCAAATTTTTAAATAACATAGAAATGCCATTGCTGTATTTGTTGCTTGTATGTTATAGAGCTGAGCCATTTGGAGAATACAGTTTTCAAAAGTTTTCCCGCAGAGGATTACAGTTGAAGACGAACCATCCTTATACTGTAAATTCTAAATTTACTCATTTCTGCAGGAGTGATCTCTATCATTCTTCCCTATCTTGTGTCCTGGCAACCTACTGCTGGCAGGTATAGACCCAGAACCAACCCATCCTTAAGTCTTCACTTTCCAGTGGCCAAGAAGCCAGTCTCTGGAAGCCAACAACAATCTTGTTCCTTAGGTTAGTGTTTAGTGCTTCCCAGCAGGTGTGCCCAGATCACTTCCATCAGAATCACCTGGCCACAGCCAACATCATCTTCAATGGTGAAAAACTGAAACCATTTCCACTAAGATCAGGAACAAGACAAGGTTGCCTACTCTTACCACTATTATTCAACATAGTTTTGGAAGTTTTAGCCACAGCAATCAGAGAAGAAAAAGAAATAAAAGGAATCCAAATCGGAAAAGAAGAAGTACAGCTGTCACTGTTTGCAGATGACATGATGCTATACATAGAGAATCCTAAAGATGCAACCAGAAAACTACTAGAGCTAATCAATGAATTTGGTAAAGTAGCAGGATACAAAATTAATGCACAGAAATCTCTTGCATTCCTATGCACTAATGATGAAAAATCTGAAAGTGAAATTAAGAAAACACTCCCATTTACCACTACAACAAAAAGAATAAAATACCTAGGTATAAACCTACCTAAGGAGACAAAAGACCTGTATGCAGAAAATTATAAGACACTGATGAAAGAAATCAAAGATGATACAAGTAGATGGAGAGATATATCATGTTCTTGGATTGGAAGAATCAACATTGTGAAAATGACTATACTACCCAAAGCAATCTACAGATTCAACGCAATCCCTATCAAACTACCACTGGCATTTTTAACAGAACTAGAAGAAAAAATTTCACAATTTGTATGGAAACACAAAAGACCCTGAATAGCCAAAGCAATCTTGAGAAAGAAAAACGGAGCTGGAGGAATCAGGCTCCCTGACTTCAGACTATACTACAAAGCTACAGTAATCAAGACAGTATGGTACTGGCACAAAAACAGAAATATAGATCAATGGAACAGGATAGAAAGCCCAGAGATAAACCCACACACATATGGTCACCTTATCTTTGATAAAGGAGGCAAGAATTTACAATGGAGAAAGGACAGCCTCTTCACTAAGTGGTGCTGGGAAAACTGGACAGCTACATGTAAAAGAATGAAATTAGAACACTCCCTAACAACATACACAAAAATAAACTCAAAATGGATTAAAGACCTAAATGTAAGGCCAGACAATATCAAACTCTTAGAGGAAAACATAGGCAGAACACTCTATGACATAAATCACAGCAAGATCCTTTTTGACCCACCTCCTAGAGAAATGGAAATAAAAACAAAAATAAATAAATGGGACCTAATGAAACTTAAAAGCTTTTGCACATCAAAGGAAACCATAAACAAGACCAAAAGACAACCCTCAGAATGGGAGAAAATATTTGCAAATGAAGCAACTGACAAAGGATTAATCTCCAAAATTTACAAGCAGCTCATGCAGCTCAATATCTAAAAAACAAACAACCCAATTCAAAAATGGGCAGAAGACCTAAATAGACATTTCTCCACAGAAGATATACAGATTGCCAACAAACACATGAAAGACTGCTCAACATCATTAATCATTAGAGAAATGCAAATCAAAACTACAATGTGATATCATCTCACACTGGTCAGAATGGCCATCATCAAAAAATCTACAAAAAATAAATGCTGGAGAGGGTGTGGAGAAAAGGGAACTCTCATACACTGTTGATGGGAATGTAAATTGATACAGCCACTATGGAGAACATTATGGAGGTTCCTTAAAAAACTAAAAATAGAATTACCATATGACCCAGCAATCCCACTGCTGGGCATATACCCTGAGAAAACCATAATTCAAAAAGAGACAATAGCCAGGACATGGAAGCTACCTAAGTGTCCATCGACAGATGAATGGATAAAGAAGATGTGGCATATATATACAATGGAATATTACTCAGCCATAAAAAGAAACGAAATTGAGTTATTTGTAGTGAGGTGGATGGACCTAGAGTCTGTCATACAGAGTGAAGTAAGTCAGAAAGAGAAAAACAAATACCGTATGCTAACACATATATATGGAATCTAAAAAAAATAAATAAATGGTCATGAATAACCTAGGGGCAGGACAGGAATAAAGACGCAGACCCAGTAGAGAATGGACTTGAGGACATGGGGAAGGGGAAGGGTAATCTGGGACGACGTGAGAGAGTGGCATGGACACATATACACTACCAAACGTAAAATAGATAGTTAGTGGGAAGCAGCCACATAGCACAGGGAGATCAGCTTGGTGCTTTGTGACCACCTAGAGGGGTGGGATAGGGAGGGAGGGAGATGCAAGAGGGAGGAGATATGGGGATACATGTATATGTATAGCTGATTCACTTTGTTATACAGCAGAAACTCACACCATTGTAAAGCAATTATGCTCCAATAAAAATGTTAAAAAAATTAAAAAAAAACTTTATAATCTTAAAAAAAAAATCACCTCGGTGGCTTGTTAAAATGCTCCTTCCCTGGCCCCACCCCAGAACTACTGAGCCAGGGAGGGACCCAGAAAGATGCATTTCTGATAGGCTCCCAGTTGATTCTTATGCACACTACAGTTTGAGAGCCATTATTTTATCTTGTTCCTGAAGGATCTTTGAATTATCCTTGCTTGCAGAGCCTCAGCTGTGTCCATTCCTGGCTGACCACTGGCTGTCCTCCCATGCTGGTTACTCCATGTAATGTTCCCTGATCCCTAGTTGTCTGTCCATGGCTGTAGTGCTGGTGTCCGTGCACCATTCTGCTATCTAGTCTGTCCAGTTGGCATTACAACTTAAGAGAAGAGTCCTAGTCTTAGCTGTGCCCCTAAACAGCGTGTGATTTTAAGCTTCCCAGACCTGCTTCCTCATTGATAAAATGAAAGAGTTGGACAAATAATGTACGGTTCCTTTTAGCTCTAAAATAACACAACTCTCCATGATATGAAATAGAACATTATTCCTAGCATAGGTCAACATGTAGAGCTGAGGGGCAGAACTGAATTACGACTGCAGATCTTAACACCAGGTTTATGACTGGGGCCCAACTCTAGAGACTGTTTAATTATTTAAGAACTGTGGTAGGGCCCAGGCACTGGAATTTTTTCACAAATTTCCCAGGGATTTTGTTATGCAACCAGGGTTACAAACTTTTAGGGGGATAGGGTTGAGAGACACCAGAACATTCTGTAGAGTAAAGGGTCTGAATTTTAATCCTTATTATTATTTTTTAAAAATTTATTTTATTTATGGCCGCGTTGGGTCTTTGTTGCTGCGCACAGGCTTTCTCTAGTTGCGGTGAGCAAGGGCCACTCTTCGTCGCGGTGCACAGGCTTCTCATTGCAGTGGCTTCTTTTGTTGCGGAGCACGGGCTCCAGAGCGCAGGCTTAGTAGTCATGGCACACGGGCTTAGTTGCTCTGCGGCATGTGGGATCTTCCCAGACTAGGGCTTGAACCCGTGTCCCCTGCATTGGGAGGCAGATTCTTAACCACTGAGCCACCAGGGAAGCCCTAATGCTTATTTTTAAAGGGCTGGAAAGGCCCATTTTCTCCTGTGTGTCTTCATTTCCATGCTTTGCTCAGGTCAGGAGGCATTTTTCTTCCTCACCAGTCATCTCCAAGGGGGCTCAAGGTTTGTGGATATGCTGCAGCAGCCTTTCCTTAACATGGTGGCTGAAGTGCACCTTCTAGGTTCTGAGTTTTTACGGCCTTTATTATCAGTCTACACGGCTTCCACTATATATTATATTGCCCATTATATATATTTTCCTTTTTAAAGTGTCATAATTTGCTTATTCTCTCAGTTGGGGTATATATTTTAAGTATTTTTTATATAGCAATGATAACAATGCTCAGGGAGAAAAGCAGTGTCTAGAATATAGTTTTGGAACAAGCAGGTTAATAAGCCAGGAAGTCCAAGTGAGATATGATCAATACCTGAATCAATGGCTTAGGTGTTGGACTAAGAAGAAAGGAAAGCATATATTAGACCATGAGGAAGAAATGAAAGGAAGATGTGTCTCTACTGAGACAGAGGAACAGAAAAGGGATGAAGATGCTTTCATCTTCCTTTCATCCCTTTCTTTCCCGAAGCTCGGAAAGAAATCAGAGGAAAGGGGGACTCATTTTGAGTCATGTTTAACCTGATGCACTTGGTCTAGCAACAGAGTTCACAACAGAAGATAAGGGGCAGGATGGAGGGGTATGTAACAGTTGTCTTGTAATAACACAGGACAATCCTGAGTAAGGACTGGAGCTGGCAAGACTATCTAGAAAATTGAGTACAAAGAGAAATGAGAGTTGAAATTAAATGCCCATGATCAGAGGCCTTAGAATTCTAGGGGTGTGCTGGCTATTGCCGGAGCCAGGAGCCACATGTGGCTGTTGAGCCCCTGAAATATGGCTGGTCTGAAGTAAGACGTGCTGTGCACAAGGGATTGCGAAGACTTAGTACAAAGATAAGGAATAAGTCGTGAATAACTTTTATATTGGTTACATGTTGAAATGATAATGTTTTGGAAATACTGGATTAAATAAAACATGTTATTAAAGCTAATTTCACCCATTTCTTCTTAGTTTTTAATGTTGCTACTAGAAAATTTTAAATTACGTATGTGGGGCTTCCCTGGTGGCGCAGTGGTTGGGAGTCCGCCTGCCGATGCAGGGGACGTGGGTCCGTGCCCCGGTCCGGGAAGATCCCACGTGCCGCGGAGTGGCTGGGCCCAGTGAGCCATGGCCGCTGAGCCTGCGCGTCCGGAGCCTGTGCTCTGCAATGGGAGAGGCCGCAACAGTGAGAGGCCCGCGTACAGCAAAAAAGAAAAGAAAAAAAAAAAGTAAATTACGTATGTGGCTTGCATTATATTTCTCTTGGACAGTGCTGGTCTAGAGCCTCTCAAGCAATAAGAGAGAGGAAATGAAAAGACTTGACATGATGCTGTGCAAACAGTGCATATGTATAGCATATAAATGTATAAATATGGAAGAATTATCTAAGACTAAGAGCAAAGAGTTGATATCAAGGTAAATGATATTGGCTACAATATTCATATGCTACAGTCAGATATTATCCAAGGCATAGATGTGTCACCATCTGGTTTCTGCCTAAAAAGATGGCCAGCTCCACTACAGCTCTTGGCCTCTTTATCCTACCAAGGAAGGCACTACTTTTTCCTTTTCCCTTAGGAGAATTCTACTTTTCTAAGCAATTATATTACATGGTCTTGTTTTATCATTTCATCTTCTGATGATACCTCATGGTATACACTGTAAATCTCAGACAGACAATCTTATAAATTTTACGCTGGAGATTGGATTGTGGCCTTCTGGATTCCAGAAGGTCCACACCAGCCTTTATTTGCACATCATGCCTAAGTCTCTTCATGTACCACTAGGCTTCTAGGCTGGAGTATGCCTTTGACTTTCATACCATGCCCACAGGCTACGAAGGGCTTCTCTGATTCTCTTGTCTCAGCTAAAGTCACACTTGATTATCTGCAGCCATGCTTGCTTTCTCACTTTATCATGTACGGTGGTAGGGAGAATTCTAAGATTCCTGCCCTGCTTGTGTGCACGCCCTATAATCCCCTTCCCTTGAGTCTGGGCAGAACCTGTGAATGGCATGGGACAGATGCTCCCTTGATTAGTTAACATTATATGGCCAATGGTGCTGGAGTAGTCACCACTGCGATTATGTTAAGTTATATAACACTCCACTGTAGGACTTGAGAGGGATTGGAAATTAGACAAACATATTCTTACTGGCCTAGAATAAAGCAGACACCATGCTATGACATGCCTGTGGGGGCCACAAGGCAAGGAACTGCAGGCAGTATCTGTGAGCTGAAAGAAGTACCCAACCAACAGATACCAGGATAATCAGTCCTACAACCACAAGGAGCTGAATTCTGCCAGCACCCTAAAAAGCTTGGAAAAGGACCCTGGACTGCAAATGAGGGGTGCAGTGTGGCTGACACCTGGATTGCAAGCTTGTGAGGCCCTGAGCTGAGGATCCAGTTTAGCTGTGCCTGGACTTCTGACTCATAAAAACTGTGAGATAATAAATTTATGTTGTTTTAAGCCACTAAGTTTGTGGTAATTTGTTACAAAGCAATAGAAAATGAATACACACACAGTATACACCAATACTAACTATACATGAGGCTTTCCATTAATCTAATAATCTACATTCTATGACGGACTTGGAATATAGGTCTGTGGAGCAGAAGACACTCAATCCTTGCTAGATTTAAATTAGGAAAATCAGGTGGTAACAGGTCTTCAGTCATATCTGGAAAACAAGAGGGTAGCAACGAAGACCCAACGCAGCCAAAAAAAAGAGAAAAAAAAGAAATTACAATTTTTGGAGCAACAGAAGGATAGGTTGAGTCCTATGTCGAATCATGCAGTGCCCTATAATTCTTAATTTGAAGACACAGCAGTAAACCTCTCCTTCTCAAGCTCATCATTTGATTGCTTTAAACAAACCCCCATACTCTGCTTCAAGTTCTTCTGACTTTCCATGTCCTGGAAATGGTTAAAGGCATAAGCAGGAAGCCATTCACCTTTGATCACCTGTTATCATGTCAAGCAGTAAGTTCACCTAAGATTCCTGATGAAAGATGCAAGAGAAGCTGGAATCACGAATGCATTAACAGTTTTTTCTTGATATGAATCCAAGGTAGACACCTTCACTTACCTCTCCTCCAAGTGTCCTATATGCAACAAATGAACTCACTTTTTCTATGTTTATTTACTTCAGGTTCTCATTTTCCTTCCTGGCAAACACACCTATTAAGTTCATGTGTGCTAGCTAATTGGCTATAATCTTTCCTTTGTCATTTTTTCGGGCTTAAGGAGCACGTGGATCACACACCAGAGTCAACGATGTTTGAAACCACCAAACCAGCCACTACTGGTGCTAACAGGAGCACTTCTGCAGGGAATGACCATTTCAAGTGTTCGTATATAGACAGGAGCTTTCTCTTTGGCTGTGAGAAAGATTGTTCACTGGTCCTCCATCCACGTGCTGAACGATCTTTCCTTTCTTTGATTTCTTTCAGCCTCGTTGTTATTGACTTTGTAGTACTTGAGCTTATTCCAGCCATAGATGTTTCTTTTTTGTGCATTTCCTGTCATGATCTGCAATGTGGATTATTCCCTTATTCCTGCTGCTCAGGAAATACTACATATTCTCTTGATTCTTTCAAAATATTTGATTATCTCAAGCTTCTCTTCAATATTGAAGCTTTCCTTTTGCATGCACTATTTTTCTTTTTTGAATCAAGATGCTTAAACATTCTTGGGATGTTGAATCAGTGTGTTTTTATGTAGAAAAATTCCTAACTGCAAAAGAATAGCAAAACACAATCTTGCAGGATACCACATGGTGAACCAAGGTAGCTGGTAGACGTTGAGGTCTCTGTGTGTTGGCATTTTGTGTATTCCTACAGGGCTCAGTTAGCTGGTTGCAGTTTACTGTGTTCACCTGGTGTTTCTGGCTGAGTAAATCATGTATAAGCAAGTGCAAAACTTGTGTTATGCTCAAATTGTTCCCTAATATTTCAATTGCATTGGAGTGACGCTGGTTTTCAAAACAAGCATTATAGCATAATTGACTGCATCATCAACTTTCAAATGGCCAGGAAAATATTACTAATTAACATACGCAGTAATTCAATAAATTCCTGCCCTCATGGGGCTTGCATTTTAGTGAATTTCAAATGTTGACATAATTAAAACCCAGCTTCAAATTATGAGATCTAAAATAATCTAAAAGTACGTCTTATATGCAAAAAACTTAAGCTACTTAAAACTCATTTAAAGTCAGTTGTTGCATATTGAATTTTAAAATAAATGCTACATTTTAAAAGACAGTCTAAAGTCTTGAAAACCAAAATGCAAACAAACTTGTTTTTTAGAACTTCCATCAAAGACCAAAAGCAAACAGACAAATAAACCCCCAAACATTATATGTGTCATTGGAGTACCACATTACACAGTAATGTGTCTTTATCCTTCTGGTTGTATAAATGCAAAAAAGACATATGGAATGATCTTCACTTAATCTTAAGGGTGGTTATTCTTGTATGGTGGGACACTACTTTTTTCTTTGCACATATCTGTATTGTTTGCTTACTTTATTTTTTATTTATTTATTTTTTTGGCTGTGTTGGGTCTTCATTGCTGCGCAAAGGCTTT
The DNA here is from genome assembly GCF_964270905.1 of Leucopleurus acutus. Classification (NCBI taxonomy): domain Eukaryota; kingdom Metazoa; phylum Chordata; class Mammalia; order Artiodactyla; family Delphinidae; genus Leucopleurus; species Leucopleurus acutus. The sequence goes on along the minus strand of NC_139157.1, from coordinate 53,496,077 downwards.
CTCTAGTTGTGGCGAGCAGCAGGGCCTATTCTTCCTTGCAGTGCATGGGCTTCTCATTGCGGTGGCTTCTCTCATTGCAGAGCACAGGCTCTAGGTGTGCAGGCTTCACTAGCTGTGGCACGTGGTCCCTAGAGTGCGCGGGCTTCAGTAGTTGTGGCACGCAGGCTCTAGGGCACAGGGCTTCAGTAGTTGTAGCACGTGGGCTCAGTAGTTGTGGCTTGTGGGCTCTAGAATGCAGGCTCAGTAGTTGTGGTGCATGGGCTTAGTTGCTCCGCAGCATGTGGGATCTTCCTGGACCAGGGATCGAACCCATGTCCTCTGCGCTGGCAGGTGGATTCTTAACCACTGCACCACCCACCAGAGAAATACCTGCTTCCTTTATAATACCCTCACAAAACCAAAAGGTGGTTTTATATTAATTTGAGAATTTTTAAATACAAAAATTTCAGAGAATAAAAATCCATGAATCCAACAACCAGAATTAACAAATATCATGTGATATTTTTGGATCCTTTTAAAATAAAAAAAATTTTCACAAAAAATTGAAGATCACCACGGATTGCTCTCCAGTATCATTCCCCACCCATCCATTCACTCTATATAATTGTATTTTTCTTTCCTGTCCATCTAGAATAATTTTAAAAATTCCAATTAAAAATGAAATGCTAGATTAGAAATATATCTTATAAGGTGGGGTTTTGTTCAGATTCACTCTTAAATTTTTGTTCTGATGAATAATTTTAAACATATTCCAAAACAGAGAAAATAATATATAATGAATCCCTATATACCCATTACCAAGATTCAACAATTGTCAAGATTTTGTCACATGGAGTTTCTGAAATCAAAAGCAAAAAATTGACCTACTGTTCAACCTACAGTTTGTTCAGTCATTAAACAAACACCTACTCAGGAAGACAGGGAGAACTAAGATGAGCTGTGCTCTTATTATGTGCCAGACACTGGCTCTTGCCTATGCTGACCCACTTAGGAGTCACAACAACTCTGCAACCCAAATAGTATTATCAGCATTGTTCAGAATGGAAAATGAGGCTCAGAGAGATGAAAGTTCTTCTATAGGCTCAGCTGCTATAGACCATTTTCTAGACCATAAATCCCTCCTCCCCCGCCAATTTCAGAGTGTGTGTGTGACAGTCACTAGAGGTTATTCTGCTGAAAAGCACAAAATGAGAAGATCTCACTTTGGGTCTGTATGAATTGATCCCTGAATTCTCTGGGCTGGAGGAGGATCCAGCATTGTTACAGGAACTTTAAGTCAGCAACTTTTGGTTATTTATTTAATTTATAAAATAACCGGTTGTAAATTTCACTTTAAGACATTTTTGTCTAACTACTTAGATAAAAGAGAAATATTTTCCCCTTTTCTTTAAAAAAAAAATCACATTAATGACTCAATATACTCTTGTAAATTCTTACTTATTCTCTATAGCTCATAATCCCAGCTGACCAACACCCATAATTACAAAAAAAAGATTTCAATCGCAATTTGCAGGCTTGCAAATCTATCCTGGATATTTTCCAAAGCTGTTTCAAAACTTCTTGCCTGTCATGTCGCTATGTGTTGTTATGCTCACACACTACAGCAAATGCTTCATAACCATTCTTGATCTTTCCTGGGGACTGTTTCAAAATAAGCAGACGTGAATGCTCCAGTGTGTCAACGCTATTAGTCAGTCTTGTGATAAGAAGCATGGGATTTCCATGACACATTTTTATTTAATAACATAGAATATCACCATTTAGAAACCCAGGATGCACAATGATTCAGCTATTCTGAGAGACTGATGAGATTAAAGAAACTCAATTATCAAATGTCTCCCAGTTTATATGTATAAAATTTTAGGACAGATAACATCTTACTCTAGATTTCACTTAATATTTGTATCCCAAACTCTTCAAAAGACAAACCCAGTCTCCCAGAGAAGGAAAGAGGCTTAAAGATCATCTGGGATCAGCCAGACCTCTTTATTTTGCAAATGTGGAAGGAGATCCAATTTTTGTCTTGTTTATATTTTGTTTCAAGTAGTTCTTATTTGGTTTTCTCTTGCCATAAAGAACAATGCCAAGTTCCTGTACTGTCACACCAGGGATATGTTCATGCAACAGTCCTTGGTATTAAAAATAACAGAAAAGAAAATAGCCACTAAACTTTAGTATGAACAGAGAGCAATAATTTTTTTAAGGCTGCCATAAAACTCAATTGCAGTGTGCAAGCTTGCAAATTGAAAATACCTAACCATAAAAGTTGGAGTGAAACGTCAGGAAGGAAGGCTGTCATATTCTAGAAGTTTAGAAAATCAAATTCGGTTATGTAGAAAAGTGGGTTTCTAATTCTACCTTTCCATTTATTTACATATAGAACTTTTTGCAAAATATCTCCTGACTAAAACAATTTTTTTTTTTGGCCATAGTCCTATTACTGTATTTGATTCTGTGCCTTTAATCTTTTCTTAAAATACAGACCCTCAAAATGTATCATACCTCTGTAACCGACCTTGGTGAGGAGGTAATTTAGTGGTTTTCAAACGTCTTTTTCTTTCCTTCCTTCCCTTTTTTTTTCAGGGGCATTCCCCAAATAGAGTAAACAGGTCAGCGTGACCTTGGATGAGGTAGCTTTCTCGGTCCCCAACTCAGCGTGAAACCCTGCCCCTAGTCAGACCGTTTGCAGAAGGAAACTTCCCGCCGCTGCCCGACTTCCCCAAGGCCAACCTAAAGATATCAGGGCCCCCAGAAGCAGCTTTTCTCCCTCGAAAATCCGGCCTTTTGGGGGGACTCCAAGGTGCCCGGGGCAAGAGTGGGACCAACAGCAGAGGTGGGAGGAAGATTCACCTCTATGCGAGGACGACCCGAGCGCCCAGGGCCCGCGCGCCGACCCGCAGCAGCGATCCCCCCACGACCGCCAAGCTCGAGCGGCGCCCCGCGGACCCGGGGCTAGCCGCTGGCTCGAGTGGGGCTGGAGCCCGGCGGCGGAGCGGCGCGCGCAGTAGCACCGGCGGCGAAGCACCGGCGCTGCCGGGGGTCTGCGGCAAGCGGCCCCCACCCGGGGGCGGGGCCGGTACAGAGGCCTCGCCCGGCGAGCGGCCCCGGCGTTGCCAGGTGTGAGGGTGCGGACGGCGGCGGGAGAGAGGCGGCCGAGGCGCCCCGGCTCCCTCCTTACCTGGCCTTCCCCGGCCCCGCGCTGAGCTCCGGCCTCGCGCCCGGAGAAGTTTCCCAGCCGAGCGCGCCGGGCCCTGGCAGCCGGCGCGAAGCCCCCGGCGCCCGGCTCGCGCTCTCCTGGCCGACCCCGGGCAGGCGCCCGCATCCGTGCCCGGGCGCTCGGTGACCGCAGCCCGGCTCCGGAGCGGCGCGGCGGTGCAGGCGGGGGCTGGGCACAGGCGCGCGCCCCAGGGGCGGCGGGGGTGGCGGCGGCCGCGGGCGCGCGGGGCCCGGGCAGCCCCAGCCTCCTGGGAGTCGCCGGACTGCTGATCAACTTAGCGATCGCGGCGGACCAAAGTTTGCGAAGATGGGTTTCCCGAAGTGAACACCAATCACAGTTATAAAATGAACCTTGTATTATTCGCTGTTATCCTAGGCAGTGAGACATGGGGTTGACTCCTGGGATGGAAAGCAGCTGTACGTCTGCCCTCTCGCTACCTCACACCCAACCCCACTCCCCGCACTGTAAACAAAAAGAGGTGAAATTACCTGAGAGGGGATGGGAATATTTGGGTGTATAGGACAGAGAACGTTTAATATCTTGATTCAAATCAATGAACGTCTGAATAAAGCAAATGTATAAAGAGCATGGATGATCACAGAAGGAAAAAAAATTAAATACAGATGATAAAAAAGTTCAAATCAGTGATGAGCCAGTGCATGCAACTTAAGGCAAAAATCAAATGCATATTTTCCTCTTATGAAGTTAGTGAAGTTTTCTTTGGTTTTGGTGGTCAAACCCTATGGTGGTTGGTGAGGGAACAGTGAAATACAACTTACTCGAGGGTTTCCATCTCCTCCCCTCTCTCCGCACCCTCATTCGTGTTATATAACTGTGTTGGTGACAGTGATTCCAGGAACAAAATATTTACTGAGTAATCAGTGTCTCTTTTGGTCCCCAGAATAACAGTTAAAGTAATATAAATGGTAAAATTAACCTCCTTTAATTGTTACTGGGACTGAGGGCCAAAAATTAACCATATTCCTACAGCCCGTGCGCAGCTAGAAACCGCTTGTCTTCCAGGCTTTTGCTCTTACTCTTCATTCTAGGGATTGACTCAGAGATGTTGGAAATCCAGTTTAAACTGGATATGGCTGGGGAAGTGAGAAGGTCATGAGCTTTGACATCAGATGTATTCTGGGTTTAGATTTTACTTCTTATTTAGTGTTGTACATTACAATGTTTTTAAGGATTATATTCATGGTCATTTTTAATTTAAAAACTCAGAAGCAGCAGAAGCAGAAGGTCATTTTTAATTTAAAAACTCAGAAGCAGCAGAAGTGCTTGTGTGATAGATTGTAAGGTGGCTTCATTATTCCCACTGCTTCCTGGGTTTCATGCCTTGGTTGGATCCCCTCCCCTTGAGTACATTTGGGACCTGTGACTTGCTTGTAAACAATAAATACAGCACAGGTGATGGATGCCACTCCTGTAACTACATTACTCTACAAAAGACTTGGTCTTGGTAGCACACTCTCTCTAGAGACTGTCCGTTTTGGCTTGATGAAGTAAGCGTCGATGCTGGGGAAGTCCACGGGGCATGGGGCTGTAGGTGGCCTCTAGGACCAGCCTCTCACCAACAGCCATTAAGAAGCCAGGGCCCTCGGGTTCTACAAGCACAGGGAAATGAATTCTGTTGACCATCTAAGTGACCTTAGAAATGTTCTTCCCCAGTCAAGCCTCCAGATGAGAATGCAGAACAGAGGACACCTTAATTTTGGCTTCGTGAAACCCTAAGCAGAGGACCCAGTGAAGCCATGCCTGGACTCCTGACCCAGCAAAATTGTGAGGTAGTAATTGTGTGTTATTTTAAGCCATTAAATTTGTAGTAACTAATACAACTTGTATGTGTGTTTCAGGTATTCAACATATTAGTACACACAGTGTAGTTCCTTCTTTGATAAACTTTGTGTTAAATATTGCTGTCCTGATGCCTTCTGTTTTTTCTCTTTTACTCCTTCACATACATGTCCCTGCCTAATCTTCACTGCAAAGTCTTCATGAGACAAAAACTAATGAAGTGGTGCCCTATGGATTGCCACAGGTCGAGGGCTCTCTGGGACTTCCAACTGCATTTCTTTTTTTTTTTTTTTTTGTGGTACGTGGGGCCTCTCACTGTTGTGGCCTCTCCCACCGCGGAGCACAGGCACCGGACACGCAGGCTCAGCAGCCATGGCTCACGGGCTCAGCCGCTCCACGGCATGTGGGATCTTCCCGGACTGGGGCACGAACCCGCGTCCCCTGCATCAGCAGGCGGACTCCCAACCACTGCACCACCAGGGAAGCCCCCAACTGCATTTCTGCTTCAAAGATTGTGTATCTGAGATCCATAGCCTTCATCCCTGCAGGTCCTTTGGGATAGTCTCTTGACTAAACCTCTGTGGCAGGACAGAAACACAGTCAACTCAGGTTGTACAACTCAAGTTGCAACTGCAATGTGAAGAATACTTATGGTAAAGATCTAGGAGCAATTAAGTACTAAACTAGGTCTCATTTAATCTAGTGTACTTGCTTGTTAATTGCCTCTACTTCCAGGTATGAATTCAGCCAGGCTTGCTCACTAACCCCTTCCTTCCTTCCTTTCTTCTTTTTTACCTTCTTTCTTTCTTTCTTCTGTGTTTCTTTCATTTTTTAACCCTTATATAATTCTCCATAGTTCTATTTCTCTATATCACTCATTTTCATTTATTTATTTATTATTTATTTAAAAGTATAGTTGCTGTACAATATTGCATGAGTTATAGGTGCACAATATAGTGATTCACAATTTTTAAGGTTATACTCTATTTATAGTTATTGTAAAATATTGGCTATATTCCCTGTGTTATACAATATATCCTTGTAGCTTATTTTGTACCTAATAGTTTGTACCTCATAATACCCTACCCTTATATTGCCCTTCACCCCTTCCCTCTCCCCATTGGTAACCACTAGTTTGTTCTCTATATCTGTGAATCTGCTTATTTTTTGTTATATTCACTAGTTTGTTTTATTTTTTTAGATTCCACATTTAGTGATATCATACAGTATTTGTCTTTCTCTCTCTGACTTATTTCACTTAGCATAATGCCCTCTAAGTCCATCCACATTGCTGTAAATGGCAACACTTCATTTTTTTTAATGGTGAGTAGTATTCTATTGTATATATATGCCATTTCTTTATCCATTCATCTGTTGATGGACACTTAGGTTGCTTCCATAGCTTGTCAATTGTAAATAATGCTGCTATGAACATTGTGGTGCATGTATCTTTTTGAATTAGTGTTTTTGGTTTTTTTTGGATGCGTACCCAGGAGCGGAATGCCGGGTCATACGGTAGTTCTATTTCTAGTTTTTTGAGAAACCTCCATAGTATTTTCCATAGTGGCTGCACCAGTTTACATTCCCACCAACAGTGTAGGAGGGTTCCCTTTTCTCCACATCCTTGCCAACATTTGTTATTTATAGTCTTTTTAATGATAGGTGGGAGGTGATATCTCATTGAGGTTTTGATTTGCATTTCCCTGATGATTACTTGAAAGTTTTTGCACAGCAAAGCAAACCAACAAGGAAATGAAAAGACAATGTACTGAATGGGAGAAAATATATGCAAATGATATGACTGATAAGGGGTTAATATCCAACATATATAAACAGCTCATTCAACTCAACATAAAAAATCAAACAACCCGATGAAAAAATGGGGCAGAAAAACTAACTAGACATATTTCCAAAGAGGAAGTGCAGATGGCCAATAGGTACATGAAAAGATGCCTTCATTTTCTTTTTATTAACATAAATTTTTATTATACCAGTAACATATTAATGTAATATCATATATTAGTGTATATTGTGTGACATCAAACTTCATTTGTCAGCTATCTTTTTTAGACCAAAAACTAACTTGGAACTCATTACTTTTTTCATATATATATATAAAATATATATGATATATATGATTATATATATATATCTATATGAAATACATATGTATATAATTATTCTTTTAAACTACTTCATGCTATTATGATATTATTAGTGTATCACAATGTATTCATCCCCTTAACTATTTAGATTATTTCTGGGGCTTCCCTGGTGGCGCAGTGGTTAAGAATCCACTTGCCAATACAGGGGACACAGGTTCGAGCCCTGGTCCAGGAAGATCCCACATGCCACGGAGCAACTAAGCTTGTGTGCCACAACTACTGAGCCCATGTGCCACAACTACTGAGCCTGCGCTCTAGAGCCTGTGCTCCATAACAAGAGAAACCACCGCAATGAGAAGCCCATGCACTGCAACGAAGAGTAGCCCCCACTCTCCGCAACTAGAGAAAGCCCGTGTGCAGCAACGAAGACCCAATGCAGCCAAAAATAAATAAATAAAATAAATAAATTTTTAAAAAAAGAACTATTTAGATTATTTCTGATGTTCCAATATAAGCAAATGCTGAGTGCATGATTCCTTTGGCACATGTATGATGATCTCCCTAATGTAGATTAAATACCAGAAGTGAAACTCTGGGTATGTCCATTTTATTTTTATTTTTTATTTTTTGTATTGAGGTGTAATTTACATACATTATATTAATTTCAAGTGTACAACATAATGATTTAATATTTGTATGTGTTGTGAAATGATCACCCCAATAAGGCTAGTTAACATCTGTCACCATACAGAGTCACAGAATTTTGTTTTCTTATGATGAGAACTTTTAAAATCTACTCTCTTAACAACTTTCAAATATGCAGTACAGTATTATTACCTGTAGTTGACATGCTGAACATTACGGCGTATATCCATTTTTTTTTTTTTTTTTTTTTTTGGTACACGGGCCTCTCACTGTTGTGGCCTCTCCCATTGCAGAGCACAGGCTCCGGACGCGCAGGCTCAGCAGCCATGGCTCATGGGCCTAGCCGCTCCGCGGCATGTGGGATTTTCCCAGACCGGGGCACAAACCCATGTCCCCTACATCGGCAGGTGGACTCTCAACCACTGCGCCACCAGGGAAGGCCCCCATTTTAATTTTATTAACTACTGACTAATTGTTCTCCAAAGTGTCTGTGCAGCCCACACTCCTACCAGCTGTGCAGGAGAGAGCTCCTTTCTGCACAGGCCCCACTGACACTTGATATCACCCACTTTAACATTTTTGCTCTAGCTCTCCTATTTCTTTTCTCCTTTTTCTCATCCTCTTCATTCTCCTCCTTTTCTCTTCTCTCCCTCTCTTATTTTCCCTGGCTCTTGTTCTCTTTCTCTTGGTTTCCTTTGCTCTTTTGTTTCCTCATCCTCTTTTGGTTTCTTTATTCATAATTTTTTAATTTTGAAAATTTAATTTATAATCTGATTTATTACTTAATGAAAATCATGAAAATATCCTCCAGCAAATGTACATTTACAAAATTATTGTCAAAGGTTGCAGTGTTTTCTACATCATTGTTCCACCATACTTTTAAAAATTGAGGTAAAATACCCATAACATAAAATTAACCATTGTTAAGTGTACAGTTCAGTGGCAGTTAGTACATTGACAGTGTTATACAACCACCGTCTCTATCAAATTCTAAAATATTTTCATAATCCCAAAAGAAATGGGTATGGGTACCCCATATTCATAAAGCAGTTACTCCCCAATTCTCCCTTCTCCTAGCCCCTGACAACCACTAATCTGATTTTTTCTCTATGGATTTACCTATCTGAATATTTCATATAAATGATTCATACAACATGTGACATTGTATATCTGGTTTCTTTTACTTTGAATGTTTTTGAGGTTAATCCATGGTGTAGCATGTATCAGTACTTCATTCTTTTTTAATGGCTGAATAATGCTCTATTGAATGGATATGCCACACTTTGTTTATCCATTAACCAGTTGATGAACATTTAGGTAATTTCCATCTCTTGACTAGTGTGACTAGTGCTGCGATGAATATTTGTGTATAAATTTTTGTTTGAATATCTGTTTTCAGTTCTTTTGGGTCTCTACTTAGGAGAGGAATTACTGGGTCATATGGTAATTCTATGTTTAACTTCTTGAGAAACTGCCAATCTGCTTTCCATAGCACCTGTACCATTTTACATTCCTACCAGCAGAGGACGAGTGTTCCTGTTTCTCTACCTTCCTGATGACACTAGCTATTTCTTGTCTTTTTTTTGGTTTTGATTGTAGCTATCCTAGCAGGTATAAAGTGGTATCTTGTTGTTTTGATTTGCATTTCCCAATGCAAATAATATGTTGAGCACCTTTTCATGTGTTTGTTGGACATTTGTATATCTTCTTTGGAGAAATGTGTACAAGTGCTTTGCTTATTGTTTTTTATTATTATAATCCTTTTTAAAATTTATTTATTTTTGGCTGCATTGGGTCTTCGTTGCTGAGGGCGGGCTTTCTTTAGTTGCGGTGCACGGGCTTCTCATTGTGGTGGCTTCTCTTGTTGCAGAGCACGGGCTCTAGGCTCACGGGCTTCAGTAGTTGTGGCTCATGGGCTCTACAGTGCAGGCTTAGTAGTTGTGGAGCACAGGCTTAGTTGCTCCGCGGCATGTGGGCTCTTCCTGGACCAGGGCTCGAACCCGTATCCCCTGCATTGGCAGGCGGATTTGTAACCACTGCACCACCAGGGAAGCCCCATCCTTTGTTTATTTTTAAATTGGGTTGTTTGTCTTTTTGTTGTTGAGTTGTAAGGGCTCTTCATATATTCTGGATACTGGATGACTCCTATCAGATGTATGATTTTCAAATATTTTCACCCATTCTGTGTGTTGTCTTTTCACTTTCTTGATAGTGTCCTTTGATGCACAAGTTTTTAATTTTGATGAAATTTATTTTTTCCTTTGCTGCTTGTGCTTTTGGGGCCATTTCTAGAGTCTATTGCGAAATGCAAGGTTACAAAGATTTACCCCTATGTTTTATTTCCAGAGTATTATGGTTTTAACTCTTACATTGTTGATGTATTTTGAGTAAATTTTTGCATATATTGTGAGATAGAGGCCCAACTTCATTCTCTTGCACATAGGCATTCAGTTGTCCAGCATTATTTGTTGAAGAGTTTATTTTTTCCCATTGAGTGGTCTTGGCACCTTTGTTAAAATCAGTTGACCATAGATGTACGGGTAAATTTTTGGATTCGCAAGTCTATTCCGTTGATCTTTATGTCAATACCACATACTGTTTTGATTACTAATAAATTTCTTTTCTGGTAAGTGTTAAAATCAGGAGGTGTAGGTCTTCCAATTTTGTCCTTTTTCAAGTTATTTTTGGCTATTTGGGCTCCATTGAAATTCCATTTGAATTTTATGAACATCGTTTCCATTTCTGCAGAAAGGTCATTGAGGTTTTGATTGGGATTATAATGAATCTGTACATCACTTTGTAGTATTGCCGTCTTAACAATGTTAAGTCTTCCAATATATGAACATGGGATATTTTTCATTTATTTAGGTCTTCATTAATTTCTTTCAGCAACGTTTTATAGTTTTTTTTTTCAGTGTACAAATCTTGTACTTTCTTGGTTAAATTTATTCCTAACTCTTTTGCTTTCACTCTCCATCTATCCTTTTTCCTTTTCAGTTTTTGTTGTTGTTGTTTTGTCTCAGAAGCTGAACATTTCTCCCATTTAAATACCAAGTCCAGCGAATGGTCAGGAGCATTATTCCTAATAGCCAAGAAGTGGAAACAACCCAAATGTCCATCAACTGATGAATGGGTGAACAAAATTTGGTATATCCATACAATGGAATATTGTTCAGCCATAAAAAGGAATGAAGTGCTGATACATGAAATAACATGGATGAAACTTGAAACCATTATGCTAAGAAGCCAAACACAAAAGGCCACATATTTGCCTTTCCTTTTTGGAGCAATGAAATGATCTGGAATTAGATAATGGTGATTCAACTTTGTGAATATGGTAAAAAACCACTGACCTGTACGTTTTAGGAGGGTGAATGTTATGGTATGTGAACTATATCACAATAAAAAATAAGTTAAAAAAAGAAAAAGTGCATTACACAGTTTTAGGTCAAAGCACTTCTTAGAGTTGTCTAGACTCTACCTCCTTACTCTTCCTGCAATCTTCTCATAGAAAATCTTTGAGCTTCTCTTTTCTGTGCACATGGCAGAATCAAAGCTGTCAGAACTGCTTCCAGAACTGAAAGTGCCAGTGTTTTTTGGTGGATAGGCCCAGCAGGCCTTAGGGCAGCAGGACCTGGGCTGGTGATTTGGCAGGGGAATTAGGAAACCTCTTGAGGTGCAGTCCAGCAGAGTACCTGTCTTGGCTAGATCTCCATCAGCACCCAAGAAAAACCTGTCATCTCTGTTGCTGTCTGCAATAAGTGCTATGTGGTGTGTCTGTGTTGTTCTTTAGTTTGTTTTTGGCTTTTTTCCTCTGCTTTCCCAAAGCTTTGTGGGTTGTCTCCATTTGAACATGCTCTTAGAGTCAGTCCCTTGAGAGATTGGAGAGCTCCCAGGTTTTAGGTGAAGGTCACATCTTGGGGAAGAAGTTTGCACCTTTATCCACCCAGAAGACCTTAGTCTTTGTTTAACAGCGGGAATAGCTGCTTGGAGTAGATTGGGGGATCTCTGAGGCATTCAAAATTCTTATGAGTTTAGCGAACACTGATATTAGGAGAGCCTCTGGTTAGTTTAGAATTTCACTGCTTCTGAACATCCACCTTGAGATATTTCCTGAAAGATGGACCATGAACTTCTGTGTGAGGCCCAGACAGTTTTCAAAGTTTCAGTCCTCATCCCAGGATATATCCTTATATTACGTAGGGCAGAAGGCAGAAGATTTAGGTTAGGATAGAGAACTGAATGTTTTGGAAACAATAATACCTAAATTTTTACATCATCAAAAGTATAGCATCATTGTTAAACAAATTTTGTTCTGAACAAGACCTAAATTCAAGAAGTTCAGTATGTAGCTAAACAACAGTTATTTTTCAAATGGTAAATAAAGCTGATTGATATAAAAATTACAGTTAGATCTAGGCAATATCCTTATGGAGCTGATTAAAGAAAGGTAAACACTGATGTATAAACAAATGAGCAATAACTGACTATGAAATATTCCCATTCCACCTGATCAAATAAAAAAGTATTTGTAGTCAATTATATCTCAATAAAAATTAATTGTAAAGTAAATAAAAATAGGGAAGATTACAAATGAAGAATAACCAATAATAAAGAAATTTATTTAAATATTCACTCATCAAAGATGCAATTCAAATATGCAAGTGTACAATTAAACTCTTTTTATAATATCAAGACCATTCAAAGAGAATATTCTTCTGTGCATCCTATAAAGAGGGTGTTGCCACATGAGTAGTTGTAACTGGAACACAAATCTTAATGTCTGGTCCATGTAAGCAGTTGTTCTCTCTTAGGAAATGGGATGGAGAGCTAACTGTTATCTAACAGCTACTTCTCTACTTTGTGTAAAAGAGGTTCTTAGAAAAAACATGAAGGTCAGCATTTGAGATCCAAGTCAGCATTTGTGAAGAGGCCTCACTCTACTCCATCAGAAAAACTCAGCCACAGCCAACCTTTGAGGCCAAGAACCAAATGAGTGGGGTGACCCTGCCATTTATGGGACCTGGGAGGGGCTGAGGTTTTCTTGGCTTGGTTCATGGTAGGGGGCAGAGACCAGAGTTACCCTTTTCTCTCTGTGCTCCTCAGATCACTTCACTGGTTGCAGATCCATTCATTCAACAGATACTTATGAAGTGCCACCATGTGCCAGGCACAGTTAGTTCTGGGCACAAATGGGTGCAAAGCCTTCATTATGGCTCTATGGTACATAGCCATATGTACCGGGAAAACATACTCAGGAAAAAAGTAGATTAGCCTTTAAATGTATTCTGCCTACATCTCATATTTTAAAATACGGGATTCAAGTGACTTGATATAGTTGCTTTAATGTATGGGATTAGTGAGTAGGACATGTCTCATTTTCTGCCTAATAGGTAATAGTTGGAATAGAGGCACAATGCAAAGAGAAAAATATATTATGTAAAAGTATCTCACAATAGTAAGCCCTATGTTAGGGCTTGTTTTTGCTAAGATTTTAATTAAGAAAACACATTTTAAAATTCAGTAGCCTTAAAGGATTTTTATTTATTTATTTTCTTAATATTTATGTATGTAAGTATGTATTTATTATTGAGATAACATTGGTTTATAACATTATTTAAGTTTCATGTGTACGACATTATATTTCTCCTTCTGCATACTCTACAGCTTGCTCATCACCATACAGCTGACCCCCTTTACCCATTTCACCCTCCCCCTACCTCTTCCCCTCTGGTAACCATTACTCTGTTCCTTAGAGGATTTTTAAATCACAAATTATCTCTGGGTTCCAGAAGGGAGAATTAGTGTTCAGAGTTAGGAGAAAAATGGAAATGTTGCTGAAAAGTAGAAACACAAACCAACTAAAGTGAAGAGAAAACAAGAGGATAGAAGTGTGGATTCCTCTGTAAGGACTTTGCATTTTGTATTGACTATTTTTTAATATTATACTACATTCTAAACACAATTCTATTAAGAAATTGTAGGTGAAAATGTTATTGTTTAGATGTGTTGGTCTTTTAAAATTATGTCTTTCATAAAGCTTAGTAGAATGTTTATATCAGTATCATCTTTAATAAGTTAGAAGACTGAAAATTACAGAACTAAAAAGGTTAGTAGACCTTTACAGAAGGTCATCAAAATGAAGTGTGGCTTAAGCACAAACTCTAAACAGTTCTAAAAGTAGACAGATAATCTTACCATTAGCCTGGTGATGAGGTGTGGTAGGCCATTGTTGAATTTTCAGATTAACAGAGCCCACAGGGGCCTTATAAATCTAGAGGCTTATCGTTCATGTTAATTTTTGTAAGTTCTTCTTAGGTTTTAATATTAACCATACCTCTGGGGCTGTAATCAAGATGATAAGATGATCTAGCTGAGGGACTTCCCTGGTGGTCCAGTTGTTAAGACTCCACGCTTCCAATGCAGGGGGGCCGGGTTTGTTCCCTGGACAGGGAACTAGATCCTGCATGCTGTAACTAAGAGCCCACATGCCGCAACTAAAGACCCCTCATGTTGCAACGAAGATCCCGCATGCCACAACTAAGACTCGGCACAACTAAATAAATAAATAAATATTTAAAAAAGAAAAGATGATCTAGCTGATTTTGATGTTCCTGAATCATTAGATTTTTTAGCCTTTTTTTTTTTTTTTTTTTTTTTAAAGAAAGGGAAAAGAAAATATCTGACTCTTTTAAAGTACCATACTGGGGACTTCCCTGGTGGCACAGTAGTTAAGAATCCGCCTGCCAATGCAGGGGACACGGGTTTAAGCCCTGTTCCGGGAAGATCCCACATGCTGCGGAGCAACTAAGCCCATGCGCCACAACTACTGAGCCTGCGCTCTAGAGCCCGCGAGCCATAACTACTGAGTCCGCATGCCACAACTACTGAAGCCCGCGCACCTAGATCCCATGCTCCACAACAAGAGAAGGCACTACAATAAGAAGCCCACACATCTCAACGAAGAGTAGCCCCCGCTCGCTGCAACTAGAGAAAGCCCACGCACAGCAACGAAGATCCAATGCAGCCAAATAAATAAAATAAATATATAAGTAAATTTTAAAATTTATAAAAAAAAAAGTGTCATACTGTATTGGACCTGGAGGAAGTGTCAAGTAATTCCTGTCCGGATTGCTTTCAATAAGTGAGATAATGCAAATTAAGTCCTTAGCACAGCATTTGGCACATAAGCTATCTCATTATTATTGTTACTATTATCCATATCATAGACTATTATATAGCTGAGTTTTATAAGGAAAAGATATACTATATAGTAAATACATGATCTTTTAAAAATTTATTATTGATTTATGGCTGTGTCGGGTCTTAGTTGCGGCATGCAGGATCTTCGTTGAGGCATGCGGGATCTTTCGTTGTGGCACGTGGGCTTCTCTCTAATTCTGGTGTGCAGGTTTTCTCTTCTCTAGTTGTGGCACGCAGACTCCAGGGTGCGTGGGCTCTGTAGTTTGCAGCACGCAGGCTCTCTAGTTGAGGCCCGCGAGCTCAGTAGTTGTGGCCCGCGGGCCCAGCTGCCCTGCGGCATGTGGGATCCTAGTTCCCTGACCAGGGATCGAACCCGCGTCCCCTGCGCCGTAAGGTGGATTCTTTACCACTGGACCACCAGGGAAATCCCTTCTTTTTTTTAAATTGAAGTATAGTTGATTTACAATGTTGTGTTAGTTTCTGGCATACAGCAAAGTGATTCAGTTATACATACATATACATATTCTTTTTAATATTCTTTTCTATTATGGTGTATTACAGGATACTGAATATAGTTCCCCGTGCTATACAGTAGGACCTCGTTGTTTATCTGATCTTCTCTATATTGTTTATCTTATTTTATACACTTTCCAGTTTTTTCCTTTTCTGTATTAACTATATTGTATGTATAATCAGGAAAAAAAGCAATTAAAAGAAAAAGAACCCTTTAGAAAGAGCAAGGCCACAAGAAAGGATCTGACTTTATTGTGGACCAGGGATTTGAGTAATTGGTCTCTTTCACAGGCCTGTTTATACAGAGGTATGGGCTGGTCTGGTGACCACAGGTATATGGCACGGGCCATCAGGAACATTCCCCTGATTACACCCTATTACGCTCCACCCCCCGGGCCCTGTGCGCTTCCTCTAGGCCAGGGGTAGGCATGGATACTCACTGTTGGCCGTGGAGCCGGTGCCCTTGGGGCCGCCTCTCCAGCAAAAGTGCCTGTGGAGCCGTCACTTTTCCCGTGAATCTGGTATCTGGGCCTCATTTCCCCATCATTAAATGAGAAGACAGTAATGTCGGGTTCCCCTTTAGAGAAGCATTCTAGGAATCAGCTGAGTAGTATCTGTAACTAGCTGGTGGGCGAAATCTCTCTAGCTTTGCTCCATTTATTAGTGATGTCCAGGGTGGGTTCCTAGAACTGTGGATGGAAAGGACTCTCGGGAGGCCCCCATCCAGCCCCTCTTCAAGGAAGGCTGCAACCAAGCCACGCAGACTGCCAGGATGCTTCTTCCCTGGCTTCCCTGCATAATTTATTTATGGCTCGAAAACCCAGCAGAGTCAGTAATGTCCTATCTCTCTTTATATCTTTCCACTCTTAAACTGCGTCCCTATTGGGACTATTTTCAAACGGGTTCCTTAGTCTTTGGACTTCCTCCAACTTCTCTGCATTCAATGCGAGAAGCTCTAAACTCAACCTTTCCTCTAATAGATGCTAAGCAGTCTTTCTTGAGCAGAGTAAAGGACAATTTGTATCCTTCAATGTCGTACAAAAGTTATTCTCGGCAGAGGAAGCATGTGGAGGGAAATTAGGGGCTTCGGTGAGCTGAGATCAAAATTCTGCTCCACAGCCCACCTGCCAGAGACCACAGGCGAGTCAGTTATTTGCTTTGCCTCAGTCCTTAGAAGGTGAGAAAGGAATACATACTAATACTTCATAAGGCCACTGTGAAGAGTAAATGAGATAGTATATATAAAGTGCTAGGTTTATGTTGTGCATGTTTTTTTCATACAAAACTGGCTTAAGTACAAGTCAGTTTCTTCATCTGGTGTTCAGCAGAAGAAATGTCATCTGCTCCAAAGCTGGAGAAAAAAGTGACTATAGTGGGGCTTCCCTGGTGGTGCAGTGGTTGAGAGTCCGCCTGCCTATGTAGGGGACACGGGTTCGTGCCTCGGTCCGGGAGGATCCCACATGCCGCGGAGCGGCTGGGCCCGTGAGCCATGGCCGCTGAGCCTGCGCATCCGGAGCCTGTGCTCCGCAGCGGGAGAGGCCACAACAGTGAGAGGCCCGCGTACCGCAAAAAAAAAAAAAAAAAAAAAAAAGTAACTATAGTGGATTTACTGACAAACAGAACTATCCTGTGCTCTAAGAGATGTTCAAGAGTAATTTTAACTATGTTTAATGTTTGCCTTAAATGCTGATTTTAAAGCCAAGCTCTATGATAAGATCCAACTTCCTTGAGTAAGCGTTTACCTTACAATTTTATAGTTCTCAGCAGTTTACACTGCAGTTCCGACAAGTCACTTTTTAAAGCTTAGTGATTTTGGAATCATTGGCCCAAAGATAGATAACCTAACACTCATAGTCCTCACGAAGGGATAGCTTAATTTTGAAATATCTCCTTTAATTCCCAGAAATCCCTGTGAAATAAGAGAAAGAAACGTACATGAGCAGTGTTTGAAGTAGTCAGTGCATAAGAGATAAAAGGTATATCTCCAGCTTTGTAGGACAGAGTAAAAACTCTGTGGCAAATGAGACAAAATCCCACAGATTCAATAACAAATAAATGAAGAAAAAACCCCAAACCTTAGCATGTTTCCCATATGTCCATCAAGATAAATAACAGATAACAACTGCTTTTAATATAATAGATGAGACACTGTTCTAAGCAAATTGCATGTATTAGATATTTAACCCTCCTATGAATTTATGGACAAGTATTGTTTCCATCCTCACTTTCTAGGTAAGGAAGCTCAGGCATGGAGAGATTAAGTAATTTTTGCAGGTTTTACGGCACACGTGGCAGAGCTGGATTCAAATGCAGGCAGGGGGTTCCAAGAGGCCACACCTTCTGCCTTGTACCACCTGCTTCTCTTGAGTGTCGCTGGCTGGGAACTACTGGCACAGCCCAGTCTTTATCCCTAATGGGGAAGCAGTTGTAGTACAGGACTTAAATGCACATATTTTGGTGTCTAAAAGATTCCTCTTTTAATCCTTGCTCCACCACTTAGGGGAGAAGCAGGAAGGGAAGTGATTGCCTTCCCTGCTCCCTCCATCTCAAACCCTGGCTGGTAAAGAAACTGAGATCTAAAGGAGTTCGATATTTAAAATAGAAATCAGGTTCTATACCCAAACACTGCGTTGTTTTCCCACCTCTGAGTCAGCTTGCCGTAGTCAAATCATCATGCATTCAGAAAGCTTCCTATACATCAGCTGTCTCAGATGCACTAAGTGGTGTCTGGTTGTCTTGTTGTTGTTTTTAATAATCTACTAAGTATACATGGATAAGGCAGTGTGAATTACGGAGAAAGTTAGTGAATTAACACTTTGAGTTAACAGTAATTCAAATAAGATAAATTGTTACTATTTTTCTCTGATTTGGTGCCTAACCTTCATTATCACTTGAAGTTTAAGTATTACATTGATTTAATAGTTAAGCAGCTAGTAGGTATGGTTACCACTTGTTGAATACTTACTTTGCGCTGGGAGCTTTACTTAAATTATGTCAATTTCTCAGTGAGGTTGGTAAGTACCTTTACCCCTCATTGTTGATGGGACATTGAGGTATAAAGCAGTCTCCAGCAATTAGCTTCAGTTCCCATTATAACCTAGAGTGATGGAGGCAGTGTTAAAACTGAATCATTCTGATGCCCTCGTGTGCATATTTACCACAATTTTCTACTGCTTCCCAAAGAATAAAGGCAAGGCTATGTTTATAGCTTCTGACTTGCTACACTACAGCTTTAAAGGTCAGTATCTGTGGAATGTGTATTCTTTTTTAACATCTTTATTGGAGTATAATTGCTTTACAATGTTTTGTTAGTTTCTGCTGTATAACAAAGTGAATCAGCTATACATATACATATATCCCAATATCTCCTCCCTCTTGCGTCTCCCTCCCACCCTCCCTATCCCACCCCTCTAGGGGGTCACAAAGCACTGAGCTAATCTCCCTGTGCTATGCAGCTGCTTCCCACTAGCTATCTATTTTACATTTGGTAATGTATACATGTCCATGCCACTCTCTCACTTTGTCCCAGCTTACCTTTCCCTCTCTCTATGTCCTCAAGTCCATTCTCTACATCTGCGTCTTTATTCCTGTCCTGCCCCTAGGTTCTTAAGAACCAGTTTTTTTTTTTGATTCCATATATATGTGTTAGCATACGGTATTTGTTTTTCTCTTTCAAACTTACTTCACTCTGTATGACAGACTCTAGGTCCATCCACCTCACTACAAATAACTCAATTTCGTTTCTTTTTATGGCTAATATTCCATTGTATATATGTGCCACATCTTCTTTATCCATTCATCTGTCGGTGGACACTTAGGTTGCTCCCATGTCCTGGCTATTGTAAATAGAGCTGCAATGAACATTATAGTACATGACTCTTCTTGAATTATGTTTTTCTCAGGGTATATGCCCAATACTGGGATTGCTCGGTCATAGTTCTATTTTTAGTTTCTTAAGGAACCTCCATACTGTTCTCCATAGCGGCTGTATCAATTTACATTCCCCCCTGCAGAGCAAGAGGGTTCCCTTTTCGCCACACCCTCTCCAGCATTTATCGTTAGTACATTTTTTGATGATGGCCATTCTGACCAGTGTGAGGTGGTACCTCATTGTAGTTTTCATTTGCATTTCTCTAATGATTAGTGATGTTGAGCATCCTTTCATGTGTTTGTTGGCAATCAGTATATCTTCTTTGGAGAAATGTCCATTTTGGTCTTCTGCCCATTTTTTTTTTTTTTCTGCCCATTTTTGAATTGGGTTGTTTGTTTTTTTTTGATTTGAGCTGCATGAGCTGCTTGTATATTTTGGAGATTAAACCTTTGTCAGTTGTTTCATTTGCAAATATTTTCTTCCATTCTGAGGGCCTTCGTTTCGTCTTTTTTATGGTTTCCTAGGCTGTGCAAAAGCTTTTAAGTTTCATTAGGTCCCATTTGTTTATTTTTGTTTTTATTTCCATTTCTCTAGGAGGTGGGTCAAAAAGGATCTTGCTGTGATTTATGTCATAGGTTGTTCTGCCTATGTTTTCCTCTAAGAGTTTTATAGTGTCTGGCCTTAGATTTAGGTCTTTTATCCATTTTGAGTTTATTTTTGTGTATGGTGTTACGGAATGTTCTAACTTCATTCCTTTACATGTAGCTGTCCACTTTATCCAGCACCACTTATTGAAGAGGCTGTCTTTTCTCCATTGTATATTCTTGCCTCCATTATCAAAAATAAGGTGATCAAAGATAATATATGTGTGTGGGTTTATCTCTGGGCTTTCTATCCTATACCATTGATCTATATTTCTGTTCTTGTGCCAGTACCATACTGTCTTGATTACTGTACCTTTGTAGTATTGTCTGAAGTCCAGGAGCCTGATTCCTCCCACCCCGTTTTTCATTCTCAAGATTGCTTTGGCTATTCGGGGTCTTTTGTGTTTCCATACAAATTGTGCAATTTTTTGTTCTAGTTCTGTGAAAAATGCCAGTGGTAGTTTGATAGGGATTGCATTGAATCTGTAGATTGCTTTGGGTAGTATAGTCATTTTCACAATGTTGATTCTTCCAATCCAAGAACATGGTATATCTCTCCATCTGCTTGTATCATCTTTAATTTCTTTCATCAGTGTGTTATAGTTTTCTACATACAGGTTTTTTGTTTCCTTAGGTAGGTTTATTCCTAGGTATTTTATTCTTGTTGTTGCAGTGGTAAATGGGAGTGTTTCCTTAATTTCTCTTTCTGATTTTTCATCATTAGTGTATAGGAATGCAAGAGATTTCTGTGCATTAATTTTGTATCCTGCTACTTTACCAAATTCATTGATTAGCTCTAGTAGTTTTCTGGTAGCATCTTTAGGATTCTCTATGTATAGTATCATGTCATCTGCAAACAGTGACAGCTGTACTTCTTCTTTTCCGATTTGGATTCCTTTTATTTCTTTTTCTTCTCTGATTGCTGTTGCTAAAGCTTCCAAAACTATGTTGAATAATAGTGGTGTCTAGTTCCTGATCTTAGTGGAAATTGTTTCAGAGTTTCACCATTGAGAATGATGTTGGCTGGGAGTTTGTCATATATGGCCTTTATTATGTTGAGGAAAGTTCCCTCTATGCCTACTTTCTGGAGGGTTTTTATCATAAATATGTGTTGAATTTTCTTGAAGGCTTTTTCTGCATCTTTTGAGATGATCATGTGGTTTTTCTCCTTCAGTTTGTTAACACGGTGTATCACATTGATTGATTTGCGTATATTGAAGAATCCTTGCATTCCTGGGATAAACCCCACTTGACCATGGTGTATAATCCTTTTTTTTTTTTACATCTTTATTGGAATATAATTGCTTTACAATGGTGTGTTAGTTTCTGCTTTATAACAAAGTGAATCAGTTTTACACATACATATGTTCCCATATCTCTTCCGTCTTGCATCTCCCTCCCTCCCACCCTCCCTATCCCACCCCTCTAGGTGGTCACAAAGTACCGAGTTCCTCTCCCTGTGCTATGCGGCTGCTTCCCACTAGCTATCTATTTCACGTTTGGTAGTGTATATATGTCCATGCCACTCTCTCACTTTGTTACAGCTTACCCTTCCCCCTCCCCATATCCTCAAGTCCATTCTTTAGTAGGTCTGTGTCTTTCTTCCTGTCTTACCCCTAGGTTCTTCATGACATTTTTTTTTCTCTTAGATTCCATATATATGTGTTAGCATACTGTATTTGTCTTTCTCTTTCTGACTTACTTCACTCTGTATGACAGACTCTAGGTCCATCCACCTCACTACAAATAACTCAATTTTGTTTCTTTTTATGGCTAAGTAATATTCCATTGTATATATGTTCCACATCTTCTTTATCCATTCATCCGATGATGGACACGTAGGTTGTTTCCATCTCCTGGCTATTGTAAATAGAGCTGCAATGAACATTGTGGTACGGGACTCTGTTTGAATTATGGTTTTCTCAGGGTATATGCCCAGTAGTGGGACTGCTGGGTCATATGGTAGTTCTATTTGTAGTTTTTTAAGGAACCTCCATACTTTTCTCCACTGTGGCTGTATCAATTTACATTCCCACCAACAGTGCAAGAGGGTTCCCTTTTCTCCACACCCTCTCCAGCATTTATTGTTTCTAGATTTTTTGATGATGGCCGTTCTGACTGGTGTGAGATGATATATCATTGTAGTTTTGATTTGCATTTCTCTAATGATTAGTGATGTTGAGCATTCTTTCATGTGTTTGTTGGCAGTTTGCATATCTTCTTTGGAGAAATGTCTATTTAGGTCTTCTGCCCATTTTTGGATTACGTTGTTTGTTTTTTTGTTATTAAGCTGCATGAGCTGCTTATAAATTTTGGAGATTAATCCTTTGTCAGTTGCTTCATTTGCAAATGTTTTCTCTCATTCTGAGGGTTGTCTTTTTGTCTTGTTTATGGTTTCCTTTGCTGTGCAAAAGCTTTTAAGTTTCCTTAGGTCCCATTTGTTTCTTTTTGTTTTTATTTCCATTTCTCTAGGAGGTGGGTCAGAAAAGACCTTGCTGTGATTTATGTCATAGAGTGTTCTGCCTATGTTTTCCTCTAAGAGTTAGATGGTGTCTGGCCTTACATTTAGGTCTTTACTTCATTTTGAGCTTATTTTTGTGTATGGTGTTAGGGAGTGATCTAATCTCATACTTTTACATGTACCTATCCAGTTTTCCCAGCACCACTTATTGAAGAGGCTGTCCTTCCTCCACTGTACATTCCTGCCTCCTTTATCAAAGATAAGGTGACCATATGTGCGTGGGTTTATCTCTGGGCTTTCTATCCTGTTCCATTGATCTATCTTTCTGTTTTTATGCCAGTACCATATTGTCGTGATTACTGTAGCTTTGTAGTATAGTCTGAAGTCAGGGAGCCTGATTCCTCCAGCTCCGTTTTTCTTTCTTAAGATTGCCTTGGCTATTCCGGGTCTTATGTGTTTCCATACAATTTGTGCAATTTTTTGTTCTAGTTCTGTGAAAAATGACAGTGGTAGTTTGATAGGGATTGCACTTAATCTGTAGATTGCTTTAGGTAGTATAGTCATTTTCACAATGTTGATTCTTCCAATCCAAGAACATGGTATATCTCTCCATCTATTTGTGTCATCTTTAATTTCTTTCATCAGTGTCTTATAATTTTCTGCAGACAGGTCTTTTGTCTCCTTTGGTAGGTTTATTCCTAGATATTTTATTCTTTTTGTTGCAATGGTAAATGGGAGTGTTTTCTTGATTTCACTTTCAGATTTTTCATCATTAGTGTATAGGAATGCCAGAGATTTCTGTGCATTAATTTTGTATCCTGCTACTTTACCAAATTCATTGATTAGCTCTAGTAGTTTTCTGGTAGCATCTTTAGGATTCTCTATGTATAGTATCATGTCATCTGCAAACAGTGACAGCTTTACTTCTTCTTTTCCGAATTGGATTCCTTTTATTTCCTATTCTTCTCTGATTGCTGTCGCTAAAGCTTCCAAACTCTGTTGAATAAGAGTGGTGAGAGTGGGCAACCCTGTCTTGTTCCTGATCTTAGTGGAAATGCGTTCAGTTTTTCACCATTGAGGACGATGTTGGCTGTGGGTTTGTCATATATGGCCTTTATTATGTTGAGGAAAGTTCCCTCTGTGCCTACTTTCTGCAGGGTTTTTATCATAAATTGGTGTTGAATTTTGTCGAAAGCTTTCTCTGCATCTATTGAGATGATCATATGGTTCTTCTCCTTCAATTTGTTAACATGGTGTATCACATTGATTGATTTGCGTATATTGAAGAATCCTTGCGTTCCTGGAATAAACCCCACTTGATCATGGTGTATGATCCATTTCATGTGCTATTGGATTCTGTTTGCTAGTATTTTGTTGAGGATTTTTGCATCTTTGTTCATCAGTGATATTGGCCTGTAGTTTTCTTTCTTTGTGACATCCTTGTCTGGTTTTGGTATCTGGGTGATGGTGGCCTCGTAGAATGAGTTTGGGAGTGTTCCTCCCTCTGCTATATTTTGGAAGAGTTTGAGAAGGATAGGTGTTAGCTCTTCTCTAAATGTTTGATAGAATTCGCCTGTGAATCCATCTGGTCCTGGGCTTTTGGTTGTTGGAAGATTTTAATCACAGTTTCAATTTCAGTGCTTGTGATTGGTCTGTTCATATGTTCTATTTCTTCCTGATTCAGTCTTGACAGGTTGTGCATTTCTAAGAATTTCCATTTCTTCCAGGTTGTCCGTTTTATTGGCATACAGTTGATTGTAGTAATCTCTCATGGTCCATTGTATTTCTGCAGTGTCAGTTGTAACTTCTCATTTTTCACTTCTAATTCTTTCATTTCAGTCTTCTCCCTTTTTTTCTTGATGAGTCTGACTAATGTTTTATCAATATTGTTTATCTTCCAAAGAACCAGCTTTTAGTTTTATTGGTCTTTACTATTGTTTCCTTCATTTCTTTTTCATTTATTTCTGATCTGGTCTTTATGATTTCTTTTCTTCTGCTAACTTTGGGTTTTTTGTTCTTCTTTTTCTAATTCCTTAAGGTGTAAGTTTAGGTTCTTTATTTGAGATTTTTCTTGTTTCTTGAGGTAGGATTGTATTGCTATAAACTTCCCAGTTAGAACTGCTTTTGATGCATCCGATAGGTTTTGGGTCGTCATGTTTTCATTGTAATTTTTTGTAAGTATTTTTTGATTCCCTCTTTGATTTCTTCAGTGATCTCTTGGTTATTTAATAGTGTATTGTTTAGCCTCCACGTGTTTGTATTTTTTACAGTTTTTTTCCTGTAATTGATATCTAGTTTCATAATGTTGTGGTCAGAAGAGATACTTGATATGATTTCAATTTCTGAAGTTTACCAAGGCTTGATTCTGACCTAAGATATAATCTATCCTGGAGAATGTTCCATGAGCAAATGTGAAGAAAGTGTATTCTGTTGTTTTTGGATGGAATGTCATATAAATACCAGTTAGGTCATGTGTCATTTAAAGCTTGTGTTTCCTTATTTATTTTCATTTTGGATCATCTGTCCATTGGTGAAAGTGGGGTGTTAAAGTCCCCTACTCTGATTGTGTTACTGTCGATTTCCCCTTTTATGGCTGTTAGCATTTGCCTTATGTATTGAGGTGCTCCTATGTTGGGTGCATTAATATTTACAATTGTTATATCTTCTTCTTGGATTGATCCCTTGATCATTTTGTAGTGTCCTTCTTTGTCTCTTGTAATAGCCTTTATTTTAAAGTCTATTTTGTCTAGTATGAGAATTGCTACTTCAACTTCCTTTTGATTTCCATTTGCATGGAATATGTTTTTCCACTCCCTCACTTTCAGTCTCTATGTGTCCCTAGGTCTGAAGGGGGTCTCTTGTAGACAACATATATACTGGTCTTGTTTTTGTATCCATTCAGCCAGTCTGTGCCTTTTGGTTGGAGCATTTAATCCATTTACATTTAAGGTAATTATCGATACGTATGTTCCTACTACCATTTTCTTAATTGTTTTTGGTTTGTTATTGTAGGTGTTTTCCTTCTCTTGTGTTTTCTGCCTAGAGAAGTTCCTTTAGCATTTGTTGTAAAGCTGGCTTGGTGGTGCTGAATTCTCTTAGCTTTTGCTTGTCTGTAAAGTTTGTAATTTCTCCATCATATCTGAATGAGATCCTTGCTGAGTAGAGTAATCTTGGTTGCAGGCTTTTCCCTTTCATCACCTTAAATATGTCCTGCCACTCCCTTGTGGCTTGCAGAGTTTTTGCTGAAAGATCAGCTGTTAACCTTATGGGGATTCCCTTGTATGTTATTTGTTGCCTTTCCCTTGCTCCTTTTAATATGTTTTCTTTGTATTTAATCTTTGATAGTTTGATTAATATGTGTCTTGACGTGTTTCTCCTTGGATTTATCCTGTATGGGACTCTCTGTGCTTCCTGGATTGGATTGACTATTTCCTTTCCCATATTAGGGAAGTTTTCAACTATAATCTCTTCAAATATTTTCTCAGTCCCTTTCTTTTTTCTTCTTCTTCTGGGACCCCTATAATTCGTATGTTGGTCTTTTTAATGTTGTCCAAGAGGCCTCTGAGATTGTCCTCAATTCTTTTCATTCTTTTTTCTTTATTCTACTCTGTGGTAGTTACTTCCACTATTTTATCTTCCAGGTAACTTATCCGTTCTTCTGCCTCAGTTATTCTGCTATTGATTCCTTCTAGAGAATTTTTAATTTCATTTATTATCTTGTTCATCATTGTTTGTTTGCTCTTTAGTTCTTCTAGGTCCTTGTTAAACGTTTCTTATATTTTCTCTATTCTATTTCCAAGATTTTGGATCATCTTTACTATCTTTACTCTGAATTCTTTTTCAGGTAGACTGCCTATTTCCTATTCATTTGTTTGGTCTGGTGGATTTTTACTTTACTCCTTCATCTGCTTCATATTTCTCTGTCTTCTCATTTGGCTTAACTTACTGTGTTTGGGATCTCCTTTTCACCAGCTGCAGGTCTGCAGTTCCCGTTGTTTTTGGTGTCTGCCCGCAGTGGGTACAGTTGGTTCAGTAGGTTGTGTGTGCTTCCTGGTGGAGGGGACTGGTGCCTGTGTTCTGGTGGATGAGGCTGGATCTTGTCTTTCTGGTGGGCAGGACCGTGTCCGGTGGTGTGTTTTGGGGGTGTCAGTGAACTTATTATGATTTTAGGCAGCCTCTCTGCTAATGGGTGGTGTTGTGTTCTTGTCTTGCTAGTTGTTTGGCATGGGGTGTCCAGCACTGGAGCTGCTGGTTGTTGAGTGGAGCTGGGTCTTAGCATTGAGATGGAGATCTCTGGGAGAGCTCTTGCCGATTGATACTACGTGGGGCTGGGACATCTCTGGTGGTCCAACGTCCTGAGCTTGGCTCTCCCATCTCAGAGGCTCAGGCCTGACACCCGGCCGGAGCACTAAGGCCCTGTCAGCCACACGGCTGGAGGATGGGCAAGTCAGAAAGGAATCAGGTTTTCGGCTCTTGGATAGTGGCTGACTTGGGATTGGGGCTCCACAGCTCTGCCTCAGTGGTTGGCCTGGAATATGTATTTAATAACCAGTTTTTTACAAAATGTGCATAGTTGTTGATCCCCTGCATCTCAAAATTTATCTCTAATCTGGTAATTCCATACTCTTATCCTCACTAAAAAATCTTCAAACTGAAAAAACAAAATGTCTCTCTCAAAAAGTATTATGCAGAAAGGAAGGAAAATCAACTGATGCTCTGTTCAAATGTGGACAAAATATTAGCTGTGATTAACTCAACCACTGGCTCTGAGTTATTTCACAGTAGCAAGGACAAAAATTCTTGGCTCTGTTAATCACATTCGGATGAAACATCAAGTTTTATAGAAATTATCCCCATATCGCTGCTTCTTTCTGGCACATTAATACAACTAATTCATCAGCAGAATGAGCAAGCCATTCTTGCAACAGACCAGAGCTTCCTTTGATGAAACAGAGCCACCACAAGCTGTTCTCCGGAACCTGGGAAAGGATTGTATTAGTCAGTGTTGTACATGTTTTGCTTTTGAATTCATTTGGCCACCAGTGATCATAATAGCTGTTCAAGGCAATAGGAAACCTAGTTACAGAACATTAGTGCCAGGTTCTTGCTGGTTTGTTTTTCAAATATGCTATTTCTAAGTTACCTAATTAACACACATACACATTCACATACCATTTCAGGCCATATGAATTTCTTCATTGTGTGACCTGTTCACTAACCAAAATGGATGATTGAGAGAAGTAAGCACAAATGAGCCAATCCACAGTGGAAATGGGAATCAAAGCAACTGATCTGAACTTGGGAGGCTCCTGTTTCCCCTCCATCTCAAAGGCACATACACACATGGGTCAGATCTGGTTGCCATGTGTGTAGACAGTGAACAGCAATTCTCTACCAGTACTGAGCTGACAAAGGAGACCCAGAGAGCAAAGGTGGTTGGTAAGGAGTGGTAAGAGTGCTGTCCCTCCCTCCAGTTTTTCAAGAAACACCAATTCCCTCTTGAGCAAAACAACAACAAGATAAACCAACCCCCCCCCACCACCACCAGAACTTGTCACCATGTATATAGCTCTATGACACATTTCCTTTTAGGAATATCTCCTACAGCTAGGTAATAAAATATATATGGTACATGATTTCCCCGATGAATTCGGCTTATTAGTTTAAAGAGTAAATTGATCTTTGGGACCACGGTGGAGAGGTCCTTTCTGGAAGCTGTAATAACATTTCTGAGCTATAAGGATTGGTTCCTATGGACTAGGGTGGACTAAATTGTACACTTGTGTTCTAGGAGGGATGGGAGAACTTGGCCAGAGTCACAACAGGAGGGTATGAGAAGCTGAGCTATTACAGTTGCAGGAAGGAAAGAGGTGGACCTAGGGACTTAAATATATTCAAATGTAAAATTGTCTTTCAGAGGGTCCTAGGTATAAAATGCTTGAATTAATCCTACTTAAACGATGTAGAAAAACAAACATCTACCAGACAAAGGAAAAGGCATGAAAATTCATCTAAACAGCTAAAAAACAGAATGTGTAGACTCCCTCTCAACTGTGGCTTTTTTTAATCCACCCATGATGGCTGGTTATTCAGTTCCTTTGGCATTCATTCCAAAAACATCTTTTGTTTCTTGATCCGCACAGAGAAGTCAATTTGCAATGACAAACTGACATGTTAAATGTTAAACACGAATCGCAAATTTAACTGAAATTATTTCATGCCGCCATGAAGCATAATAATCCATTATTTTGTTTTGTCTTGACTATGGAAGGGCGAAAGAAGCAGAACTTTAAATTAAAAAATAAAAAAGCTCGTAAACTCCTTTTACCTTGTCAAAGGCATAGGGAGGATGGAGATTGAGTATTTCCATTTAGTGTTTGAGCTACTTGAGAAGATAAATTGGGTGAGACCACACAGAAAAATCCTCATTATTTTGTGCCCTTTGGACATGCTGTGGCTCCCTCCCAGGAGCTCACACCATGCCCCTTCTGAATTAACTGAAGTGACTGAGTTTATGCCAAAATATGCTCTGAGTAACATGTCCCCACAGAGACGGCTGTGCTGTGACTGGCAGCAAGCCAGGGTTTTGTCCTCCTTTGGCTCTAGCCTCTCCACCCCAGGCTGGGGAGGCCCAACTAGTGAGTGAAGAAACAAAGAAACACTCCGTTTGCTTGTGGAAGTGGAGTGAGCCAGGGAAGGAGCCTCCTCCTCCACTCAAAGAAGGCTCTTTCAAAAGATGAGAACTACCTGCTTTCTACCTGGGACAGAGGATCTGGTACAATGAAACATTCAATTTATAAGGCTTTTACTTTCATCACTTTTAAGCCTCACCATAAGCTAGTGAGAGAGGTAGGAGTGGGTGAAATGCAATACAGAACCCTGAAATTTGTTGAGTCTGAACCATGGACTAGGTACTCTTCTGGGATCATGCACACAAAGTAAATATAATGAGGTCCCTGTTCTGAAGGGAGTGACATGCATTCTAGTGGGAAATTGAGACTGCAAATTGTACATGAAATTGTTGTCAGTATTGGTATCCTAGGAAGAGGCTGTTTTGAACTCAAGGATTCAGTCTTGGCAAGAAGATTGCAGGGGTGGGTGGAGGGGTGTTTGGGATATTTCATACCAGTAAAATGATTTGCTATATGTTTTAGTAATCAGTATACATAATTTTTTTCTTCCTATCCATTTCATTCTAAAAAGTATTTGAGGGCTTCCCTGGTGGCACAGTGGTTGAGAGTCCGCCTGCTGATGCAGGGGACACGGGTTCGTGCCTCGGTTTGGGAAGATCCCACATGCTGTGGAGCGGCTGGGCCCATGAGCCATGGCCGCTGAGCCTGCGCGTCCAGAACCTGTGCTCTGCAACGGGAGAGGCCACAACAGTGAGAGGCCCGCATATGGCAAAAAAAAAAAAAAGTATTTGAAGAGTTCCTCCGAGATGACAGCATAAGAAGGCCCTGAACTCACCTCCCATGGACACACTGATTTTACACCTACATACAGAGCAATTTCTCCTGAAGAAAAACTGAGGGCTGATTGAACAGCTTCTGCACAACTGACAATAGAGGTACCACACAGAGACAGGTAGGAGAGATGGAGACACGGTATCAATGGGACCTGTAGTAGGGACGTCACTGAGGTGCCCATGTGCCCTGGGGAAGAGCAAAAAAAACAAACAAAAAACCAGCAGTTTAAAGGGCATCTAGACTATACATGAGAGAAATCCACTTACAAACCCTAGAGCATCTGCCGAATGGGCAGGGAACTTCTGGGACTCTCTCCAGGGTAGGAGGTACCAGAGATGGCCATTTTTGGCAATCCCCCTCCACCTTGATAGTGTACAAGGGAATGTGGTCCACTCATCTAGCCGGCATACCAAGGCTGCCCTGGTGCACCCCAGGTCCTTGGTCTACACCTCCAGCCATCTCTTCAAGGTGGCTCCAGCTTAGCGCACCCTGGGCACCCCACCCACACCTGCCCCAGGAAAAAAGTGCAAAAACCACAAACACATGGAAGCTAAACAACATGTTACTAAACAACCAGTGGGTCACTGAAGAGATCGAAGAGGAAATAAAAAGATACCTGGAGACAGATGAAAATGGAAACACAACAATCCAAAATCTATGAGATGCAGCAAAAGCAGCTGAAAGAGGGAAGTTTATAGTGATAAAAGCCTACCTCAGGAAACAAGAAAAGTCTCAAATAAACAACCTAACCTTACACCTAAAGGAACTAGAGAAACAAGAACAAACGAAACCCAAAGTTAATAGAAGGAGAGAAATCACAAAGATCAGAATAGAAATAAAAGAAATAGAGACTGAAAAACAATAGAAAAGATCAATGAAACTAAGAACTGGTTCTTTGAAAAGATAAACAAAATTGTTAAACATTTTGCCAGACTCATCAAGGAAAAAAAACAAAGAAGGCCCAAATAAATAAAATCAGAAAAGAAAGAGAAGTTACAACTGACACCATGTAAATACAAAGGATCATAAGAGATTACTATGAACAATTATATGCCAAAAGACAACCAGAAGGCCCAAATAAATAAATTCAGAAAAGAAAGAGAAGTTACAACTGACACCATGTAAATACAGAGGATCATAAGAGATTACTATGAACAATTATATGCCAAAAGACAACCAGAAGGCCCAAATAAATAAATTCAGAAAAGAAAGAGAAGTTACAACTGACACCATGTAAATACAAAGGATCATAAGAGATTACTATGAACAATTATATGCCAAAAGACAACCTAGAAGAAATGAATAAATTCCTAGACATGTACAATCACTTAACAGTGAGTCAAGAAGAAATAGAAAATATGAACAGACCGATTACCAATAATGATAGTGAATCAATAATCAAAAAACTCCCAACAAGCACAAGTCCAGGACCAGATAGCTTCACAGGTGAATTCTACCAAACATTTAAAGAAGAGTTAATACCTATCCTTCTCAAACTATTCCAAAAATTGTAGAGGAAAGAATACTCATTCTACAAGGCTAACATTACCCTGGTATCAAAACCAGACAGGACACCACAAAAAAAAAAAAAAAAAGAAAAAGAAAATTATCAGCCAGTATCACTGATGAACATAGATGTGAAGATCCTCAAACATTAGCAAACCAGTTCAACAATACATTAAAAGGATCATACACTATGATCAAGTGGGATTTATCCCAGGAATTCAAGGAAGTTTCAACATTTTCAAGTCCGTAAATGTGATACATCACATTAATAAACCAAAAATAAAAATCATATAGTCATCTTAATAGATACAAAAAAGCATTTGACAAAATTCAGTATCCATTTAAAGTAAAAACTCTCAACAAAGTAGATATAGAAGGAACATACCTCAACATATTAAATGCCATACAGGCATACCTTGTTTTATTGTGCTTCAGAGATATTGTGTTTTTCACAAATTGAAGGTTTGTGGCAACCTGGTGTCAAGTAAGTTTATCTGTGCCATTTTCCAATAGCATTTGCTCACTTCATGTCTCTGCTTCACATTTTGGTAATTCTCACAATATTTCAAACTTTTTCATTATTATATTCGTTATGGTAATCTGTGATCAGTGATCTTTGATGTTACTATTACAAAAAGATTGTAACTTGCTGAAGGCTCAGATGATGGTTAGCCTTCTTTAGCAATAAAGTATTTTAAAATTAAGGTATGTACACTTTTTCAGACATAGTGCTATTACACACTTAATAGAGTACAGTATAGTATAAACAGAAATTTTATAAGCACTGGGAAACAAAAAAATTGTATGAGTCACTTTATTGTGATATTTGCTTTACTGCAGTGGTTTGGAACTGAACCTACAATATCTTTGAGGTATGCCTATGTATGACAGGCTCACAGCTAACATCATACTCAATGGTTCAAAGTTGAAATCTTTTCCTCTAGGGTCAGGAACAAGACAAGGATGCCCACTCTCACCACTTCTATTCAACATAGTATTGGTAGTCCTAGGCACAACAGTCCTAGGCAGAACAATCACACAAGAAAAAGAAATGAAATGCATCCAAATTGGAAGGAAAGAAGTAAAACTGTAACCATTTGCAGACGACATTATACTATATATAGAAAACCCTAAAGCAGCAACCACAAAACTATTAGAATAAATGAATTTAGTAAAGTTGCAGGATACAAAATTAATATACAGAAATTTGTTGCAGTTAATAATGAACAATCACAAAGAGCAATTAATAAAAAATTGCCTCAAAAAGAATAAAATGCCTAGTAATAAACTTAACCAAAGAGATGAAAGACCTGTACTCTGAAAACTGTAAGACATTGATGAAAGAAATTGAAGACAACACAAATAGATGGAAAGATATACCATGCTCATGAACTGGAAGAAATAATATTGTTAAAATGTCCATACTACCCAAAGCAATCTACAGATTCAATATAATCCCTTTCAAAATACCTGTGGCATTTGTCAGAGAACTAGAGTAAATAATACTAAAATCTGTGTGGAACCATAAAAGATGCCAAAGCAATCTTGAGAAAGAAGGAAAGCTGGAGGCATCATACTCCTTTATTTCAATCTAAACTACAAAGCTATAGTAATCAACACAGCATGGTACTTGCCACACAAACAGCACATAGATCAATGGAACAGAATAGAGAGCACAGAAATAAACCCATGCTTATATGGTCAATTAATCCACAACAAAGGAGGTAAGAATAAACAATGGAGGATAAGACAGCCTCTTCAATTAACGGTGTTGGGAAAACTGGGCAACTACATGCAAAAGAATCAAACTAGACCACTTTCCTACACCATATAAAAAAATAAACTAAAAATGGATTATAGACTTAAATGTAAGACCTGAAATCATAAAAATCCTAGAAGAAAACATAGGCAGTATGCTCTTTGACATAGGTCTTAGCAATGTTTTAAAAAATCTGTCTCCTTAGGCAAGAGCAACAGAAGCAAAAATAAACAAATGGCATTGCATCAAACTGAAAAGCTTTTGCACAGCAAAGGAAACCATCAACAAAACAAAAAGGCAACCTACTGAATGGGAGGAGATATTTGCAAACAATATGCCCTGTAAGGGTTTCGTATTCAAAATATATAAAGAAGTCATACAGTTCAATATAAAAACCCAAATAATCCAATTTAAAAATGGGCAGAAGAGGACTTCCCTGGTGGCGCAGTGGTTGAGAGTCCGCCTGCCGATGCAGGGGACACGGGTTTGTGCCCCGGTCCGGGAGGATCCCACATGCCACAGAGCGGCTGGGCCCGTGAGCCATGGTCGCTGAGCCTGCACGTCCAGAGCCTGTGCTCCGCAATGGGAGAGGCCACAAGAGTGAGAGGCCCGCGTACCGCAAAAAAAAAAAAAAAAAAAAAAAAAAAAAAAGAGCAGAAGAATTGAATAGACATTTTTCTAAAGAAGACATACAGATGGCCAACAGGCACATGAAAAGATGCTCAACATCACTAATCATAAGAAAAATGCAAATCAAAACCACAATGAGATATCACCTCACACCTAATAGAATAGCTGTTATCAAAAGAAAAGAAATCACAAATGTTGGCAAGATTGTGGAGAAAAGGGCACCCTCATGCATTGTTGGAGGGATATAAGTTGGTACAGCCACTATGAAAGGCAGTGTGGAGGTTTCTCAAAAAATTAAAAATAGAACTACCATATGATCCTGAAGTTTCCGTTCTGGGTATTTATCTGAAGAAAACAAAAACAGTGATTTGAAAAGTTATATGCACCCCCAATGTTCACTGCAGCATTATTTATTATATACAGTAGCCAAGATGTGAAAGAAACCTAAGTGTCCATAGATAGATGAATAAATAAAGATGTGATATATATATGTATGTGTGTGTGTGTGTATATATATATATATATATATATACACAATGGAATATTATTCAGCCATAAAAAGAATGAAATCCTGCCATTGCAACAACATGGATAGACCTGGAGGATATTATGCTAAGTGAAATAAGTCAGAAAGAGAAAAACAAATACCATATGATTTCACTAATATATGGGGGAAGAAAACAAAACAAACAAACAGAAAACATAAATAGACTCATAGATACAGGTAACAGGCTGGTGGTTTCCAGATTGAAGGGGGTAGAGGGTTGGGCAAAATAGATGAAGAGGATGAGAGGTACAGACTTCCAGCTATAAAATAAGTAAGACCTGGGGATATAATATACAGCACAGGAAATACAGTCAATAATACTGTACTAACTTTGTATGGTGACAGATGGTAACTAGACTTATCATGGTGATCATTTTGTAATGCATGAAAATATCGAATTACTATGCTATACACCTGAAACTAACATAATATTGTAAGTCATTTATACTTCAATAAAAAAATAAATAAAAATAAAAAGTACTTGAAGTGTCTTCAAAGATAAAAGATAGATATGAGAAGTATATAAATTATCTAAGAAGTTGTATTAAATTTATGTTGGCAATGCTGAATTCACTTTCTAATTTTTTAATTAACTACGGAATACATCAAAAATATTTATAAAATATTTGTCATCCCTGAGAACTTAAAAAATTCTGTTATGAAATATACACAAAAATTAAGAGAAAGATATGATGAACTCCTATACCTGCCACCCAACTCCATCAATTATCAACACATGGTCAGTCTTGTTTCATGTAATCCTTATGTACACCATTATTTCAAAGGAAGTTAGAGTTCATATCATTTCATCCATAAATACTTAAAAATGTACTTCTAAAAGATAAGGACTTGTTTTAAACTTAATACCAAGTTTAAAATTAAAACTTGGTTTAAAATTTAAAATTAAAATATCTAAAATTAATAATATTTCTTTAGTATCATTAAGTATTTACCTAGAGCCCTTTATAACAAATATAGTTGCTGCTGTGGTTATCTATTGCTGTGCAACAAAGTACCCCAAAACCTAGAGGCTTTAAAGGAGAACCCATTATTCTCTTTCATGTAGGAAGGTTTTTAGTCATTAAGTCAATTTCTTTGGGAGGGTTCAGATATTTCATTTCTTCTTGAGTTAGTTTTGGTAAGTTTTAATTTTCTAGGAATTTGTCTATTTCATCTAAGTTTTAAAATTAACTCTCATAAAATTGTTCATATCTTTTTATAATGTCTATAGTATCTGTAGTTATGTTTACTTTTTCATTTCTAATATTGTTTATTTGTACCTCTTCTCTTTTTTTCTTTATTAGTCTCATTAGAGGTCTGTCAATTTTATTAATCATCTCAAAGGACCAAATTTTGTTAATTTTCACTATTGTAAGTTTGTTTCCTGATTTTTAATTTCTGCTTTTATCTTTATTATTTCTTATCTCCATCTTTCTTTGGATTTATTTTGCTGTTCGTTTCCTAATTTCTTAAATTGGAATTCTTTGTTCAATAATGTGTAGCCTTTTTTCACTCCTAATCTGTGCAACAAAAGCTGTATATCTCTCTAATTATTGTTTTAGCTGCATGCCAAAAGCTTTGATATGTAGAATTTTCATTATTGTTTAGTTCTAAATTTCTAATTTCTTAATTTCTGTTATAATTTCTTCTTTGAATAATTGATTATTTAGAAGTATAGTTCTTTATTTTCAACCATGGGATATTTCTGGTTATTATTTTGTCGTTGGTTTCTAAGCTATGTGGTCTGTCTAATACCATTCCTTTGAAACTTGTTGAGATTTATGGACTAGTATGGGGTTATTTTTTATTACACTTTTTTCTCTTCTTTCACGCATTGGCAATTGTCTTTGCCATCCCCTGGGAGATAGGGGTTATTCTAGTTCATCCTTCCATTGAGGGTGTACACTTTGGGTCCTAGCTCTACTGTCTGTTCAGGCCCTGGGTTTTATCTCCTCTCCCCCAGCCCCAGAAGGCTGTGCATATCAAAGCTCCTGTTCATCCAATTCAGTGCCTGCCCTCAAGATGGAAGCAGCATCAGTGTTCTCTCCTCCCTGCATGCTCTGCTTTTGTTGTTTTTTTTTATTATTATTGAAGCATGGTTGATTTACAATGTTGTGTTAATTTCTGCTGTACAGCAAAGTGAGTCAGTTATACATATATATACATTCTTCTTTATATTCTTTTCCATTATGGTATATCCCAGGACATTGAATATAGTTCACTGTACTACACAGTAGGACCTTGTTGTCCATCTATTCTATTCCCTTTTAGTTTTTGACCTGAATATTCCTTACAGTCTATTCTAACCAGTTTGTCAATGCATTTAAGAAGATTTTTTAAAAAATAAATATTATCCATCACTTTTCATTGGTTGTGAACCTAGTCTGCATACATCCATCAGCAGATGCCTATACTGACATCTTATTTGACTACTGTTGAATTCCTGTAACAGGTAGTAAGTAACATGTTCAAAGAGGTCAAGGCTTGGACATTTCTTGACGCAATCACTAGAAATACTGTTATGGAAAAATTTAACAGGATATGTAGAGCAAATGTTCACAAGTATTAACCAACCATCGAATAAAAAAATACACACTGAAAAGAGAAAAATGATATACTTTTGAGTTCCATTCGGAGTCCTCAAAACTACAGCCAATAAATCTGAATAATTCTGAAATGACCCTCATATGTTTGCTAAAAAGATACATAGGAGTGTTCATAGCAGCATCTCTCCTGTCAAAAATTGAAGAGAAAACAACAAATACCTATCAATGGTAGGATAGATAAATAAGTTGTGGAATGCTTTATAGCAATGAGAATGAACAAACTACAGCCCCATGCAACTATATATACGAATTTCATAAATATAGTGTTGAATGAGAGAAGCTCAAAACAATAATATATAAATTTGTATGCTTCTATTTATATAAAGTTCAAAAACAGACCAAACGAATTTATTGAGTTATAATTCAAGGTGGTTGTTACCTTTGAGAGAAAATTAGTGAAAGGGATGGGCACACAAGGACTTCTGAAGATCTAGTCGTGTTCAATTTCTTAATCTGAAAGCTTGTTACATAGGTGTGCTCATTTTGTGAAAATTAGTTGAAATGTACACTTTTAATGTATGCATTTTCTGTATATATACATCAATAAAATTTTACATTACAAAAAATCCAAAATGAGAGATAAAAACCATGAATTTATTTAAGAAATGAAATATCCACCTGATGCTGCTCTTGATTTTTTACAAAAGGATTGTGCTAATAAAGTGTTAACATAATGACATTGTAGCTGTTTAATGACTTCTGGAAAGCTGGGGACCTTGACCTTGAGAAATGAGAATAGGAAAAATGGAGATATTTTTCTTCTAAGTGTAGGAAAACACTGCTTTTCCCAGACCGAGTTATACTGTAGAATTGTGAAGAGCTTTTCCTTTTTTTTTCCGTTAAAAATTATTTTATTAAAGTATAGTTAATCTTCAATGTTGTGTTAGTTTCAGGTGTACGGCAAAGTGATTCAGTTATTTATACATATATATATACATATATATAAATACACACACATATCCATGTTCTTTTTCAGATTCTTTTCCATTATAGGTTATTACAAGATATTGACTATAGTTCCCTGTGCTATACAGTTTTAGAGTGGTTATGTTTACTGATCACCTGCAAAATTCTTGGAAATTTAAAAATCTGTTCTTGTGAGCTAGTACAAAAATGCTCCAGCACAGAAATCCCTTTTCTACCCCTGAGCAGCTTTGTGTGACCTTAAAGAAATTACTTTACTTGTGGAGCTTTAGTTTTCTCATCTCAAATATAGTGAGAACATATTAGGTTATTGAAAGGATAAAATATTTATGACCATGCCCAGCAGACGGTTAGATCTCTTAGATGTTTAGATGGTTAGGGCTCTTCTTAGTACATCAGAGATCTGAGCCATGTATTAATCTTCTTCTTTGACAGTTGTCCTCATTCTACTCTAAGCCTGTTTCTTCAACTGTAGAAAGAGAATACATGCCTACCACTCTGACACCTGGTAAGTAATCTTTTGGTTATTAATAATATTATTAGAATATTGTCAAATAGCAAGTTTGGTTCTAGTTGTCTTTCTTAATTTCTGCAGTGACTTATCATCTGAGTGCAGTTATTTCTGTGGGAACCCTAAATTATTCCTCTGTGTCTACCACAAAGAAAAATCTAAGTGGCTTCCATTTTCTGCCCTTGCTCTCTCTGTAAAATCTTCTTTGCCAACAGTAAAGCATCATTATCTTACTAAGAAATGCAGTGGGTCATTTCATTCTAGATCTATGGTTTGCCTTGAGCTAGAGAAACATTCCAAGTTCTCTAAGGAAGAATTCCAGCTCAGCTTACTTGCCAAAACTTGTCAGTAGATTCATGGATTCTTTACGAGCAGAATCTTGGTTCCTCACTTTAATTTGTGCCCTAA
The DNA here is from genome assembly GCF_964270905.1 of Leucopleurus acutus. NCBI lineage: Eukaryota > Metazoa > Chordata > Mammalia > Artiodactyla > Delphinidae > Leucopleurus > Leucopleurus acutus. The sequence goes on along the minus strand of NC_139157.1, from coordinate 53,457,261 downwards.
ATTTAAACATAGATTATCCCTTATTCTGTTGTTTGTCAGGATTCCTACATTTTTCATGTTAACCTCATTTTCTGCATTGTAGTTTTCCATTCTGAGATGGAGATAAATCATATTGTCCCAGCCTGTTTGTAGTGTATTAATCATCCATTTCTCTTCAATGGGCTTTTCACATGGTTGCCCATTTTACATCTGTTCATTCCTTTCTTTTTTTTAACATATTTATTGGAGTATAACTGCTTTACAATGGTTTAGTTTCTGCTTTATAACAAAGTGAATCAGTTATACATATACATATGTTCCCATATCTCTTCCCTCTTGCCTCTCACTCCCTACCACCTTCCCTATCCCACCCCTCTAGGTGGTCACAAAGCACAGAGCTGATCTCCCTGTGCTATGCAGCTACTTCCCACTAGCTATCTATTTTACGTTTGGTAGTGTATATATGTCCATGCCACTCTCTCACTTTGTCCCATCTTACCCTTACCCCTCCCCATATCCTCAAGTCCATTCTCTAGTAGGTCTGTGTGTTTATTCCCGTCTTACCCCGAGGTTCTTCATGACCATTTTGTTTGTTTTTTAGATTCCATATATATGTGTTAGCATACGGTATTTGTCTTTCTCTTTCTGACTTACTTCACTCTGTATGTCAGACTCTAGGTCCATCCACCTCACTACAAATAACTCAATTTCGTTTCTTTTTATGGCTGAGTAATATTCCATTGTATATATGTGCCACATCTTCTTTATCCATTCATCTGTCGATGGACACTTAGGTAGCTTCCATGTCCTGGCTATTGTAAATAGAGCTGCAATGAACATTGTGGTACATGACTCTTTTTGAATTATGGTTTTCTCAGGGTATATGCCCAGTAGTGGGATTGCTGGGTTATATGGTAGTTTTATTTTTAGTTTTTTAAGGAACCTCCATACTGTTCTCCATAGTGGCTGTATCAATTTACATTCCTACCAACAGTGCAAGAGGGTTCCCTTTTCTCCACACCCTCTCCAGCATTTATTGTTTCTAGATTTTTTGATGATGGCCATTCTGACCAGTGTGAGATGATATCTCATTGTAGTTTTGATTTGCATTTCTCTAATGATTAATGATGTTGAGCAATCTTTCATGTGCTTCTTGGCCATCTGCATGTCTTCTTTGGAGAAATGTCTATTTAGGTCTTCTGCCTATTTTTGGATTGGGTTGTTTGTTTCTTTTTGATATTGAGCTGCATGAGCTGCTTGTAAATTTTGGAGATTAATCCTTTGTCAGTTGCTTCATTTGCAAATACTTTCTCCCATTCTTAGGGTTTTCTTTTCATCTTGTTTATGGTTTCCTTTGCTGTGCAAAAGCTTTTAAGTTTCATTAGGTCCCATTTGTTTCTTTTTGCTTTTATTTCCATTTCTCTAGGAGGTGAGTCAAAAAGATCTTACTCTGATTTATGTCATAGAGTGTTCTGCCTATGTTTTTCTCTAAGAGTTTGATAGTGTCTGGCCTTACATTTAGGTCTTTAATCCATTTTGAGTTTATTTTTGTGTATGGTGTTAGGGAGTGTTCTAATTTCATTCGTTTACATGTACCTGTCCAGTTTTCCCAGCACCACTTACTGAAGAGGCTGTCTTTTCTCCACTCTATATTCTTGCCTCCTTTACCAAAGATAAGGTGACCGTATGTGCGTGGGTTTATCTCTGGGCTTTCTATCCTGTTCCATTGGTCTATATTTCTGTTTTTGTGCCAGTGCCATACTGTCATGATTACTGTAGCTTTGTAGTATAGTCTGAAGTCCAGGAGCCTGATTCCTCCAGCTCCGTTTTTCTTTCTCAAGATTGCTTTGGCTATTCGGGGTCTTTTGTGTTTCCATACAAATTGTGAAATTTTTTGTTCTAGTTCTGTTAAAAATGCCAGTGGTAGTTTGATAGGGATTACATTGAATCTGTAGATTGCTTTGGGTAGTATAGTCATTTTCACAATGTTGATTCTTCCAATCCAAGAACATGGTATATCTCTCCATCTATTTGTATCATCTTTAATTTCTTTCATCAGGTCTTTTGTCTCCTTAGGTAGGTTTGTTCCTAGGTAGTTTATTCTTTTTGTTGCAATGGTAAATGGGAGTGTTTTCTTAATTTGACTTTCAGATTCTTCATCATTAGTGTATAGGAATGCAAGAGATTTCTGTGCATTAATTTTGTATCCTGCTACTTTACCAAATTCATTGATTACGTTCATTCCTTTCTCATACAAGATGCACAGCCTACTTTTATTTCTATTTCTTTATAAAATCTGATGTAAAATAGTGTATTTTTCCCCAGTATATTTCCATTGGTTGAAGATTTATCAGAAATTATTTGACTCCATAAGTTCTATTTACATTATTTCTTTGCATTTCATGGTATTTTCACCTCCCAAACCCCTAAAGGACAGCAGCGCCAGCAATGACCTCTGAAACTGATTTTCTCAAGTCTTCCTTCTTAGAGCTTAGGCAGGTCTCACATTTCTTCAGGGCAGAGATTACCTGTTTTATTTATCATCTAATCCATAGGTAAACCTAGTGATTCTTTTGCTATGGTAGGATATAGAGAGGAATTTATTTGCAAGGCAAATAAGAAAATACTGAACTTTTATACTCTTAAGACCGGACGTTGGAAGAAACGTATTCTTCAAAAATATATATCTTTTCTGAAGACTCAGCTATTCCTGAAGTGAACATAAATTATAATTTTTACTTTAAAAGTAGAGTGAAGATAAAAAAAAATTACTAAAGTCTTGTATATACATTCTACTACTGCCAATTACATTACTTTAGTCATATGATAGAAACCATGACATCATCGGTATAATCTAGTATTCCTTTGCATTTGGGGTTATGTTTTGACAGTGACCTTTATCTGCGTTTTTGAAAAGATAGATAAAAAATTGCTGCTTTTTCCCCCACGAGCATTTGAAGGCGATTACTGGTATATTTCAGCACATATTGGTATATATGTTGTCATTGAAGTAGACGGTGAAATTAGAAAACTAACTTTCAAGTGCTCCCAAACAGTATATCTGTGTTTCACATGGCTGGGATTCTTAATTTTCTCTGCTCTTTCTCTTTCCCTGGTTCTCCAACTTTCCTCTTAAATGTCAGTGTTCCCAGGGTTCCATCTTTGGTCCTTTTTCTTCTCATGTTATACACTCTGCCGTGCCTACAATCATCACCACCACCCACACTCCTCAACTCCCACATTTCCATCTCCATCTCACTTCTAAGCCTCCCTTTCTCTATCTCCAACTGCTGGCTAGCCCTGGAAGATGTTTCCCCTTGGATCTCAGTATCCAGGAATGGGTGGTTCTCGGAAGCCACCGACTTGCTTTTAACTTAGGGTCTCAATGAAACGTGTGCTCAATTGTGTTTCTCTCTGTTTTGCCACTAGGAAGCTCAGGGCAGATTTGGTGGCCTATCCGCAGTTGTTGTTTAGGGTCTGCCTTTTACTTTTTGTGTATTAACCTCACCTCTGTCTTAATTCTCTTCACCTCAATTTTTCACCTAGTTGTTTTTATCCTGCTATAATGTATGTATTTATATAGCCTTGGTTTGGAATAGTCAAGGTAAAGTAATATGATGTGATTATATATAAAAATATATCCTTTCTGAATATCTCCACCTTGATGGTCCATGTGGGTATAACAATGTCAACATGTTAGAAATATATCCTCCTCCTAACATTCTCTGTCATGAACTAATCCAACTAGTTTCCCAAACTAGCAGTAATCCCAACTTAATCTTTTTTTTTTTTTTTTGTGGTACACGGGCCTCTCACCGTTGTGGCCTCTCCTGTTGCGGAGCACAGGCTCCGGACGCACAGGCTCAGCGGCCATGGCTCACGGGCCCAGCCGCTCTGCGGCATCTTCCCAGACCGGGGCACGAACCCGTGTCCCCTGCATCGGCTGGCAGACTCTCAACCACTGCGCCACCAGGGAAGCCCCCAACTTAATCTTTGACTCTTTCTCCCTTTCCCATCATCACCTCCAATTAGTCACCAAAGTCTCCCAATTTATCAAGAGATTTCCTCTTCATCCCCACAGTCACTGTCCGACTGGACTATTGCAATGGTTTCTTGCCACTCCAGTTTGTTCTGTGTTCTGCTCCCAGAACAACCTTCCTAAAATATATATCAGATCCTATTAGCACCCTATTTAAAACCCTTCACTGTCTCCCCATGGCCCATAAGGTAAATTCCAAACCACTTTGTATGATGAACAAGGCCCTTCATGATTTGAACAGTGAACTCTTTCCTCTCCGTAGTGGGAGCTTATTCTCCTATCTAGAGGTCCACCACTCTCTGTGTCACCGTTTGATCCATGTTGGATTCCCCTGGAAGCAGACTCTGAGACACATAGAATTGGAGTGCAGGAGTTTGATCAGGCCGTGGTCTTGGGATTACCAAGATAAGAAGGGAAAAGAGCAGAAAGGGGCTGAGAGACAAGTCGGGCTGTGACAAGTGATATGCTGGAGCCAGCTTGCATGGAAATCGGCAGGTGCTGTAAATCAGGGCTTTCCCTCCTCCCCCCAGAGAACCCGCTTACCAGCTCACCTCTGGTTGCAGTGCAATTGCAAAAGGCCTCGGCTGAACCCACAAAGTGTTTGAAAGCTGGGAAGGGCCTTCAGGGTTGTCCTAAACTTGAGGTGAGGGAGCTGGGCATCTATACCCCTCTGTTATCAGTCACTGGATGTGGACTTTCTCTGGAAGGGGACACGACCTTGGGCAAACTCTTCAGCTGAGGCAGTTCCGAAAGAGGGCTGACAGCTGAAGGCTGCCTGTAGGCACCTCCCCGGCAGCTGGGGCAGCAAGTCCTTCAAGAGAAGCTTGCCACAAGTTCCCTACGGCCTCCGTATTTGCAGCTCTCTGAGCACCACTGGCTCTGCTGGGTGGGGAGGCAAGTGGCAGAGCGAGGCTCACGTTTAAGATTGGCCTTTGGCTCTTATAGCCTGGCAGCTGTAACAGGTAAAGGAGTCTTTTGACAAAGTCGATGGAGCCCCTGGTTTTCTCTCCAACCCTTGAATTAGGAATTTAAGAATTATGGGTTGTCTCCTTCCTTTATTAAGCTATCCACCCCCCAAAGTCCTTTAGTTCATCAGCTTCTTCATGTTCTTTTACGCCAGTGGTTCTCAACTGGGGACAGGTTTGCCATCCAAAATTATACCACAAAGTTTGTCCGGTGAGGACACTGCCACGGGCACCCTGAACATTGACCTGTACACCTTGCGTCTTGGACAGGATGCTCCATCCCTGGTGCTGAGTCGCTGCAGCCCCTTAGCACTGGGTGCTGCTGCCACTGCTGCTGGTGTTCAAGAAAATCTCCTTGCTTGTCCTGCTCCTCTCTGTCCACTGTTTCAAGGTCTGGAGACGGTATATCGAACCTTTGAGGCCTGAGATGTTAACTGCAAACGATGCTGTGACAGTGGGTATCTGGCAGTTTCATCTTGGATGGTGGGAGGTGGCCTTTACCTGTGGTCAAAACTCACCAGGAGGGCAATTTCCCAGACAGAGAAAGTGTGTAGATGCTGGAGAGCAAAATCCCGACTTTTAGGTGAAAAAGGTGTTAATTCCTCCTGACATTTGCATCTATTTCAGGCCATTTTATCATAAACATCTGCAACAGCAAAGCACTTGGATGTGTATAGCTCTCTGTATTTTTCCAGTGCATTACCTCAGGTTAATTTGTAGGTTTCTGACCCTGCCATAACTGCTGTTTACTTGATTACACGCACACACACTCATACCTTGGTATGATAGCCTGATTATTATAATTACTTTCTCAGTATAAAAATAGGTATATGTCCTCTGAAGATCTTACCTTTGTTATTCAAATTCATTTCATCATGTGTTAGCAGTGCCAGGATAAACAATGCTGGAAACAATTTCCTAATGAAGTAAAGCTAGACAGCGTGACTTTTCATTTCTGTCTTTGATTAATTGTGTGCTCGTCTCCTCTTTTATGCAAGATAAATCCACATGTAAAGCTGTATCAAGGCAGAAAAACAAAGTCTCTTTTTTAAGAGTTCTTAGTTCTAGTGCGACTTTTTTTTTTTTTTTTCTTATTGTCACTTGATGAATCTTTTCGTTCACCTTTTCTGACAACATCCAAGATGAAAAGTTCTGTGCTTCATAGATGAGCTGATGATCCCCTGACAGGACTCTGCAAAAGTTTCTGGTTAGCCTGTCGCATAAAATACCAGTATTGTCTGGAAGAGTCAGAGATTGCCAGTGCAGTAGGGCAATTTTTTAAAGTAAATTTAATGAGACATTCTAAAGGAAGGATCCAGAGGCAGGTCCATTTTGACTTTCACATAAAGACTAGGGGCAGCCAATTTGCCTGTCACTGTTGGAGATGTTTAGGGATGTCGGTAAGAACTCATTTTACACGTTAGCATACCCAAACATGGGATTGCTTTTTCATTGCTGCTTAAGGTGTCTCTCCATACTGTCATCTATCATCATTCCGGGTTTATAGATGGAGAAACTGACTAGGAAAAGCAGACCACAGACTCAGAATTAAAAGTCAGATATGAAAACAAATGATCAAATAAAAACCCAAGGCTTTTCCAGTGCAGGAAGGAAGGAGGGGAATCCTTCCCAGTCAGAGGCGGGCTGTCACAATCCCCAGTTTCTTAACTCATCAGAATGGTACACTTTTTTTGTCTCTTTTTTTTTAAAAATAAACTTTTAATTTTAGAATAGTTTTAAATTTACAGAAAAATTGGAAAGACAGTACAGAGAGTTCCTATTTGCCCCACCCCTGGTTTCCCCTGTTGTTAACATCTTATATTAGTATGGTACATTTGTCACAGTTAGTGAGCCAATACTGATATATTATTATTAACTAAAGTCCATACAGTTTATTCAGATTTCCTTAGTTTTTTAAAAAATATAATTGATGTATACGATTATATTAGTTTCAGGCATACAACATAATGATTTGATATTTGATATACTGCAAAACAATCACAATAAGTTTAGTTAACATCCATCACCATACATTTTTTTCTTGTGGCGAGAACGTTTTAAGATCTACTTTTTAGCAGCTGTCAAATATACAGTACAGTATTATTCACTATAGTCACAACACTGTACACTACATCCCCATGACTTATTATTTTATAACCAGATGGTTGTGCCTTTAGACCCTCTTCACCCATTTCACCATTCCCCCCTGCTGCCCCTTGCAACCACCAATCTGTTCTCTGTATCTCTGAACTTGTTTGTCTTTTCCAGATTCCATGAGGGAGATCATTTGGTGTTTGTCTCTGTCTATTTCACTTAGCATAATGCCCTCAAGGTCCATCCATATTGTCACAAATGGTAGGATTTCCTTCTTTTTTAATGGCTGAATAATATTCCATTGCGTGTGTGTATTATATTTTCTTTATCCATTCATCCATCAGTTGACACTTAGGGTGTTTCCATGTCTTGGCTATTTTAAATACTGCTGCAGTGAATATGGGGGCATGTATATCTTTTCCAGTTAGTATTTTCATTTCTTCACATAAATATGCAAAAGTGGAATTTCTGGATCATATAGTAGTTCTGTTTTGAATTTTTAGCTTGATTTAGTCCTACTGGTTTATTTTTGCTTTTGTTATCTTTGCTTTTGGTTTCAAATCCAAAAAAAATCATTGCCAAGACTGATGTCAAGTAGCTTACTGCCTATGTTTTCTGGTTTCAGGTCTTAATTTTTGTGTACAGTGTAAGATAGTGGTCCAGTTTCATTCTTTTGTGTGTGCCTGTCCAGTTTTCCAACACCATTGTATATTCTTGGCTCCTTTGTCATAAATTAGTTGACCATATATGCATGAGTTTATTTCTGGGCTTTTTATTCTGTTCTACTCATCTATGTGTCTGTTTTTTTATGCTAATACTGTAATGTTTTGATTATTATAGCATTGTAATATAGTTTGAAATCAGGGAGTATGATGCCTCCAGCTTTGTTTTTCTTTCTCAAGATTGCTTTGACTATTCAGAGCTTTTTGTGGTTCATTACAAATTTTAGGATTGTTTATATTTCTGTGAAAAATGCCATTGGAATTTTGACAGGAATTGCATTGAATCTGTAGATTGCTTTGGGTAGTATGGACATTTTAACAACTTAATTCTTCCAATTATGCTTTTTGTATTATGTATGAAACAAATCATCACACTCTAATTCATGTACATTGTCTCCCATGAAGAAATGTAAAGCAGGGTCAGAGGATAGAGTGACAGGGGCCGTTCTAGGTAGGGTGATCAGGAAAGGGCTCTCTGAGGAAGTGAGGTGAGACCTCTGTGAAGATCTGGGAGAGAAAATACCAAGCAGAGGGAAGAGAGGGCAGAGGCAGTTTATTTCTGAATGCAGCATATGTGATTCTTAGCAACTATGGTCCAGTCAGGTTTGGATTATGGATTCTCCAAATAATTGAACATAACATATAATCAGACTATAGCCGCACGTGCCCACGCGCACGCGCGCGCACACACGTGCATGCAGGCACACTCTTCTGTCAAGATGCCATCAAGTAACATGAATTAGCTAAGTGGTTCTCAAACTCTAATATAAGTGAGAGTCACCTGGGAATCCAGGTGAAAATGAAAAGTGAACAGTGCAGGACGGCTGGCAGGCTGCCAGGCATTCCGTTAGCTCTCACTTTTCCTTGTAGTCATCAGGCTTCAACTTTCTCTGAGCTTAGTTTTAACTTTTTCAGTAAAGGATAGTTTGCTGCTGTGGATCCAGGAAGCAGAGGATTACCACGAAAAGAGCAAAGGGTCACTTCCAGCTGGAAAGAGCAGATGAAGTCATTGGAACGATTTTTCCACTGAAGAAAACTACAAAATCTGGATGAAACTTTTTAAAAATGTTAAAGCATCGTAGAGATAAATGATTGTAAGGATTTACTAGGCCAGATTTTTGGAGAGGAAAGTGGAGCCTCTTCAACTCTCAGTCTTCTGTCCTCAGTGTGGAAGAAACCACTAAAAATGCTCTTACGACAGCAGCGAGATGGTGGGAAGGAGTACCAAAAATTTGAGTCTAATACCTACCAGCATTAGAAGCTGCTGACCCCCTCCCCCAGGCCCCGGGTTGGGACTGCAAAGGGCTACACCATGGAAGTGCAGCTATACATGGCAGTCCATAGACTACTAGCAGCCTCGGGGGCTGGCAGAAGTGCTTTCTGGAGGAACAAAACATCACTGTAGGTCCAAAGTAGTTCTGTAACTATTTTTTTTAACACAATGCCCTGCAAGACACAAAACAAACCAAAATCATGGTCAATCCAACCATCTGGACATTTTTATACTGATGATACTTGGGTGCATCTAATCAGAATTCAGCAGCTGACTGTTAATAGAATAGGAACTACTAAGATTACTACATTGTATTACAAGTCAAAACAGGAACTGGTCAAACAAATAAATTTTGTCCAATGGATGGTAACTTGACAATGAAAAAGAACTACTTTTTCATGCAAAAACATGGATGACTCTCAGAAAGATTAAGCTGAGCAAGAGAAGGCAGTCAGGTACTGTACCTACGTATGGTGCCACTTATACGGCATTCTAGATAATGCAAAAATAACCTATAGTGGCAGAAATCAGACTACTGGTCACCTGCCGCCAGGGGGAAGGGGGGACTAAATGCAAAAATAACCTATAGTGGCAGAAATCAGATTACTGGTCACCTGGAGCCAGGGGAAAGGGGGAACTAAATGCAAAAGGGCATGAGGAATATTTTGGGGTGATGGAAATGTTTTATATCTGATTGTGGTGATGGTCACATGAGTGTATGTGCTTGTCAAACGCATCAGATTTTACACTTAAAATGGATGCATTTTATGTAAATTATACCTTAACAAAGTTGATTTGGAAAAGATATTATGTCCATCTCCCCTAAAACTTTTATTCTGTGTACTTTTCTCATCTAAACAATTCCAAGACTCATTTAATATAGCAATGATTATTGCAATATTTGTTAAAAATGTGCTCTCATTTACTATGTGTGGTAGTACGCCCAATAATGATAATAATATTATTAGCCTTATTTTATTAAACTGTTCCTCACGTTATTTAGTAAATGTCTTCTTTAGGATCTGCCTGATATGAGCATCCACACCTAAACATATGCTCCTGAAAACCTTCCAACAAAACTTTCTCATTGGTTTACTCTTCTTGCTAAGAAACAATAGGGAGATGTGATAAGTTTCATAATTTTAATACACTATGAAATATACAAATGTATATTTAAATGTGCGTTAAAGGAGTCGGGCAGATTGGTGAATGCTGATTTCCATTCAGCATTGGTTGGTTATTATTACAAATGGTAACTTATTGAACGTAAGTTCTTTTTCTTATTACAGCTAGGATTAGAATTACATTAACAAAATAGGACTAGTAAGGGAAAAAAATGGATAGAAAAAGCCCAAATTAAAGTATTTATATTATGAATCTCATAGTAAGAAATGAAGTAGGAAACAAACTTGGCATTTCTGAGACGTCTTGGGAATCACAAGCCATGCTCGCTGATTCTCTCGCTCCTGTTAACAAGCCAGTCACCTTCTGCACTCAGATTGAGAAAGTCATTATTTTTCTTTGTGGGCTGTAATTCTGCTAACGCTGGTGCTCTTGTTATAGCAGTCCTGTAACTCAGTTGGCTAGGATGGATTTGTAGACTCTGGGCCTTTACTGATAACCTTTACTGACCTTGTAAGATTCACAGATCCTTATTATGGCAGAAGTCCAAAGTGCTTCATGAATCAAAATGTTTTGGCACAAACATGTGATTCTGAGTACACTAGACTGAAAAGAGCTTGCTATGCAATGAGAGACCACGCTACTTAAACCAACAATTTTCCTTGAAAAGCACAGTGTTAAATACGCGCATGAATGTTTGTTCTCCAGCAGGGCACATCTAGCTCCCTACTCGGCATCCTTTGTACTCCAAGGAAATTGAGGCATGTCTTGAATTGTGATGATGCCTGAGTCAACACAAAAAACACTAAATTTTATACATATCTGTGTTGACATAAATTGAGATCCTTTCCAGCTCTCATAGCAAAATTGAATCCCTGCATAAGAGAATTGTATGCAATAAGATGTAATCTCTTAAATATTTTACCGAGGATTTCTTAGCATTCATTCAGGAGAATTATGTTTGGGGAATGTGAATATGTCAGTGAAGAAAATAATGTTATAAAACCCAGAGAAGCAGCTTTTTATTGGCATTCATAAAACCAAATCCTTATTTCTTGGAAGACCAAAGCTAATGATGACATTCCGTATAGTAACTTCATCAGTTAGTTCATAAATTTCCTTGAGTGTCCACCCATGGTATTGCAAAGCCCGTTTTATATACTCTGGAGCACTAGGAGAGGAAACACTGGAGGAGGTGTTTTGCCCTCAAGTTATGTAAATTTTAATTAGTATTAAATGAGAAACATAAAAGAACACAATGTGTGTGTATACACACATATCTACATTATCTATCTATCTATCTTCATCATCATCTATCTTCTGCAGCTAAATACAGAGATTAACTAGGGGTGGTGGTTGTGTTTGGGGCAACGGGGAAGTAAGTGGATTAAAAAGTGCAATTAACACAATTTAAAAAAAAAAATCTCAGGCTTCCCTGGTGGTGCAGTGGTTAAGAATCTGCCTGCCAGTGCAGGGAACACGGCTTCGATCCCTGGTCTGGGAAGATCCCACATGCCGCGGAGCAACTAAGCCCGTGCGCCACAACTGCTGAGCCTGCGCTCTAGAGACCGCGAGCCACAACTACTGAGCCCGCATGCTCTAGGGCCTCCGTGCTGCAGCTACTGAGCCTGCGTGCCTAGAGCCGGTGCTCTGCAACAAGAGAAGCCACCACAATGAGAAGCCCGTGCACCACAACAAAGAGTAGCCCCCGCTCGTCGCAACTAGAGAAAACCTGTGCGCAGCAACGAAAACCCAACACAGCCAAAAAAACATAAACAAAAATTAAAAAAAAAAAATCTCTGCTAGTACTGCCAGAGTCGTCTACTTCTTCCTTTTTAAATAAGGGGCTTAATTTGATCATGTGTTAGACATTGAATAGGCACAGGTAACTCCTCCTGCAACAAGAATATTGAAAGAACTTGTTATATGTGAGTCCCAAAGGGCTCACTTGGATCTTCAGTATTCCCCACCAAACTTTTAATTTTAGAAGAACCATAGTCTGAAGTTGACATAGCAAAAGAATTCAGGATATCTTTTAGTGTACTTGTTTGTTTTTGCCAAGGCCTGTTACCAGTCGGGGTCTGAGGACCAAGCTGATATCCCAAGGAGGGCCCTCTGGCACTTGGTACTCGCCGTCTGTCTTCATAGGGCCATCTTACAGGAGACTTGTAACCCTTCTCTGCCTCCTAGTCCTCATCAGGAGTATCCCAGGCCATCTGTACATGTTTCCAGAATCTTGAACCTTGAAAAAATAGGACTGAGGTCTCAATCTTTTCCCTCCAGAAGACTTCTTATCTCCTATGAAAATAACCACCTCTTTAAAAAAGAACTTCAGGCCCACGGAAAAGAATATAAAAAAGAATGTGTATATGTGATAACTTGAGTATATGTGTGTATAACTTTGCTGTACAGCAGAAATTAACACAGCATTGTAAATCAACTACACTTCAATGAAAAAAAAACAAAAAACGTCAAGCCCCATGTAATAATAGCAGTGGAGAGGTCTATTACGTGAAGATACCTGCATACTCACCAGACCCTTACCAAACCAGAGACGTGTTAAATCTGCTCATCTAGATCCCCTCCACCTCGCTCAAACAGGGAGTATAACTCAGGGAAGTAGAGGACCAAAATTTATAGCTGCCTCCTACATATTTTACCTGAAAAAGAAATTAAGTAAGCTATGCACTCGAGCGCATATATATTCTCATTTACCATTAAAATACTCTTTAAAAATGTGTTTACTTTCTCAACTATGTAAGTAAAATTGACAGCTTAGGAAAGGCCCTATGTTTACTCTGTGGTTTAGCCTAAATCCTCATCCATTGTCAATGTGAGTATAAATACTTAAGTTTGAAGAACATGGAAGTGATCATTGACTTGCAAAAAGTACAAAGCAAGTGCTTTAGAAACTCATGGGAGGAAAAAATAATTTCTGTTTGGAGAATATTCAAGGCAAACTTGATGGAAAAGTTTTCTTGTTTTTTTGGCTGCGTTGGGTCTTTGTTGTTGCGTGCAGGCTTTCTCTAGTTGCAATGAGTGGGAGCTACTCTTCATTGCAGTGCGCGGTCTTCTCATTGTGGTGGCTTCTCTTGTTGCAGGGCACCGGCTCTAGGTGCGCGGGCTTCAGTAGTTGCAGCACACAGGCGCGGTAGCTATGGCACTCAGGCCCTAGAGCGTGCGGGCTCAGTAGTTGTGGCTCGCGGGCACTAGAGCGCAGGCTCAGTAGTTGTGGCTCACGGGCTTAGTTGCTCCGCGGCATGTGGGATCTTCCTGGACCAGGGATCGAACCTGTCCCCTACATTGGCAGACAGATTCTCAACCATTACGCCACCAGGGAAGTCCGATGGAGGAGTTATTTTCCATCGTGGCATCAATGGCATAGACTTGAGCCAGCCACACACACATATGTTTGATCTGTGTAATGCTTCTCCCTTCCCAGTCCTTCTGCATACGTTTCAAGATGGCAGTTTGAGTTTTCAAAGAAGGTCAAGGGATGGATATGAAGAAGGGTGAGTTGTTGAAAAAGAGCAAGTTGTATTTGTAGAATCGGAGACTGTTTGGGCTGAATTATGTCAGGTTTATGATGTCAGGTTAAAGGAGGGGTGACTCTCAGATGTCAAGGGCACAGATGATAGAAACTCTCCTATCACACGAGTCTTTGTGAGAAGAAAGACCCTTTCTCCCACCACAGAAATCAGAGTGCAGACCTTTTTTCCGCTTGCTTTCATAACGAGAATATAATATCTACTTATCTCTCTTGTGATATTGTCAGCAATGGATAGGTATAAAACAGTGGGTCCATTATTTTATAAGAGATTGTGAAATGGTGATATTCTAGTTCTATAATTTCTTCATCATGTTTTAATTTACATAATGCCATTTTTTTTGCTTCTTCATCCATTTGGTTACCCTATGAATTAACTTTGCTCCCTGGAAGCCAAAGCTTGAGGCAAAGTTTGCATGCTGGAGTTTTATAGGGAGATGCAATTCCAGGACAGCACAATTGAAGGAGAAAGGGAAGTGAGGCAGGAAAAACAACTGCAAAGTGGCATGTTCTAGAGCTGCATAGCCTCACAAAAATACACGACTGGTTGTTTGATCACATAGGACGTCTGCCAGAGAGCAGTGTGAAGCACTACATCTTGGAACAGTCCATAAGGGAGAAAGGGAGGCAAACCTATCTGCTGATGGTTTCCCAAATCCTGTCTCTCGCTGGTCAGAGTTCAAAGTTCACTTCAAGGGGCGTTAACTCCTCTAACCTTCCAGGTTGACCTATCAGACTGCCCCAGGCAGTGTTTGGGGAAGCCAGATGCCATAATGTTTAACACAGTATCTGGGTCCAGAAGCAGTGGGAGGAGCCAGCCTCTTTATGCCCATCCCCTCAAGTTGGACCTGGGCATCAGAGCTGCTGCTGCCTCCACAGCAGCAGGCATGACAGCTGCCGTGCTCAGAACCCAGCTCTTATCTCCGAGGAGGCTGAGACAGTTAGCGGTGTTAGGAGAGCATGCAACAGTGGTAGTAGTGGGGACGTCCACCGAAGAAGTGGCCAAATCTCAGGGGCAGGTGGGCTGTGCAAATACGGGAGGTGCATGAACTCAGTTTTGTATGCTCTGAGGCCTACTTCATACAAACAAGGCAGGATAAATGCTTGAAGTTTTCCTTTTTCAAATCATTTTTCAGAGTAGTGACTTGGTTCCATAGATCCTCCAAGGGTGATCAGTGAGGATTGTACATTTTGTTTTGTTTTTTAGGAGAGTGGGCATATTATTACAAATCCACGGATTTTTAAAAAACTGAGTTGACTTACTTCAGTCCATTGAAATTTGTATTTCACATAAATGCATATCTTATAAACGTCCAAACTGTCCCTTCTTTGGCCAGTGGAAGCCCTTTCAGGTTGCTTCCTGACTTCTACTGACATATTTCTGGAAGTCTTTGAGAGTTCCTTTGCTTTCCGGTGTGACCAGGTATCTTGTACATTTCCTGCCTCAGACCTGGAATCAGCCATGTCTGCAAGGAGCCCTGGTCCATATTTGTGGGAATAATATTCAGAGCCACACTCTGGCCACTAAGGATAAAGTAGCAGAATATGGAAGGTAAATATAAGTGTTAGGAAAATTTTATTAAATAAAAAGCGTCAAAAAATAGAAAAATTAGATTCTCAACAGGAAAACTAAATTTTTGACAAATGCAAGTAATGGAAATGTATATATATTTCAAATCTAGAGGAAAATTCAAAATTTTACTTCAGTGACTTGGCAGACTCCTATTTAAAGACTCATTAAGGAAAACCTTTCATTCAGTTAATCAAACAAACATTATTTGGGTACTTTCTGTTGCAAATTTTTGAATGCTCATAGGTTTTTAAAAAGCGCACCTTGTCCTGAGAATGGAAGTTTGAAACTAGCCAGGGACCTGTGTATGTACATTTTACAAAGGAAGCTCTCTTAAATATAATGGGACCAGGGAGAATGGGGTGGGGGGAGCAGAGAGAATTAATTTATTTAGCAAACATCCATTTACCTTCTATGTGCTAAGCTCTGCCATTGAGAATTCAAAGGTGAATTTAAATATAAGATTTAGCCCTTTAGGTATTTCCAGATAATTTGAAACTAAAAGAAGAAAATAACTAATTAAAATACCATGTTTTAACTAGTAACTGAGCTACTAACTTCCATAGACTGAGAGGGAGAGACCTACAGCCAAGACAGAGTTGGGGGAAGGCTTCTAGGAGCAAGAAGCATTAAACTTGAGCTTGAAGAATGACTTCGCCAGATAGAGAAAGGTTGTGGAAGAAAGAACATTCAGGCTATAGAAAAAAGCACGTGCAAAGCCAAAGAGATGGGTAAGGGACTGGTCCCAATGGAATGGCAAGATGTTCTGTGTGTCAAAAACAGAAGAGAATGTGGAGTAAGCCTGCAATGAAGAGAGCAGAGGGAGTTGAGTCTGGAGTTGAATATAAATAGTCACATTGAGAATGGGGTTATACATCACGCTAAGCATTTGAACTGTTCAGTTAATTAAACAAGGTTGAGTTTGTGTGAGATGTATCATTTCAGAATACAGTTTTGTCATTTCCTTCATAGATAAGATGTTGACCTTAAAACAAGTTTCAAGCTTAGCTGGAGGGAGCAAAGACCACAGTGTTCTGAGCAGGCCAGTGGGCATTGGGAGGACAGGGGCTCAGGTTGAGGGTATGGGGAATGTAGGTGGGAGGCGGCTGCTCAGACAGCCAGGAGGGTCCCAGAGCGCCTTACTGCAGCTCTCATTTCATGACTGCAATTCCTCTCGACTTCCAGTCTTGACCCTGTAGTGACTTTTCATTAGGAACTCTTTCTGTCTTAGTTCCTGACTTTGCTGATGATTTTCGAGTGGCTGAATCCTCTAAGGACAGGGATCTCTAGTTAGTAGTGGGAACTATCTTTGGGTCCTGCACTCTCACCTGGTAGATCTCTAAGTTAATAAGAGTGCAGGGTCCTGACAGGGTTTATACATTGATCTATTTGGGGATAGGAACTTCCATGGGAGTTTGAAATAGGGTCTGACAAATGAGACCCTGTGGATAGTGTCACACTACTTGTATTAGGATAAATCTAAACTTCTGTAATAAAGACACTCCACAATACCATGACTTTAATAGCGATAGTAATAATAATAATAACAATAATAAAATTTCTTTCTCTCTCTCACTAGTAGTTTCAAAGTGAGTGTCGTAGGTCAGTGGGATCACTCTGCTCAAGTGAGGACCCAGGTTCCTTCCAAGTCATGGCTCTGCCATCTCTTGGCCGGTGTGCCTCAAACTTTAATGTGCATATGAATTCCCTGGGGATCTTGTTAAAATGAAGATTCCATTTCAGTAGGTCTGGGGTGGGACCTGAGATTCTGCATTTCTAACAGTTCTAGATGATGCAATGCTGCTGTTCCCTGACCATACTGGAGTAGCCAGACCCTAGGGTGTTATCATTGTCTGCATGGTCCACGCTGAGTCACTGCCACAGTCAGGGTCTAACCTACCCTGAAAAGGAGATGCAGGGGGAGGGTGGAGGCTCCCTTGATGACCTGGAGGTGGCACACAGCGCTTCTGCTCACGTTTCCTGGATAAAATCTTAGTCACATGGCCACACCTAATGGCAAGGATGTCTTGGAAATGTAACCTTGCTGGGCAGCCATGTACCCAGCCACAGTTCTTACTTTTGGAGAGCGGGAAGCAGATGTTGGCAGACAGCTCCCAGTCCCTCCACATTCCTCTATCTAAAGTCCCCTCGTGCACCACTCAGAGGCTTCTGGTGGTCGCCCAGTAACGTGAGGTGTACTCAAGGAAGTGTCCGTGACGCTTTCCAGACAGCACTTCACAGCATTCTTTCCTCCGGCACATTCTTGAGATATCCTGCTCTCGGA
This sequence comes from Leucopleurus acutus, assembly GCF_964270905.1. Lineage (NCBI taxonomy): Eukaryota > Metazoa > Chordata > Mammalia > Artiodactyla > Delphinidae > Leucopleurus > Leucopleurus acutus. The sequence goes on along the minus strand of NC_139157.1, from coordinate 53,439,666 downwards.
ATTTCCTGGGTACAGAGGTTCTCTTTCTACCTTCATGACTTTGGAAGTGAACAAGATGACCAAATTATACCTCTTCAAGATCTACTTGTTTAAGCCTTCCTGTTTTTGTGAGGATAAATTGATGCTTCAAACCCAGTATCACACATTATACCAGCAAAGACAATCTTGCCTGGGCTGGATCAACTGCGCTGCAGGCTTTCCCATCTGATGAGTGAGATACGATAATAAATGAGTGGAGGCCACTGGCAAGATGCATAGGCAGCCTCAGAGTGAATCATAACCACAGTGCATTTGTAATAAAGCCCCCGTTCATATGCAAGCAGACAGCAACATTAGACGGTCAAATAGCTCAAGGATACTGAATGAAAAACTTACTGTTCATGAGTGATAATATTTGCCCTTCTATTTTTAGTTACCTGATTGAAAAGTATCTGGCTGATTTACTGAAAGAAATGTTTGCTTCCTGATACTCATCTCAATATTCAAGCAAGTGAAATAGAATTAACTGTTTTAGCCGAAAGGCTAGAAGGGCAAAGAATGATTGAACAAGCACTCCATGGCTGCTTTAATGTGTCCTTAATAAACGGCCTTAATAAATGTGTAGGAAGAGATACTAAGCTGCTCTCTGAAAAAAAAAAAAATTAAATGTGTATATTCTCCCCTCAAAATACGGCCTAGAGAACAATGAGCCCTTAGTTGAATTTTCTCCTCAGCATGACATTTCTCTGTTACCGTTCATTGAAATGAAAAATTCCAAAGTGAGAAAAAAAAACCCGAAATATTATTCTCGAAATCAAATAAGGCTACCATGTCCTTCCATTAGCCCCAACAGTTGCTTCCAATTATTGTAAGCAGATTTTCTCATTTGTGCTTTTTAGAGAAACAATATTTGAATTTCAGGAGGAGAGCTGAGCATTGAATCATGTTATATACATGCTCAAGACTGTAGCAGCAGTCCAGAAGAGAAGGAAGAATTCTCCCTGGATTCTGAGTCAAAATATAAAGATTTAAACCCTAGCCATCTAGTTTTCAAATAATTGTGATAATGATGAAAATAGTGACGACGAAGATGATGATGATGATAGCCAGCATCTGTGGAGTGCTGACTGCAAACATGGCACTGTTCCAATGCTTCCCATGTATTAACTCACTTAATCCTCATAAAAACTCTTTGAGGCAGGTCGTATTATCATCCCCACTTTATAGTTGAGAAAAATGAGGCACAGAGATGCTCAATAATCTCCCGCGGTCACACAGCTACTGTAGCAGACACCGTTCACCCAAGATCTGTTTCTTCTTTCTGGGCACATAGCCAGCTGACATTTCCCAGCCTCTTTGCAGGAAGATTGGCCACTGGACTAAGTACCGGCTGATGGAGTATGAGTGATGTGTGCCATTTCTAGACTAAAGCTTTTTAGAAGCAGGAGTGCCCCCTCCATGCTCTTTTACCATTTGCCTGCTGGATGACGACTCTGCTGAGGCACTGGGGGTTGGCAGAGCCACAAGTAGAAGGGGACCGAATCGCTCCCACCCATCGGGAACACCCTCCTTGGAGTATCGCAGAGACGAAAAACAAGCTTTTACTCTGTCTGAATCATTACACCTTTGAGCGTCTACTTGTTACTACAATATAGCCAGCCCCAGTTAACACCCCAAAAAGTGGTGGAATCTGGATTTGAATCCAGGCAGGCTGGCTGCATCATCGCCCTTGGTTAAATCACTTAACTTCTTAATTTGAAAAATGGGAATGCTTGTTGCCACCTGTCTCTCTTAGCTTCTGAGCTAGTGTCCTGCAGTCTCCAGTAGAAGACTGAGTTCTGTGCAGCTCCTGAGGAAATCTGGGACAGAGTCAGCAGTACCCTAGGCAAGGTGTTCAGCTCGGTTTTGGTTAATAGTCTACCCAGGATTAAGCCTTGTCATAGCTAGGGCCAGGATACTCTTTCTGGGGACCTTAGTCATCAGCTGGGCTTCTATAGGCTCCACGAGGCTCTTTCTGTTGTGCACCATCTCCAGATGAGATGTCTTCTGGTCCAGAGCAGACCCAGTCCATCTCTTCTCTGCAACGTGCGCTGTGGCTCTCCCTCTAGGGGGTTTGCCTTTTAACAATGCCAGTTCTCCGAATTCCAGTCCCTCTTACTGTAGCCTGTTTCTGTTTCCCACCTGTCTGCCACTGAGATCCCAGTGTGACATAAACCAACTTGCCTAACTTTTCACCCTGATAGTATATGCCCTGCCTTACCTGACAGAGTTATTGTAAGGATGAATTTAAGTGTATAAAATTGCGTTTGAAATGTGTGGTATAAAATTAGGTATTATTAAATCTTTAATTATCAAGTGAAAGAAGCAATTTTATTTTGTTCAACTAGATATTAGTTGAAGAAATGGCCTAAATATTTTTTAAACAATAGTTAAAAATGTTTTTATTGAAGTATAGTTGATTTACAATATTACATTAGTTTCAGGTATATAGCATAGTGATTCAGTATATTTACAGATTATACTCCATTAAAAGTTATTACAGGGCTTCCCTGGTGGTGCAGTGGTTGAGAGTCTGCCTGCTGATGCAGGGGACGCGGGTTCGTGCCCTGGTCCGGGAATATCCCACATGCCGCGGAGCGGCTGGGCCCATGAGCCATGGCCACTGAGCCTGTGCGTCCGGAGCCTGTGCTCCGCAATCGGAGAGGCCACAACAGTGAGAGGCCCGCGTACCGCAAAAAACAAAAACAAAACAAAAAAAACAAAACAAAGAAACCAAACAAACAAAAAAAGTTATTACAAGACAATAGCTATAATTCCCTGTGCTATACAATATACCCTTGTTATTTATCTATTTTATACATAGTAGTTTGCATCTCTTAATCTCATGCCCCTAATTTGCCCCCCACCCCTTCCCTCTCCCCTTCAGTAACCACTAGTTTGTTTTCTATATCTGTAAGTCTCTTTCTGTTTTGCATATACATTCATTTGTATTATTTTTTAGATTCCACATATAAGTAATATCATACAGTATTTGTCTTTCTCTTACTTACTTCACTAAGCATAATATTCTCTAGGTCCATCCATGTTGCCGCAAATGGCAGGATTTCATTCTTTTTATGACTAGTATTCCATTGTATATGTAGACCACGTCTTCTTTATCCATTCATCTGTTTTTGGTTTTTGGTTTTGTTGGCCATGCTGCACGGCTTTTGGAATCTTAGTTCCCTGACTAGGGATTGAACCCCAGGCCCTCAGCAGTGAGAGTGCAGAGTCTGAATCACTGGACCGCCAGGGGATTCCCTATCCATTCATCTGTTGATAGGCATTTGAGTTGCTTCCATGTCTTGGCTATTGAAACTAGTCCTGCTATGAACACTGGGGTGCATGTATCTTTTTGAATTCATGGGTTTTTTTTTTTTTTCCAAATATATACCCAAGGAGTGGGATTGCTGGATCATAGTTCTATTTTTAGTTTTTTTAAGGAACCTCCATACTGTTTTCCATAGTGGCTGCACCAATTTACATTCCCACCAACAGTGTACAAGGGTTCTCTTTTCTCCATATCCTCTTCAACATTTGTTATTTGTACACTGTTGGGGTTTTTTTTTTGGTTTTTTGGGGGGGGTTTGCGATACGCGGGCCTCTCACTGTTGTGGCCTCTCCCGTTGCGGAGCACAGGCTCCGGATGCGCAGGCTCAGCGGCCATGGCTCACGGGCCCAGCCGCTCCGCGGCATGTGGGATCTTCCCGGACCGGGGCACGATCCCGCATCCCCTGCATCGGCAGGCGGACTCCCAACCACTGCGCCACCAGGGAAGCCCTGTAGACTGTTTGATGGTGGCCATTCTAGCCAGTGTGAGGTGATACCTCATTGTGGTTTTGATTTGCATTTCTCTAATAATTGGCCATGTTGAGCATCTTTTCATATGCCTGTTAGCCATCTGTATGTCTTCTTCGGAAGAATGTCTATTCAGGTCTTCTGTCTTTTTTTAAAATAAATTTATTTATTCATTTATTTTTGGCTGCGTTGGGTCTTCGTTGCTGCACACAGGCTTTCTCTAGTTGTGGTGAGCGGGGGCTACTCTTTCTTGCGGTGCAAGGGCTTCTCATTGTGGTGGCTTCTCTTGTTGTGGAGCGCAGGCTCTAGACACATGGGCTTCAGTAGTTGTGGCACATGGGCTTAGTTGCTCCGCAGCATGTGGGATCTTCCCGGACCAGTGCTCGAACCCGTGTCCCCTACATTGGCAGGCGGATTCTTTACCACTGCGCCACCAGGGAAGCCCTTCTGCCTTTTTTTGATTGGGTTGTTTGGGTTTTTTTGATATTGAGTAGTATGAACTGTTTGTATATTTTGGATATTAACCCCTTGTTGGTCATGTCATTTGCAAATATTTTCTCCCATTCAGTAGGTTGTCTTCTCATTGTGTCAATGGTTTCCTTTGCTGTGCAAAAGCTTTTAAGTTTAATTAGGTCCCATTTGTTTATTTTTCCTTTTATTTCTTTTGCCTTAGGAGACAGATCCAAAAAAATACTGCTATGATTTATATCAAAGAGTGTTCTTCCTGTGTTTTCTTCTAGGAGTTTTATGGTTTTGGGTCTACATTTAGATCTTTAAACCATTTTGATTTGTTTTTTATATGGTGTGAGAAAATGTTCTAATCTCATTATTTTATGTATAGCTGTCCAGTTTTCCTTGCACCTCTTCTTGAAGAGACTGTCTTTTCTCCATTGTATATTCTTGCCTTCTTTGTCATAGATTAATTAACCATAAGTGCATGGGTTTATTTCTGGGCTCTCTATTCTGTTCCATTGATGTATGTGTCTATTTTTGTGCCAGTACCATGCTGTTTTATTTACTGTAGCTTTGTAGTATAGTGTGAAGTCTAGGAGAGTTATACCTTCAGCTTCTGCATCCCAAGGTCAAGTCTTTTCCCTGGTCCTTGCAGCCCCAGATCCAGTGCCATGCAGTGGTATAAAATGAGCTGGGCTTGAGTGTTTGCTCAGCTTGGGCTAGGGTGCACATTGAGGTGGTTGCAGAAAACCTGGCAGCTGCTGGGGTGGACCTCTCTCCATCCTGCACTGGGGGCAAGTCACAGGAGTCCAGCCTTCTCCAACCTTTCTATCTGTCACAGTGGTCCTCTTAGCAGCCAAGGGGGTTTGTCTCCTCTGCATAGGACTCTAGGACTGGTATGCCCAGTCTGTGGCTTGACCTGCTCACACCTGAGGATGGGTGTCCACCAGTGCAATCTCCCTTTTCCTCTGAGTCCCCTCCCAGGGGCACAGGTCCCAACCTCATTTTTCTTCCCTTCCTACCTGATAATGTGTATATCTTTTTTACAGCCTTGGTTGTACAGGAGTCCTTCTGCTAGTTTCCAGTTAGTATTCAGTGAGAATTGTTCCACATGTAGATGTGTTTTTGATATGTTTGTGGGGGAAGTAGAGCTCCGTGTCCTCTTACTCCACCATCTTGATCTCCACCTCTAGTTTTTAGAATTTGATTTTGCAGGTAAAATTATTCACAATATGCTATGTGTTGTAAGAGAGTTTTAGAAAAAATTAGAGTGAAAAATGAAGGTGGTGTTGGAGAATGGAAGTAATTACCAAAGATCACAATTGAGAAGTGTTAATAGCTGCAAATAATACATTCATTAGCAATTCTTAATGGCAAAGACTGCTGGTTCCTTTGTGGTTTCTTTTATGCTGAATTATGGCACTGAAGCAAACTGTTGATTTCAAAAGGCTGAGATATAGCCTTCTCAGCGCTGACCTGTAACTTTTATTTGCTCACCTTTGGCAGATGCTGTCCCAGGGCATCACAAGCTCTGCCCACGGAGATGAAGTATTTCTATAATATTTATTTTAGTTGTTGAGGAGAAGGCTCTCTTCCAGATCCAGTCACCCTGGTCGATTTCAAGGAATCAGGTTTCAGCTTCCAGGCAAAGCAAATTCAGAATAAATGAAATAAAAACAGCAGGATGTAGAAGACATTTTTATTTGCTTGAGTCAGTACCCAATACATTATATATACTATATATATGTGTGTGTGTATATATGTATAAAACAATTTTAGATTTATGGAAAATTGCAAATGTAGAACAGAGAGTTCCTATACTCTTCAGCAGCTTCTCCTAATATTAACGTCTTATATAGCCACAATATATTTGTCAAACTAAGAAAGTAACACTGGAATACTATTAACTAAAGGCTTTATTCAGATTTCATTAGCTTTCCCACTATTATCCTTTTTCTGGTCCAGGGTCCCATCCAAGATATCACACTGCCTGTAGTTGTAATGTCTCCTTAAGTGGTTGTAATGTTTCCTTAATCTCCTCTGGCATGTGACAGTTTCTTAGTCATTCTTTGCGTTTCATGACCTTGATAATTTTAAAGAGTACTGGTCAGGTATTATTTGTAGATCGTCCCTCAATTTTTTGTTTGTCTGATACTTTTTCATCACTAGACTGGGGTTAGGGGTTTGGGGGGCAAATACTACAGAAGCAAAGTGCCATTCTCATCACATCACATCAAGGAGTGTATATGATGAACTTGACTTATATCTGGTGATGTTAACCTTGATCATCTTGAGGCAGGAGATAGATGGGCTCCAGGCTAGACATTTACAACTGGCCTCCTGTTCACACTTCCTGGGGTGAGAAGAAGATGGACTCCAGGCTGGACAGTCATTACCAGCCCCCTGTTTACATTTCCTGAGGCAAGAGACAAACAGGCTCTGGACTACGTATTTATGACTGGACTCCTGTCTATATGTTGAGATCTGCACTTCGATATAAGAAACAACAACAGGAATAGGGTAGATAACCAGACACTGGACACATTTATGGCAGGGACAGAGAGGGGCTAAACCCTGTTAAAAGGTCAAGAGGTCATACATTTCCCATCCTTGGGGCAAGGGAAACATTGCACATGTGCAGAAAGGTTCCTTAGGGGTCAAAAAGGAGGGGGGCACCCCCCCATAATATGTGATGCTAAGGCCATACCACAGGCCTCTGGGCTGTAATCCATCTTGGAAAAAAAGTTGTGCACGTATGCTGGGGAGGGCCCTAGGGCAGGTCAGGTGTGGAAAAGGAAACCAGATAATAGGCCAAAGGTAAACAAAGACCCAGAAGAACTGCCCTATATAAAGGACTTCACTGCTTCTTTACTGCACTCCTCCTCATTAGGGGGGACGCCCACACCCTTTCTCTCCGTGTGCATCTCTGCCTTGCTTCTGTCGTAACTAAACAAACTGTTTCTCTGTGTGCTCTCCCACTTGTTGTTGTGCTATGTCTCTAATAATAAACTTTGTACCTCTTTCTACAGTTCTTGCCTCCCTGAGAAATGCATTTTTCATTGGGGGCCAGAGCCAGGGGGTGTGGTGGTTAGGATTCCTGGTTTTCATCCAGGCTACCCAGGTTCAATGCCTGGGCAGAGAATTAAGATCTTACTTCACGCCACCACTCACTGCTGCCTCTCCAAGATCAATCTGGCCAAAGTAGTGTTTGCTCCACTGTAAAGTAACTCTCCCCACCTTGCCCTAGTCTACCCTTTGGAAGCAGGCTGCTAAATCAGGGAGGAAAGAACACCTGCTTGAGGATGGAATATCTACATAAATTATTTGTAACTATTTGTAAGGGGGATTTGTCTCTTCTCCCACATTTATTTCTTCAATCATTTATTTATGCCAGTAGGGACTTGTGGATTATAATCCACGTTATTATAATCCAATGCTGTATTGTTTACTTCATTGCTCAAATGGTTCCAGCTTTGTCCATTGGGAGCTGTCAGGTTTACTCTTGAATCCCTTTGACATTCCCTGTCTTTTTTACTTTTATTTATTTATTTTTTTTGAGCAACTCCATCTTTTCTGGCACTAAAAGAATCATCCCAGCTTATCTTGTATTTTCACATGCCCTACAACCAGCCATTTATTCAAGAAGCTCTGCTGTCTTTTACTGGAGGATCATATCTTGCATTTAATACTAGTCTGGAAGTTTTAGCAGTGTTCTCTGTGCAGAAAACTTTGGCACAAAGTGGACCGACCTTGGGCCCAGACTGAAAATTGAAGTACAGTACTATCGGGACTTCCCTGGTGGTCCAGTGGTTAAGAATCCACCTTCCAATGCAAGGGACGCAGGTTCGATCCCTGGTCGGGGAACTAAGATCCCACGTGCTGTGGTGCAACTAAGCCCGCGTGCTCCAACTACTGAGCTCGCATGCCTCAACGAGAGAGAGAAAACCCGCAAGCCACAACTAGAGAGAAGCCTGCGCGCAGCAAAGAAAGATCCTGCATGCCTCAACGAAGATCCCGTGTGCCGCAACTAAGGCCGATGCAGCCAAAAAATAAACAAAATAACTAAATAATAAATAAATCTTTAAAATAAAGAAAAAATACAGTACTATCAAGTGGCCCTACAAGGGACTTCTGAACATGGATCCAGAAGATTGGATATCATGGGTGAGGTGACAGGGATACCTGTTCTTGGCCTTTCAGATTTAATGCAGAGAAAATTGAATCCTTTTGCCCAGTCTCTCAACAGGAATTGGGATGCCTAAGTCAAATATATCTATATGCCTTTGTCGTTGTGATCTATGATTGTTAGTCTTCCAGAATTCATCTTAATGCCTCTATTGCCAACAGTTGTTTCACTTAGAAATCTCTTTGCTCAGTCGTAAATAGTTGTTGGAAGTTGTTGTCTATGGATGTTATAAACAAAAAATAGACTGGAGATGTCCTTTGCAGATTGTGTATTAGAGAAAAGTTGAGTAATAGTGAATTGTCTTTTAGTAGCAGAGAGATGATACTGAAGAAAAATTGCTGACTGGTATTAATAAGTAAAAGACTTTGGTCAGAATATTCCTTAAAAAAAGCCAAACTTACCACTTTTGTAGCAGGTTAACCTACTGATATACTATTTTTATGCTTTATTCATACTGTTGTAGAAGATTCAAAGAATAAAAGACTAATTCCCACTCACCCTCCCCTGATATTGTGATATGATAAGAAATATACATTAGGTCTTTGTGCTCAGTCCCAGGCACAGAGCTCCTAAAACCCTTGGAATTTCCTGAGTGATACGGTGAGAAGAGTGGCTTTTGTTATTTATAATAAGCCCCTTTCAACCACACCAGGGTTTATGCTAATGAGGTGACTCCTGGAGGGTGACAGCTGGTCGTCAGAGATGCCAAGCAGGCTGTTAGAGAGATAGAACTTTCAGTCCCATCCCCTGACCTCTCAGGAGGGGAGAGGAGCCAGAGTCTGACTGAATCACCAATGGCCAAGGATTTAATCAATCATGCCTATGTGATGAGACTCCCGCTGAAAACCTAAAGGATGGGGTTTGGAGAGCGTGCGGCTCAGTGAACACCTCCGTGTGCGGAGAGGTTGACGCAACGCACCTTCACAAGGATGGAGGCTCCTGGGCTCAGGGCCCCTCTAGAGCTCACCTTGTGTACCTCTTATTTTGGCTGTTCAACCATCTCTCCATTATAATAAACTAGTAATAGTAAGCAGAGTGTTCCCTTGAGTTCTGTGAGCCATTATATTAAATTATTGAGCCTGAGGAGGAGGCTGTGGGAACCCCTGACTTGTAGCCAAGGTGGTCAGAAGTACCAGAGGACTAAGACTGGTGAGTGGCATCTGAACTAGGGGCACTCTTGTGGGACTGAGCCCCCGACATGTAGGGTCAGATGCTAACTCCAGACGGTTGGTGTCAGAATTTAGTTACATTGTAGGACATCCAATTGGTGTCCAGAGAGTTGGAGAATTGGTTGGTGTGGGTAAGACAAAACAAAAAGAAAACTCACACATTCGGTATCAGAGTGTTGTGAGTAAAGAAACAGTTTTTCTTTAATCCCCCGTTCTTCTCTCTACTTATTTAACACATACACATGCACATGTGTACACATACACACACACACACACACATACATTCTCACCCCCATTTATTAGATATTAGATCTTTGCTCTTGTGCTCTGGCATCCGTAGCCCCTGGAAGGGATGAACAGTTATTAGGGACTCAGGACCAAACTCTGAGGAGCAAGGGTTTCATCTAATTGTCTGAAATGGGCAGGGAGGGTATTCCTTTCAAGAAAGAAGAGGCTGGGATGGAATCTCTAGAAACTGTATTTTTCTGGAGTTGTCTGAACTTTGGCACAGGGAGTGGGAGGGAGGGAGTGGAATGTCCATATCTCATCTTGTGGATGGCAGGAAGCACCACTGAGAGTGACACCACTGAAAAGTGCCTGGGCCACAGGACAAGAAGCAGTAGTGAAATCGCAGCAGCCACAGAATGAGAGCTTCTTTCAGGGCTCTTTCATAATTCTAGGGAGAGCAAGGAACCTCAAAAATGACAACATATATCAGCCTTGGTGAATGATGGATGTGGACCAGAATTGCTTTGATAAGAAAAGTAAGGACAAATTATGTCATCTGAACTGTAAGAATGGCTATCGTGACTCACAGCGTTCAGCCCATAGTTGTACTCACGACTGTCATTTACTACAGCCAAAGGATATCAAGCACAATCTGCAAAGTGAAAAAGCGCACGAGGCAAATCCTGGGAGACCAGGTGCGCGCTTCCACGCGTCCTCTCCAGTGGCGCCAAATAGCATATGCTTAATCCTCCCAGCAGTGAGCTGAGACAGCACATGGGAAATGTTGCAAACCAGGGAAGCTCACTAGAGACTCAGTGTCCAGGGTTTTTAATGGGGACACTCTCTGCCTGGCAGATACTCAAATCCAGACTCCCAGAAGGAAGGTATGTGTTCGTCATAGACCACATTGTTTGTACAAATAGTTTAGACACAGTGAGACACTCACTGTTATTAACTGATAAAGTTAATGGTGGGAACCCTCCTGAAATCTAACTTCCCCAACAGCAGCCAAGGGCCAGCTTTGTAAGCAGACCTTTCAAAAGATATCATCAGGTCTGCTCCATGAACCCTTTTCTGCACAGCACGCTTTTAGATTCTGTTTAGGTAGGACAAGTTGATAGAAGACCCTTCCTTCAAAATGCATGGATACCATTGGTGGTTTTGACTGGCCCTTTGTCTCACTTGTACCCACAGGATTTTTAATTTATGGAGGTCACTGAGTGACAACACAGAGAGGGTAATGCCTTTGAAAGAAGAATTTTTAGGGAATTCTCTGGTGGTCCAGCAGTTAGGACTCAGTGCTTTCACTGCCTTGGGCCCGGGGTCTATCCCTGGTTGGGGAACTAAGATCCTACAAGCCACGTGGTGCAGCCTAAATAAATAAATAAATTTTAAAAAAGAAAGAAGGAAGAATTTTTACAGTTCCCAAGAGAAGGGGGCAGAGGGGCATGCCATGCCATGCAGGGCCACATGGAGAAGTAACAGGTCTGGTCAGGAGGCAGGAAGAGTGAAAAGAAAGCATGGCCCAGAGCTTTTTCTGTGTTTCCTACAGGAAAGGCATGGCAGGATGGGCAAAACAGCTTAGAATTAGCTAGTTTGGATAATGTCAGTGGGCTCTGGGCTCTGGGTTGGTCTCCGGTTTTCTGGTACCTGGTCCTGGATTGATTCAGAGAAGGGGAAACCTTGGCTTGGTGTATCAGTTAGATAAAGGTGGTTGTTGGGGATATGGACTTGGGATTGGTTGGTTTGTATATGAAAGGCATGTTTGCAGGTGAGTTATTCATTATCTCTAGGAATTAGCTAATGTTCCCTAGGAGGGAACATTCTCTCCCCAGCCAGCAAGCCCCCTAAGGTGTCAAAACATCATAAAATTAAAAAAAATAAACATGATTAACTACACCCTTATTCCAAGTTCTTACTCACACAACAACCATGAGATCATTTACAGTTAGCCCCATCTATCTCTATTGATCAAGTTTCCACAAATAGGCAGACCCGCTTACAAAGACCAAAAGCATTGTTGGTACAGTTTGTGACAACTGAGACTTGTCACAGACTCTTAAGGAAAATGATTTATGAACATTCAAGGAAATGTTTTAGGAACATTTGAGAAGATTGTTGGCAAGAGAGAAACAGAGGCATTCTAACTGGGTAGAAGATCTATTTTATGAGAATGGGAAAGTGATATGTGAATACTGGTTAACTGTTTGGTGTGCATGAACCAGAGTATAGATTGAGATAAATCCAGATGAGTTGGGGCCGGTGGGGAAGGGGTTGTCACTGGTTGTTCTTAGATGTGTGAATTGAGAAGCAACTGGAAATTACCTTTTGAATTGGAAGATGAAGTGTTCAAAATCGTATGTGAGAAAGAGGAGTTTGAAGGTGAGGTATTGAGCATGATTAAAGAAGCCTAGGGGTAGCTTGTAGGTGGGAAGGTCAGTAACGAGGCTTATAGGGAAACAAGCCAGGAACAAATAGGGGCTGGGTGTTAAGAATAAAGAAAAGGAAGACAAATCCTCCAGTCTTGGCAATGTAAAGGATGGATGACAAAAAGATGGAAACAACCCAAGTGTCCATCAGCAGATGAATGAATAAACAAAATGTGGTATATACATACAGGGGAATATTATTCAGCCATAAAAAGAATGAAAGTCTGATAAATAGTACAACATGAATAAAACTTGAAGACATCATGCTAAGAAATAAACCAGACACACAAAGGACAAATGGTGTATGATACCACTTACATGAGGTAACTAGAATAGGCAAATTCAGAGACAGAAAGCAGAATAGTGGTTACCATGGGGCTGGTGGAGCGGAGGGAAAGGGGAGTTATTTTTAATGGATACAGAGTTTCTGTTGGGATGATTAAAAAGTTCTGGAGAGAGATAGTGGTAATGGTTATACAACATGTGAATATACTTAATGACACTGAATTGTACACTTAAAAATGCTTAAAATGGTAAATTTTAGGTTATGTATATTTTACCATGATAAAAAAAAGAAAAGGAAAAAAAAGAAGCACAATTGAATGAATGGCATTTGAAGAGTGAGATGAGAAGCACAGGGAACAAAATGGGTCGTGGTAACTCTGAGAGACTTGGGAATTTGATGGTTGGTAGAGCTGATACCCAGGTCATAGACTCTGTATCCGTATGGATCTATCAGCTTTCTCTAGTGCCTGGGCACTGAATGCCCCATGACGCCTGTGTGAATGAGTACTGTGTGAATGAGTGGTTTGAGTCCAATGAAGATGGGAGGGAGTACTGATAGAACAATGTAACTTTATCAGAGCTACTGAAAAATAAAATAAATGCCTTATGACAGTGAATCAGGAGATTGGTCTGTGTTTGTGTGTGTGTGTGTGTGTGCATGTGTCTAACATAGAAATACTACCATTTATGGTAGTAATAAAACCATGGGGTATCACTCGAAGAACAATAAATCAAAGGACTGGCTGTTTTTCTGGAAAGAGCTCTAGATCAGCCATCCAGATCTGTGAGTGCTAGTTTCTCTCTCTGTCTTAACTGCTTGACCTTGGACAAGTCACTTGCCCTCTCTGAATCTCAGTTTCCTAAATTGTCCTTCATTTCCATCCAAAATAAGGAAGTTATTCACTTTATTTATATTTTTTAGTAGTTATTGTTAAAATTTTTCATTTATACTGTTAATTCTTTCTAAAACTAATCAGAATCTCCACCTTTGGGGTTGGCACTGTTGATAGCCAACCCAAAGGCTTATTTTCATATCTTACTTGTCATAGAGTTTGGCTCCTACTAAGCTGTTGAAAATACTAGATGCTTACTCTGCCAGCCTATCTTCCATCAAGAACATGAGCACGTGACCGAATTCTTGCCATGGGACTGAAGGGAATCCTGCTGTATGGGAAAGGTTTCCTACCTGGAAACAAGAGACATGAGAGGAGCAATGTTGCTATCCCTCATCCATGCCACTCTTCTTCAGTCAGATACTGTTACCTCTGCAGCAGCCATCCTACAATCCTGAAGAGACAAGTTGAAGCAAGTCAATACCCTGAGGACTGCAAATGGAAATTTGGAAAGAGTCTGGATCCTTGGAGTCACCCTTGAGCTACTGAAAATAACCTGGGACTGTCTTCCTTGGAACTTCTTGTAATGATCCCCTTTATTTAAGCCACCTTTGGTTGGATATTATGCTTTTTCCAGAAAGTATTCTACATGATACAGTCTACTTCCTGAAAAATATAAGAACCTTATAAAATGGAAGCAGTTCAAATAACGACTTCAATACACCCCCATTAAGTCTACCAATCTGCTCCTCTGTGTACCCACCCCCTGCTTCCCATCTGTTACAGTGGATGAGCTGTCCTTGCTCCTGTAGAAAGACTACCCCTTCATCTGTATATGGATCCCATCCTCTTCTGCTTACTCAAGGACATCAGTCTCTTTCCTCATTGTCAATTTTTTCCTCTCTTCTGGGTTATTCCTGTCGACATACAAATATCTCCCATTCAAAACAAAACAGAACAAAAACGAAACAAAACAACAACCTGCTTGACTCTGTCTCCCAGGACAGTCACTACTCCATTTCCTTACTTACCATTACGCCAACATTCTTTGAAATATTTCTCTATACTTCACATTCTCCGCTTACGCTCCTCTCTTGAGACCACTCCATTCAGGTTTTTGTCTCTGCCACTCTTCAGAGGGACTTACCAAAGTCACCAAAGACCTCTGTGTTACCAAATCCAATGGCCAATTCTCAGTTCACATGTTTTTTCACCCAGCAGGAGCATTTGATACAATTGTCTCTCTTTGAAAGATTTTATTCACTTTTGGCTTTCACGGTTCTCTTCTCTTTTGTTCGTCTTCCTACGTCCTGGGTCTCCTCCTCAATCTCCTTTGAGGGTTCTTTTCAACTTCATGGCCACTAAATGTTGGAGGGCTCAGGGCTCAGTCTTCAAAACTCTTCTGCTTCTATCTATATCCCCCAAGTGATTTTATTTAATTTCACATATACTACAAATACATATCTCAACTCAGAAAGACAGCTCAGTATACCCAACTGTCTAGTAGACATGTAGGTTTGGTTGTCTAAAGGTCATTTCAAATTTAACATTGTTTAATACTATACTCTTTATTTTCCTCTTAAAAATGCTTTTTTCCATTCCTTTTTCATTTCAGTAAATGGTCTGGCCAAAATCTTAGAGTCATCCTTGACGCTTTTTTTATTTTTAATTTTTTATTTTTTTTGCGGTACGCGGGCCTCTCACTGCTGTGGCCTCTCCCGTCACGGAGCACAGGCTCTGTACGCGCAGGCTCAGCGGCCACGGCTCACGGGCTTAGTTGCTCCGCGGCATGTGGGATCTTCCCGGACCGGGGCACGAACCCGTGTCCCCTGCATCGGCAGGCGGACTCTCAACCACTGCGCCACCAGGGAAGCCCTGTTCCTAATTCTTAACCTTGCTTCACCAGGACAGGACTGTGACCTCCCATTTTTCTTTCCACGTATACAGTGCTACAAAGGGTGCTGCTGAAAAAGGTCTTGGTTTGACTCTGCTATTTCCCACCTTTAATAAACCCTAGGGGAGCTGAAATTGCAGGGAGCAGCAGGCAGTCATAGCCTGACCCTTGCTTGTCCCCTCTCAGAGCTGAATACCGTGGCACTCATTAAATATTCAGCAATCTATTTAAAACAAAAAGAGGTGATCTTTTCAAACCGTCTAGTGGGTCTGCATTACAACTGACGAATGACTTTCCTGCTCATTAAACATTTAGGCTCTTCCTTGTCTTGGTGCGTCTGCCTGTAATCATGAAAGCAGATAGAGTACAGCCGTGTAGACTCCTTCTTAATGCAGGAAACCTCCTGTCGTATTCTTATTGATGATTTTTGGCAAAGATGACAGGAAGGAGGATGGAAACATCAGGAAGATAAATAAGTCCTCTAGGGCTTCCCTGGTGGTGCAGTGGTTGAGAGTCCGCCTGCCGATGCAGGGGACATGGGTTTGTGTCCCGGTCCGGGAAGATCCCACATGCCGCGGAGCAGCTGGGCCCGTGAGCCATAGCCGCTGAGTCTGCGCGTCCAGAGCCTGTGCTCCGCAACGGGAGAGGCCACAACAGTGAGAGGCCCGCGTACCGCAAGAAAAAAAAAAAAAGTCCTCTAAATCCCAGAAAGTTGGCACGTGTTCTCAAGAAACAAGTGTTAAAGCTATTTAATATGTAGGTCATTTGATAATCGCATTATTACCATTTATTTCACTTTTGAAAGGCATCTTCTCTCTCTGTAATCTTGATGAAAGCATGAGGAATTTCTAAGAGCTTCGATAAAACCATTCATATGCTTACGCTAATACTCATAATGATGACCTAAAAGACACTAAAAATTTAAGCCCTTCTGGTACCTTCAACTTGCTCCTTTGCATTTGGAGCTGTTTGGCCCTCCTAAATTTTACCATCATTCTTTGAAGATTATTATTTTGTCGTATAATTATTTTAAGAGCCCATCTGTGATTTTAGTTGTAAACTGCTGCTTTTGTAGCATGTATTCAACGTCCCCAAAGAAATGCTAGGTGCGCTGGGATTTCAAAGAGCCTGTATTCCCTCTGAACTAGTTATGTAATAATGAAAAGAGTAACTGCTGTATATTTGTGAATTGCTTTAAAATTGTGCTTACAACTCTTTATTTTAATTTATGAGACAACTTTGCATTTCTTCTTCCACCCCTAAAACCAATGAAAATTTAAAAGATGTTAAGTATGAAGGAACTCTTGTTAAATGTAAGGCCTCATATTATTTTGTTTCTTTTTCACTTTCTTTCCCTTCCATCAACTTTTTCTTGCACTATAGCCTCTTCCTCACGATCCCATAGAGCCAGCTTCAAAAAGGCTTTGTGCGTAGATCAAACTCAAAAGGAGTTTGAGCTCCATTGTTTGCTCAAACTCTACCTTGGAGAGGGGGTTTCTTTATTGGTTTAATGCAGTTTGTTATAGAAGGCATTTCATGGGATAACTCAGCTTTGGCCTAATTTTTCTGCTTTCTGCTGATTCTTTTTTTTTTTGCGGTACGCGGGCCTCTCACTGTTGTGGCCTCTCCCGTTGCGGAGCACAGGCTCCGGACGCGCAGGCTCAGCGGCCACGGCTCACGGGCCCAGCCGCTCCGCGGCATGTGGGATCTTCCCGGACCGGGGCACGAGCCCGTGTCCCCTACATCGGCAGGCGGACTCTCAACCACTGCGCCACCAGGGAAGCCCTCTGCTGATTCTTAAATATCATTTAGTAATGACATTTTCAGGCTGAACCTGATCTCAGAGATTTTCTAATCTAATTTCCCTATTTTATAGATGGGAATCTGAGGTCTAAGTAGGCGACATGCACTGCCTGAGGATTGTTTCAAGTTCTTCTTAATTTTCTCAATCTATTCTCTGTCCCATGGGATAAGAGTTTCTTATTTGTCCTCAGCTCCTTGGCCTTTATGAAGCTCCACTTTACTCCATTTACCATGACCTTTTCAAGGGCATGCCTTTCTGGGTTGTACATATCTTTCTCCCCTTCCATGGTATCTCTCCAGCTCCATCCCTTTGTGTCTGGTGCGGGCCGGTGGGGGATGGAAGTTTGACCCTTGACAACCAGATCTTGTCATCTGCCTTAAACAAATTTATTAAACCGAGAAGAAATCATGTATAAACAATTCCCCACTTCCTCTGATGGTAAAGAAATGTTTTCTGAATCTCTGTCCTTATTTCACTGAGCTGGCGACGATTTTCCATCCATCAAATCTCCACACCTTGTTCCGGTGAGCCACATGTAACTAACACACAGAAATTTGACGCTAAGAAATCGCCTAGTTTGTTTTGTTCTGCCTCCTTCAGTTAATGTCCAAAGTCACCATTTAGATGCTATCCTTTCTACTTCAGTTTTATGCCACAGATTTTATTTTTCATGTTCTTTCTATTTAAAGTCTGTGGCAAGAATTTTCACTGGCCCAGCTCCCATACATACATCTTCAATGAAGTTCCATTTCTCCACTTTCTTTCATGGTCTTTTATTCTGCTTTGTTGACTCTTGCTTTACATTCTCTGGGTTATAGGATCCGAATGGCAAACCAGAACACCAAAGTATTCTTTTGCATGGAGACAGAAAACACGCAGAATCAGCATCCTCTTCCCTGGACAGGGCTGGCTAACTCTCTTGGTGCGCCTTTTCTAGACTTTGGGCCGAACAACAGTTTCCTAAGCACGGTGCTCCTCACTGTCATTACGGTGGCATTACGGTTCAGTGGAGTAAAGTACATTGGCCACATTCCAGGCCCAGAATTGTGCCCTGGTCACTGTGATAGGGCATTGCCAGCTCCCGGCACATGATGTGAAACAAGAGACCCTTAGGTATTTGTTTAAGTGGATCTATTTTAATTTCCAAGGACTCAGAAAACATTTCCCAATGATATTAGGGTTGCTTATTCTATCTTTTGCTTGATTTGTCCTATCTTATTTATTAGCTTCCCTCTGAAGGGGCCTTTTCTAGTTCTTGACTCCCTCATCTCCTTCTTTAAAGAATTTACCCCAAGCTTATCAAATACAACAACGATTTCTGGATCTAATATTTATGAATGTCAGTGGTCTTTGGTGCTTAATATTCTCCTTATTTACTTTTACAGCTAACTCTTGCCAGCTCTCCTGGTTCCATTGGGCTCGTCTTTTGGTCACTGCTTTCTGGGGACCCCTCTCTGCCTTCCATCTGGATGAATTCTGGGGAGAAGGAGTGTGGTCTCAAGTTTCACGGCACAACAGTAACCTTACCTGCCGCTTATCTCGTTTCCAAAGCACGTGTCCTCTCTCAGTCAGCAACGTAGAATAACACAGAGAACGTCAGCAGATTCCAGTGCTAGCCATTGTCGTCTCTTCCTGGCCCCTGTCCACCATCCAGCTTCTAACAGAGCTTGGCGTAGAGAAGGGCTATTGAGTCTGAGGGCCTTGCTAGCCCTTTAGCCTCCTCCACTTGATCAGAAGCCAATGGACTTGAACCATGATGGTTTGGTTCGAGGTGGTTTTATTAGTGGTCATAAGGAGAACTCAGTTTCATGGAGGCCACTTCTGCCTTGGCTGTAAGACTTTAAGGGCTTTTTCCAGCACATGACTCAGTGTCACCTAGATGAGGTCCCGTGTGAGGAGTATCCTTTAGGATCCACTATTAGCACTTCCATGGCATTTTGTTTTCCATTGTTTCACAGCTAGTTATGTAGTTGCTCAGCTCTCCTCTCTGCTCCCTCACTAGACTGTAAATTCCTGGCATGCGCCCCTGAATTACTCATCTCTACATTGCCTACAGCCTTGTGCCTAGAAGGAGTTGAATAAAGTATCTGTATAGGGCGTTTCACAAAATATTTCCTAGAACTGTGATTGAGAATGTGCAGAATCTTTTAGGGGTGGTGATGAATTGTTAGGGTAGCAAAAGACCTTCCTGCAGCTGTCAGAGGTTTGAAAATCTGTTCTGAAGTTCTTACAGCAAGGGATGCATCATCATTTGAAATAGTATTTAAAGGAAAGGAGCCTATGTGCTTTGATCCAGTTGTCTTGGGGTGTACACATGACCAAAGAGCAGGGGTTGATGTAAAACAAAAAGTCACATGGCTTTCTTTACCCTCGACTCACCCTTTTCCCTCTGTGTTTTCCCCCAAGTTCCCAGTTTAAGCTAGTCTTCTTAGGGAGGCTTTTCAGCCCTGTTTAATCAGGAGAAAGGCAATGTGAAATGGAGAGAGAAACTGTCACAGGGAGAGGTGTGGCTTTCTGAGGAAAGTGTATGTTCTCTGAAAAAATTAAAGTGCAGATTTGCATTTTCTGACCAGAAATATCTGGTTTGCCTTGAGGGAGGATTAGGAGTGCACAGCAGGGATACAAAGAGGAAGATTCAATATCCAGCCTTTGACATCTAGAGCAGGACTTCTGGGTCTGCAGAATAACATTTGTTTTGAAAGGCAATCTTTGTGGTGAATTTCTTTAGCACCTACCAAGAGCCGTCTTGTGGACTAGATCATAAGAAAAGGCAGGGGTGGAGAGAAGTCAATGTGTGACATAAGGTAGGAGGCACGAGTAAAAGAGGAAGGGGAGGGCTTCCCTGGTGGCGCAGTGGTTGGGAGTCTGCCTGCCGATGCAGGGGACATGGGTTCGTGCCCTGGTCTGGGAAGATCCCACGTGCCGCGGAGCGGCTGGGCCCGTGAGCCATGGCCGCTGAGCCTGAGCGTCCGGAGCCTGTGCTCCACAACAGGAGAGGCCACAACAGTGAGAGGCCCACGTACCGCAAAAAAAAAAAAAATAAATAAAAAGAGGAAGGGGAAGATAGAGGGAGAGGAAGCAGGCAGTGAGACACATGTGTCCCAACCACCCCTCTTCGAGCTGATGTCCAGGAGCCATGGTAAATAGGTGGACACAAAAGCAAAGACAAAACAAAGGGCTTTGTGCTCTGCACCCCTCTGGGTCCCCAGGAGGCCGGCAAGATCCCCTGGTTGGCACTTCCTCCACGGGGCAGCCCTGAAGGAGAAGTTGGCTTCATGGATGGGCCCAGGGCAGCTCCCAGCTCTCCGTGGCCTGCAAGAGGTGTGCAGGGAGCCTGAGGTCCTAAGTGGCCCACTGAAGAAATTCAGAGATTCTGGGAGGACAGAGCCTAGGGTCAGGATGAAGAAGCTGCAGAGTAAGGGGAAGTGGCCAGCATGCTGAAGCCAGGGGGTGGGTGACAGAATGCTGTCCCCAGTTGTCCTGCTGAGCCTCAGCTGTCACCAGTGGAGGGCACGAGCGGGACATTACTGTGTCGCAGAGGCCCAGACCCCAGGAGGAGGCTGGAGAGAGACCAGCTAGAGGAAGACCGTCATTAGTCAGGGAAGGCATTCGCCTGTTGAATCCATGTGTATATTGAGCTAAACAGTATTTTTATTTTGTGGCTGAAGAAGCCGTAGCTCCTGAAGTTTAGGGTCATTTCCCCCAGTTCATCCAGGGCCCGGCAGACTCAGGACTAAACTCAGGGCTCAGCTCCCGCAGTTCATGCAGGTGTTCAACATCGCTTTCTCTGCTCCTTGGAAGCGTTTTATGTTTTCTGGTTTCTCCTCTTAGATGCCTTATTTAATTTTGAAAGATGCCCAGAGTTCTTCCAAGATCCACACTCCAAACAAATAAGATGCAGTGTGGTTTGGTGCTGTGGTAATGACTCAGTCCATTACCTTTTCATAAAAATGCTGTCATCGTCCCAAGTGAAAAATTCCACACAGGATAAAAGTGGCTATTGGAGAAACTTCTGATTCATTCTCCCAGTTGATTTTATGACTTGCCCATTTGAAGCTCATTGGGTTTACATTTTAGACTGCAAACTCAAAAGGAGATAGTTAAACATAGCAGAATACTGAAGTTTCAAGGCATCACACTTCATGCATTTTCCATTTTTCTGTGTTTCGCGTTACGGCCAGAGTCTGATAGAGCTGTATCTCAGTACCTATATTTTCCTCATTAACCGAAAGAGAAACTATTACCCAAAGATACTCCATTCCTTAATCAAGGTTTTGTCATAGTTTACGTCAAGTTTTTCTTGCACGTTAAAAGATGTATACTTTTGTCACAAGAAAAAACTAACAAAGGAAGAGTTGGTGAAGGAATTAGCACTCTGCCTGGAAGGAAGCACATTCTGTGTGGTTCTGACTCAACTTAGGGAACTGGGTGGTTACAGCCCATCACAGGCCGATACAGACCACCTCTTGGCTTCCTGTCTCCTCTCTCTCTGCCAGCATTTCCCCCCCCACCAAGTTCAACTGCAAAACCCTTCCAGAAGTGGAGGGAGGTACCTGTAGACTATAAAAACAGTCCAACTAAATGCCACTCCTCTTATTTTGTTATGAGATAAAATATGTGCTCACATTATATATTTAATCTGACTTTGTCCCATTGGTATAATATGTATTTTGCTTAAAAATGAGGTTAGGGATTACTGTTGGGAATGATGCTGGGGCTTACATAAGTCTGATATAGGGTTTTGGAATGTCTCAATCCGTTTAAAAGTATAGTAAACTTGATATAATTAATTACTTGCTTGGGTTTTTGAAATTGCTCAATTTTTATTTAAATTAGAAAATCTTTGGAATGACTAAAAAGACATTATTTAGTACTGGAACTGACCGTATTTGTCTTTCAAACCTCAGGTGCCAACATGACACATTGTTGGCACCTAGGGTGCCACAGCCAGGCACTCTGCCCAGCCAGAGTTTTAAAATATGGGGACCAAAGCTTGGTACATGCCTTTGCTGGACACTAGCAGTGGTTGGGATCTTTAAAATAGGACAATAAGACTTCATATCATGACCTCAAAAGGGTTATATCTATACCGCTAGGGAGTTCAATTTAATGAGTCTTAGGAAATAAAATGATCACCTTTTCAAGTAAGAATTACAACATCCTTGTAATATGTGCAAATTTGACAGAAGTTGGACTACGCCGGACCTTCTTATTTGGCAGACTTTTTAATTTAGAGTTATTTAAAATAAATTTAGGTGCATTTAATAATTACAGCAGGATTGCAACAGCATTACAGAAATTTAGAAATTAGAGAAAAATTTTCTTGTAGCTCCCCCTAAGAACGAATATCATTTTGGTCCTCAGCTGACCCCCTATCTGGATCACCTGGGAAGCTTGTTACAGTGCAGATCCCAGGTTCCTCCTGTGAGTCAGAATCTCTGTGGGTAGGAGCCTGTGAATTTGTATTTTTAACAAGCTCCCCACTGGATTCTGATCTGCAGCTAGGAGATTAACTTGTTCAGCTACCCAGGGGATCATTTTATCTGCAGTTCATCCAGAGGACCCATTCCAGGCTTTGCTACTCAGATCATCTCTGCTTTAGGGCAGTGGGAAGCCATTAAAGGCCCAAAGCAGGAGGTGACCTGATCTTATTTGCTTTTGAAAGCTCACTCTGGAGTTAGTGAGTAGATAGAATTTGAGAGGATCAAGACTTGGAGTCAGGGAGACAAATTAGGAAACATGGTGAGAATGGAGAGAAGCGGACACAGCTGAGGCCGTATTTAGAAGACAGAATTGGTAGAACCTGGAGATGACTGGATTTATGAAGGTAATATCAAGACCTCTTGCAGGTTTAGAAACAGAAAAGAGCTATTCTTTGAGATAGGACATGCAAGAATCTTATTTGTATATATCTTTTATTATAATTTGTCTCAAATACTTTTCTGAAAGGTGGCATTTAAATATGTATTTTAATTTAGGTAAAATATAACTGTCATTAAATTATAAGGTAATCTTCAGGATGGAGAAGTGGTTAACTTTACAATGGAGAAACCAGGTAGACACCACCTTAACCAAGCCATCCAAATGAATGTCACCAGGAATAAGACATAGCCACACCACGTACCCCCGATATCATGCACTGAGAAGTTACAGCATCATATCTGGGGCATTCTTGCCAAAAATGCATAACTTCACTCTACGAGAATAGATCAGACAAACTAAAAATGAGGGACATTCTACAAATAACTGGCCAGTCCTTTTCCAAGGTGTCAAGGTGATTGAAAGGCAAGGAAAAACTGAGGCACTCTCAGGCCAAAGGAGACTAAGAGGACATGACAACTAAATACAATGTGAGACTGGGGCGGAAAAAAAGACATTTAGTGGAAACACTGACAAAATTTAAATAGGGTGTGTAGGTTGGTTAATAGTACTAGAATCAGTGATTGTTTCCAGGTTTTGATAATTGTACTGATTATGGAAGATGATAACATTAGGAAAATCTGGAGGAAGGGCATATGGGTTCTCCCTGTACCATTTTAGCAATTTTTCTGTGCATCTAAATTACAAATAGAAAAAAATTACAGGCAACATTTATTTTTGCAATAATTTTAAAATATTAGTAAAATATACTTTTTCTCAAAGTTATACAGCTTCTGGGATAAAAGGCACTGGTGCTTGAGACTGTATATAAGGTGGCCAGTATCTATGTGAATTAATTCTGGTTCCTTTGTGTCTAATAATTTTCCTTCACCAGTTTGGACCGGTTCAGGCTGCAAAACCTCTGTACAGTTGACCCTTGAACAACGTTGGGGTGAAGGGCATCGACAATCTGCCCAGTTGAAAATCCATGTATAACTTATAGTTGCCCTGCCGGATACATTGTTCCTTGGTTTCCAAGGTGCCACACCTGTGGATTTAACAGATTGTTGTAGTACTGTAGTATTTATTGAAAAAATATCTGGGTACAAGTGGACCCATGCACTTCAAACCTATTTTGTTCAAGGATCAATTGTATTTTTACCTCCTTGATCATTGCCCTCAGCTGGGCCTCTACACCTCGTGGGATTGGGGCGGGGATAAACTCCATGACAGGTGAGGCTGAGTAGCAGCACTCCTGGGCTGAGACCCGGGAGCAAGAGTGAGAGGTAGGCAAACTCTGCAATATCTGTTCCCTAATTTCCCCTCTGGAATCGTCCCTTCCCAGAACCTACCGCCGTATTCTGACCATTCTCTCCCTTGCCAAGTAAACCTGAAACCCACTTCCACCCACATGCAGGCACAGCCTTGCTGTTCACTAGGAAATAGCAAAATGAACTCAGAAGTTCAGGTGTTAACAACTGACGAAGCCCCTCCCACTCACCTTCCCGCCCCAAGACATTCCCATTTAACCGCGCTCTCGGAGGAGTTAGACGGAATTCTACACTGAGGCAAAACCAGGGCGGTGGCAGAGCTGGGGAGTTGCCGGTGTCCCTGGAGTTATCAGGTATGTGCAACTTCTGGGGATTGAGGTGGAGGGTAAAGCCAGCGCTCTGGAAAACACCATTTGCGGGCCTAGCACCTGAATGTCCTGGGAGAGGTAACATGGTGTTACTTGTGTAAACTTCCATCATTTCCCCCAGAATTTTGGGTTATGTTTTGACGCTGATCTTGCTTTCAGGTTAACCTCGGTTTGACTCCCTCTTCAAAGTGACTGTAAGCTCTTGCCGTTGATACTTATCAAACCCTTTAATACTTCGGAACCAGAGAACAGTAATATATTTTCGTTGCCCGCTAAATGCAAATCACTTTCTAAATCACATATGACCACGTAGGTGGTTTGCTTACAATTCGTAGGGTTGGTTGGCGTTAATAAATGGCCACCAAGACACTTTCTCTTGAACAGTAGAGAAAACGATAGCTTCCTCAGGCGTTCACCCAGCATTCAACAGAGCCTGCGTGCCTTTGTGTCTGTCTGCCTTCAGCTGCTGCAGAAATGAGTCTGCAGGAGGCCCTGAGTTCCTGAGGGAAGTGGATTCAGGGCATGATTCGCAAGACATGGTGTCAGCGGTCTGATCTACAGAACCAGCCTTAGTAGAGGGGAGAGGGACAGCTCTGCCTTGGGGGGTGAACTCTGCCATAAGGACCCTGCTCAAAACAGTCTTCATCCTCCTCGGCCAAACCTGATGAACAAGCTTTAATTTCAATTGCTCCCATTACCTGCCTTTCCTGCGTGACCTTGCAGTCCTCCAGGTGGCTATCCCTGATAGTGCTCATCCAGAGGTTCATTTGTTCCTTTTTTTTTTT
This sequence comes from Leucopleurus acutus, assembly GCF_964270905.1. Lineage (NCBI taxonomy): Eukaryota > Metazoa > Chordata > Mammalia > Artiodactyla > Delphinidae > Leucopleurus > Leucopleurus acutus. Next base: position 53,414,286 of record NC_139157.1, on the reverse strand, counting down.
TTTTTTTTTTTTTGCGTTACGCGGGCCTCTCACTGTTGCGGCCTCTCCCGTTGCGGAGCACAGGCTCCGGATGCGCATGCTCAGCGGCCATGGCTCACAGGCCCAGCCGCTCCGCGGCATGTGGGATCTTCCCGGACCGGGGCACGAACTCGTGTCCCCTGCATCAGCAGGCGGATTCTCAACCACTGCGCCACCAGGGAAGCCCTCATTTGTTCCTTTTTATTTCATTATCACAGTCTATTTTGACAACTTCATTCAAGTAGTATGCACATACCATGAAATTCATCCATTTCAAGTGTGCAATTCAATGACATCTTTGTAAGTTTACTGGGTTGTGCAACCATTACTGTAATACAGTTTTAGAACATTTTCATCACCCCAATAAGATCCTTCATGCCCAATTAGTTATGCCCCATTTCCACTCCCAGCTAGAGGCAACCTCTTACCTATGTTCTCCTGTCTTTATAGTTTTGCCTAGTCTGGACACGTCCTATAAATGGAACCATGCAGGACGTGGTCGTCTAGGTCTGGCTTCTTTCACTTAGCATAATGTTTCTGAGGTTCATCCGTGAGGTCGCAGGTCAGAGTTATTTTTGTGATGGTGGGTTCCCGCTGCCCCAACCCCCAAATTCCTTAAAGATGCTAAGACCACCTGTTCTTCTGTGGTCCTCCTGCTTCTGTTCATGCCCCCTGCAGTCAGCATTCCACGTGGTTGTTGGATCTGACCCTGTTCTTTCCCTGCTCAGCACCTCGGGTGGCCTCACCTGCGCTGAACCATCTAGTCTACTCCAGTCTGTCCTGCCAGGTTCAGGCCTTTGTTTTAATGCTAATTCCCTTAAGTCCTTGCTGAACTCCTTGACTAAAATGGCATCCTTTGTCATGGCCTGTTCATTTGCCCCGCTGTTTCTTCAGTTTATTCTTGAAATACATTTTCTGCTTAGTATCTTTATTTTAATTAAAACATTATTTTATGTTGGCGTATACTTGATTTACAGTGTTGTGTTAGTTTCAGGTGTACAGCAAAGTGATTCAGTTATATATATATATCCATTCTTTTTCAGATTCTTTTTCCACATAAGTTATTACAGAGTATTGAGTAGGTCCTTGTTGATTATCTGTTTTATATATAGCAGTGTGTATATGTTAATTCCAACTCCTAATTTATCCACCCTGCACATTTCCGTTTTGGTAACCATAAGTTTGTTTTGTAAGTCTGCGAATCAGTTTCTGTTTTGTAAATAAGTTTGTTTGTATCATTCTTTTAGATTCCACATAGATGGGATATCATATGATGTTTGTCTTTCTCTGACTTACTGAACTTAATATGATAATCTCCATGTTGTTGCAAATGGCATTATTTCATTCTTTTTTATGGCTGAGTAATATTCCATTGTATATATGTACCACTTCTTCTTTATCCATTCATCTGTCGATGGACACTTAGGTTGCTTCTATGTCTTGGCTATTGTAAACAGTGCTGCAATGAATATTGGGGTGCATGTATCTTTTTGAATTATGGTTTTTTTCTGGGTATATGTGCAGGAGTGTGATTGCTGGTCCATACAGTAGTTCTATTTTTAGTTTTCTAAGGAGCCTCCGTACTGTTCTGCATAATGGTTGTACCAGTTTACATTCCCACCAACAGTACAGGAGGGTTCCCTTTCTCCACACCCTCTCCAGCATTTATTTGTAGACTTCTTTTTCTAACATCTTTATTGGAGTATAATTGCTTTACAATGGTGTGTGAGTTTCTGCTTTATAACAAAGTGAGTCAGCTATACATATGCATATATCCCCATATCTCCTCCCTCTTGCATCTCACTCCCACCCTCCCTATCCCACCTCACTAGGTGGTCACAAAGCACCGAGTTCCTCTCCCTGTGCTATGCGGCTGCTTCCCACTAGCTGTCTATTTCACATTTGGTAGTGTATGTATATGCATGCCACTCCCTCACTTCGTCCCAGCCTACCCTTCCCCCTCCCAGTATCCTCAAGTCCATTCTCTACGTCTGCATCTTTATTCCTGTCCTGCCCACAGGTTCTTCAGAACAATTTTTTTTTAGATTCCATATATATGTGTTAGCATATGGTATTTGTTTTTCTCTTTCTGACTACACTCTGTATGACAGACTCTATGTCCATCCACCTCACTACAAATAACTCAATTTCATTTCTTTTTATGGCTGAATAATATTCCATTGTATATATGTGCCACACCTTCTTTATTCATTCATCTATCGATGGACACTCTGGTTGCTTCCATGTCCTGGCTATTGTAAATAGAGCTGCAGTGAACACTGTGGTACAAGACTCTTTTTGAATTATGGTTTTCTCAGGGTATATGCCCAGTAGTGGGATTGCTGGGTTGTATGGTAGTTCTATTTTTAGTTTATTAATGAACCTTCATACTGTTCTCCATAGTGGCTGTATCAATTTACATTCCCACCAACAGTGCAAGAGGGTTCCCTTTTCTCCACACCCTCTCCAGCATTTATTGTTTCTAGATTTTTTGAAGATGGCCATTCTGACTGGTGTGAGATGATATCTCATTGTAGTTTTGATTTGCATTTCTCTAATGATTAGTGATGTTGAGCATCCTTGCATGTGTTTGTTGGCAGTCTGCGTATCTTCTTTAGAGAAATGTCTGTTTAGGTCTTCTGCCCATTTTTGGATTGGGTTGTTTGTTTTTTTGATATTGAGCTGCATGAGCTGCTTGTAACTTATGGATATTAATCCTGTCAGTTGTTTCATTTGCAAATATTTTCTCCCATTCTGAGGGTTGTCTTTTCATCTTGTTTATGGTTTCCTTTGCTGTGCAAAAGCTTTGAAGTTTCATTAGGTCCCATTTATTTGTTTTTATTTCCATTTCTCTAGGAGGTGGGTCAAAAAGGATCTTGCTGTAATTTATATCATAGGGTGTTCTGCCTATGTTTTCCTCTGAGAGTTTTATAGTGTCTGGGCTTACATTTAGGTTTTTAATCCATTTTGAGTTTATTTTCGTGTTTGCTGTTAGGGAGTGTTCTAATTTCATTCTTTTACATGTAGCTGTCCAGTTTTCCCAGCACCACTTATTGAAGAGGCTGTCTTTTATCCATTGTATATTCTTGCCTCCTTTATAAAAAATAAGGTGACCATATGTGTGTGGGTTTATCTCTGGCCTTTCTATCCTGTTCCATTGATCTATCTTTCTGTTTTTGTGCCAGTGCCATTCTGTCTTGATTACTGTAGCTTTGTAGTAACCAGGAGCCTGCTTACTCCAGCTCCGTTTTTCTTTCTCAAGATTGCTTTGGCTATTCAGGGTCTTTTGTGTTTCCATACAAATTGTGAAACTTTTTTTCTAGTTCTGGGAAAAATGCCATTGGTGGTTTGATAGGGATGGCATTGAATGTGTAGATTGCTTTGGGTAGTATAGTCATTTTCACAGTGTTGATTCTTCCAATCCAAGAACATGGTATATCTCTCCATGTGTTTGTATCATGTTTAATTTCTTTCATCAGCGTCTTATAGTTTTCTGCATACAGGTCTTTTGTCTCCTTAGGTAGGTTTATTCCTAGGTATTTTATTCTTTTTGTCGCAATGGTAAATGGGAGTGTTTCCTTAATTTCTCTTTCAGATTTTTCATCATTAGTGTATAGGAATGCAAGAGATTTCTGTGCATTAATTTTGTATCCTGCTCCTTTACCAAATTCATTGATTAGCTCTAGTAGTTTTCTGGTAGCATCTTTGGGTTCTCTAGGTATAGTATTATGTCATCTGCAAACAGTGACAGCTGTACTTCTTTTCCAATTTGGATTCCTTTTATTTCTTTTTCTTCTCTGATTGCTGTGACTAAAACTTCCAAAACGATGTTGAATAATAGTGGTGAGAATGGACACCATTGTCTTGTTCCTGATCTGAGTGGAAATGGTTTCAGAGTTTCACCATTGAGAACGATGTTGTCTGTGGGTTTGTCATATATGGCCTTTGTTATGTTGAGGTAATTTCCCTCTATGCCTGCTGTCTGGAGGGTTTTTATTGTAAATAGGTGTTGAATTTTGTCAAAAGCTTTTTCTGCATCTTTTGAGATGATTATATGGTTTTTCTTCTTTAATTATTTAATATGGTGTATCACATTGATTGATTTGCATATGTTGAAGAATCCTTCCATTCCTGGAATAAACCCCACTTGATCATGGTGTATGATCCTTTTAATGTGCTGTTGGAGTCTGTTTGCTAGTATTCTGTTGAGGATTTTTGCATCTATGTTCATCAGTGATATTGGCCTGTAGTTTTCTTTCTTTGTGACATCTTTGTCTGGTTTTGCTATCAGGGTGATGGTGGCCTCGTAGAATGAGTTTGGGAGTGTTCCTCCCTCTGCTGTATTTTGGAAGAGTTTGAGAAGGGTAGGTGTTAGCTCTTCTCTAAATGTTTGATAGAATTCGCCTGTGAAGCCATCTGGTCCTGGGCTCTTTTTTTGGTGGAAGATTTTTAATCACAGTCTCAATTTCAGTGCTTGTGATTGGTCTGTTTATATTTTCTATTTCTTCCTGGTTCAGTGTCAGAAGACTGCTTTTTTAAGAATGTGTCCATTTCCTCCAGGTTGTCCATTTTATTGGCATAGAGTTGTTTGTAGTAATCTCTCATGATCCTTTGTACTTCTGCAGTGTCAGTTGTTACTTCTCCTTTTTCATTTCTAAATCTATTGATTTGAGTCTTCCTTTTTTTCTTGATGAGTCTGGCTAATGGTTTATTAATTTTGTTTATCTTTTCAAAGAACCAGCTTTTAGTTTTATTGATCTTTGCTATTGTTTCCTTCATTTCTTTTTCATTTACTTCTGATCTGGTCTTGATGATTTCTTTCCTTATGCTAACTTTGGGGTTTTTTTGTTCTTTTTTCTCTAATTGCTTTAGGTGCAAGGTTAGGTTGTTTATTTGAGATGTTCCTTGTTTCTTGAGGTAGGATTGTATTGCTATAAACGTCCCTCTTAGAACTGCTCATGCTGCATCCCAAAGGTTTTGGGTCATCGTGTTTTCATTGTCATTTGCTTGTAGGTATTTTTTGATTTCCTCTTTGATTTCTTCAGTGATCTTGGTTATTTAGTAGTGTATTGTTTAGCCTCCATGTGTTTGTATTTTTTACAGATTTTTTTCCCGTAATTGATACCTAGGCTAATATTGTAGTGGTTGGAAAAGATACGTGATACGATTTCAGTTTTCTTAAGTTTACCAAGGCTTGATTTGTAACTCAAGATTTGATCTATCCTGGAGGATGTTCCATGAGCACTTGAGAAAAAAGTGTATTCTGTTGTTTTTCGATGGAATGTCCTATAAATATCAATTAAGTTTAATGTGTCATTCAAAGCTTGTGTTTCCTTATTTATTTTCATTTTGGATGATCTGTCCTTTGGTGAAAGTGGGGTGTTAAAGTCCTCTACTATGATTGTGTTACTGTCGATTTCCCCTTTTATGGCTGTTAACATTTGCCTTATGTATTGAGGTGCTGCTATGTTGGGTGCATAAATATTTACAATTGTTGTATCTTCTTGGATTCACCTTTGATCATTAGGTAGTGTCCTTCTTTGTCTCTTGTAATAGTCTTTATTTTAAAGTCTATTTTGTGTGATATGAGAATTGGTACTCCAGCTTTCTTTGATTTCCATTTGCATGGAGTATCTTTTTCCATCCCCTCACTTTCAGTCTATATGTGTCCCTAGGTCTGAAGTGGGTCTCTTGTAGACAGCATATATATGGGTCTTGTTTTTATATCCATTCAGCCAGTCTATGTCTTTTGGTTGGAGCAATTAATCCATTTACATTTAAGGTAATTATTGATATGTATGTCCCTATTCCCATTTTCTTAATTGTTTTAGGTTTATTATTGTAGGTTTTTTCCTTCTCTTGTGTATCCTGCCTAGAGATTTCCTTTAGCATTTGTTGTAAAGCTGTTTTGGTGGTGCTGATTTCTCTTAGCTTTTGCTTGTCTGTAAAGCTTTTAATTTCTCCATCAAATCTGAATGGGATCCTTGCTGGGTAGAGTAATCTTTGTTGTAGGATCTGCCCTTTCATCCCTTTAAATATGTCCTGCTACACCCTTTTGGCTTGCAGACTTTCTGCTGAAAGATCAGCTCTTACCTTATGGGGATTCCCTTGTATGTTATTTGTTGCTTTTCCCTTGCTGCTTTTAATATTTTTTTCTTTGTGTTTAATTTTTGATAGTTTGATTAATATATGTCTTGGCGTGTTTCTCCTTGGATTTCTCCTGTATGGGACTCTCTGAACTTCCTGGACTTGATTGACTATTTCCTTTCCCATGTTAGGGAAGTTTTCAACTATATTCTCTTCAAATATTTTCTCAGTCCCTTTCTTTTTCTCTTCTTCTTCTGGGACCCCTATAATTCGAATGTTGGTGCATTTAATGTTGTCCCAGAGGTCTCTGAGACTGTCCTTAATTCTTTTCATTCTTTTTTCTTTATTCTGCTCCTTAGTAATTATTTCCACTGTTTTATCTTCCAGATCACTTGTCTGTTCTTCTGCCTCAGTTATTCTGCTCTTGATTACTTCTAGAGAATTTTTAATTTCATTTATTGTGTTGTTCATCATTGTTTGTTTGCTCTTCAGTTCTTCTAGGTCCTTGTTAAACCTTTCTTGTAGTTTCTCTGTTCTATTTCCAAGATTTTGGATGATCTTTGCTATCATTACTCTGAATTCTTTTTCAAGTAGACTGCCTATTTCCTCTTCATTTGTTTGGTCTGCTGGGTTTTTACCTTGCTCCTTCATCTGCTGTGTGTTTCTCTGTCTTCTCATTTTGCTTATCTTACTGTGTTTGGGGTCTCCTTTGCGCAGGTTGCAGGTTCATAATTCCTGTTGTTTTTGGTGTCTGCCCCCAGTGGCTAAAGTTGGTTCAGTGGGTTGTGTAGGCTTCCTGGTGGAGGGGACTGGTGCCTGTGTTCTGGAGGATGAAGCTGGATCTTGTCTTTCTGGTGGGCAGGACCATGTCCGGTGGTGTGTTTTGGGGTGTCTGCAACCTTATTATGATTTTAGGCAGTCTCTGCTAATGGGTGGCGTTGTGTTCCTGACTTGCTAGTTGTTTGGCATAGGGTGTCCAGCATGTAGGTTGCTGGTCATTGAGTGGAGCTTGTTCTTAGCATTGAGATGGAGATCTCTTGGAGAGCTTTCACTGTTTGATACTACGTGGAGCCGGGAGGTCTCTGGTGGACCAATGTCTTGAACTCAGCTCTCCCACCTCAGAGGCACAGGCCTGACACCTGGCCGGAGCACCAAGACCCTGTCAGCCACACGGCTCAGAAGAAAAGGGAGAAAAAAAAAAAAGAAAGAAAATGTTATTAAAATAAAAAAAATTATTAAAAATAAAAAGATTAAAACGTAATAAAAAGAAAAAGAAAGAAATAGAGCAACCAAATCAAAAAACAAATCCACCAACAATAGAAAGCACTAAAAACTATACAGAAAACAAACAAACATAAAATGGACAGACAGAACCCTAGGAGAAATGGTAAAGCAGTGCTATACAGACAAAAATCATACAAGAAGCGTACACATACACACTCAAAAAATGAGAAAAAGGAAAAAAATATATATCTGTACATTAAAAAAAAGAAAAGGAAGAGAGCAACCAAATTAATAAAGAAATCTACCAATGATAATAAATTCTAAATACTAAACTAAGATAAACATAAGACCAGAAACAAATTAGACGCAGAGAGCAGACCCCAAGTCTACAGTTGTTCCCAAAGTCCACTGCCTCAATTTTGGGATGATTTGTTGTCTATTCAGGTATTCCAGAGATGCAGGGTACATCAAGGTGATTGTGGAGATTTAATCCGCTGCTCCTGAGGCTGCTGGGAGAGATTTCCCTTTCTCTTCTTTGTTCGCACAGCTCCTGGGGTTCAGCTTTGGATTGGCCCCACCTCTACGTGTAGGTCGCCTGAGGGCGTCTGTTCTTCGCTCAGACAGGATGGGGTTAAAGGAGCAGCTGATTAGGGGGCTCTGGCTCACTCAGGCCGAGGGGCGGGAGGGGTACGAAATGCGGGGTGAGCCTGCAGTGGCAGAGGCCGGCGTGACGTTGCACCAGCCTGAGGCGCACCGTGTGTTCTCCAGGGGAAGCTTTCCCTGGATCACGGGACCCTGGCAGTGGTGGGCTGCACAGGCTTCCGGGAGGGGATGTGTGGATAGTGACCTGTGCTTGCACACAGGCTTCTTGGGGGCTGCAGCAGCAGCCTTAGTGTTTCATGCCCATCTCTGGGGCCTGAGCTCATAGCTGCGGCTCACGCCTGTCTCTGGAACTTGTTTAGGCAGTGCTCTGAATCCTCTCATGCACCCCGAAACAATGTTGTCTTGCCTCTTAGGCAGGTCCAGATTTTTTTCCCCCGACTCCCTCCCGGCTAGCTGTGGTGCACTAGCCCCCTTCAGGCTGTGTTCACGCAGCCAACCCCAGTCCTCTCCCTGGGCTCTGACCTCCCACGCCTGAGCCTCAGCTCCCAGCCCCCACCCACCCCAGCGGGTGAGCAGACAGGACTCTCGGGCTGGTGAGTGCTGGTCGGCACTGATCCTCTGTGCAGGAATCTCTCTGCTTTGCCCTCTGCACACCTATTGCTGTGCTCTCCTCTGTGGCTCTGAAGCTTCTCCCCCGCCACCCCCCGTCTCCTCCAGTGAAGGGACTTCCTAGTGTGTGGAAACTTTTCCTCCTTCACAGCTCCCTCCCAGAGGTGCAGGTCCTGTCCCTATTTTTTTGTCTCTGTCTTTTCTTTTTTCTTTTGCCGTACCCAGGTACGTGGGGGAGTTTCCTGCCTTTGGGCGTGTCTGAGGTCTTCCGCCAGCATTCAGTAGGTGTTCTGTAGGAGTTGTTCCACATGTAGATGTATTTCTGGTGTATTTGTGGGGAGGAAGGTGATCTCCACGTCTTACTCCTCCACCATCTTGAAGGTCTCCCTGTTTGTACACTTTTTGATGATGGCCATTCTGACCGGTGTGAGGTGATAACCTCATTGTAGTTTTGATTTACATTTCTGATAATTAGTGATGTTGAGCAATTTTCATATGCTTTTTGGCCATCTGTATGTCTTCTTTGGAGAAGTGTCTATTTAGATCTTCTGCCCATTTTTTGATTGAGTTGTTTGGTTTTTTGATATTGAATTGCATGAGTTGTTTGTATATTTTGGAAATCAAGCCGTTGTCAGTTGCATCATTTGCAAATATTGTCTCCCATTCTGTAGGTTGACTTTTCGTTTTGTTTATGGTTCCTTTGATGTGCAAAAGCTTTTAAGTTTCATTAGGTCCCATTTATTTATTTTTGTTTTTATTTTCATTAGGAGGTGGCTCCAAAGAGATATTGCTGCTATTTTTGTCAGAGAGTGTTCTGCCTATGTTTTCCTCTAACAGTTTTATAATATTCAGTCTTACATTTAGATCTTTAACCTTTTTTGAGTTTAGTTCTGGAGTTTCTATCCTGTTCCATTGATCTATATTTCTGTTTTTGTGCCACTACCATACTGTTTTGATTACTGTAGATTTGTAATATAGTGTGAAGTCAGGGAGCCTGATTACTCCAGCTGCATTTTTCTTTCTCAAGATTGGTTGGCTATTCGGGGTCTTTTTTGTTCCCATATAAATGGTAAAAATTTTTTGTTCTAGTTTGTGAAAAATGCCATTGGTAGTTTGATAGGGATTGCATTGAACCTATATATTGCTTTGGGTAGTATAGTCATTTTCACAATATTGAGTATTCTGATCCAAGAACATGGTATATCTATCCATCTGTTTGTGTCATCTTCAATTTCTTTCATCAGTGTCTTACAGTTTTCTGAGTCCAGGTCTTTTGCTTCCTTAGGTATGTTTATTCCTAGGTATTTTATTCTCTTTGATGCAATGGTAAATGGGATTGTTTCCTTAATTTCTCTTTCTGATCTTTCATTTTTAGGGTATAGGAATACAAGAGATTTTCTGTGTATTAATTTTGTATATTGCAACTTTACCGAATTCATTGATGAGCTCTAGTAGTTTTCTGGTAGCATCTTGAAGATTTTGTATGTATAGTATCATATCATCTGTAAAAGGTGATAGTTTTACTTCTTCCTTTCCAATTTGGATTGCTTTTATTTCTTTTTCTTCTCTGATTACTGTGGCTAGGACTTCCAAAACTATGTTGAATGAAAGTGGTGATGGGACTTTTCTGGTGGCTCAATGGTTAAGAACCCACCTGCCAATACAGGGAACACGGGTTTGCGCCCTGGTCCAGGAAGATTCCACATGCCATGGAGCAGCTAAGCCCATGAACCACAACTACTGAACCTGTGCTCTAGCGCCCGTGAGCCACAACTACTGAGCCCACACCACAACTACTGAAGCGTGCATGCCTAGAGCCTGTGCCGTGCAACAAGAGAAACCGCCACAATGAGCCTGTGCACCACAACAAAGAGTAGTCCCTGCTTGCCACAACTGGAGAAAGTCTGCGTGCAGCAACAAAGACCCAATGCAGCCAAAAAAAAAAAAAAAAAAGATGGTGAGAGTGGACACCCTTGTCTTGTTCCTGATCTTTAGAGGAAATAGTTTCAGCTTTTCACCATTGAGAATGATGTTGGCTGTGGGTTTGTTGTATATGGCCTTTATTATGTTGCGGTATGTTCCCTCTATGCCCACTTTCTGGAGAGTTTTTATCATAAATTGGTGTTGAACTTTGTCAAAAGCTTTTCCTGCATCTATTGAGATGATCATATGGTTTTTATTCTTCAATTTGCTAATGTGGTGTATCACACTGATTGGTTTACAGATATTGAAAAATCCTTGCATCCCTGGGGTAAATCTCACTTGATCATGGTGTATGGTCCTTTTAATGTATTGTTGGATTTGGTTTGCTAGTAGTTTTTGAGGATTTTTGCATCTATGTTCCTCAGTGATATTGGCCTGTAATTTTCTTTTTTTTGTGGTATCTTTGTCTGCTTTTGGTATCAGGGTGATAGTGGCCTCATAGAATGAGTTTGGGAGTGTTCCTTCCTCTGCAGTTGTTTTTTTTTTTTTTAATAAATTTATTTATTTACTTATTTTTGGCTGCATTGGGTCTTCGTTGCTGCGTGCAGGCTTTCTCTAGTTGCGGTGAGCACGGGCTACTCTTTGTTGCAGTGCACAGGCTTCTCACTGTGGTGGCTTCTCTTGTTGCAGAGCATGGACTCTAGAGAGCAGGCTCGGTAGTTATGGTGCACAGGCTTAGTTGCTCCGCGGCATGTGGGATCTTCCCGGATCAGGGCTCAAATACGTGTCTCCTGCATTGGCACGTGGATTCTTAACCACTGTGCCACCAGGGAAGCCCCCCTCTGCAGTTTTTTAGAAGAGTTTCAGAAGGATATGTGTTAGCTCTTCTCTAAATGTTTGATAAATATCACCTGTGAAGCCATCTGGTCCTGGACTCTTGTTGGTTGGAAGTTTTTATTTTTAAAAAATTTTTCCAATTTTTTTTTTAAAGAATCAATTTTATTTATTTGTTTATTTTTGGCTGCGTTGGGTCTTCATTGCTGCCCACAGGCTTTCTCTAATTGTGTTGAGTGGGGGCTACTCTTTGTTGAGGTGCATGGGCTTCTCATTGTGGTGGCTTCTCTTGTTGCAGAGCATGGGCTCTAGGTGTGCAGGCTTTAGTAATTGTGGCATGTAGGCTCAGTAGTTGTGGCTCATGGGCTCTAGAGTGCAGGCTCAGATATCTGTGGCACACGGGCTTAGTTGCTTCGCAGTGTGTGGGATCTTCCTGGACCAGGGCTTGAACCCGTGTACCCTGAATTGGCCAGTGGATTGTTAACCACTGCACCACCAGGGAAGTCCCTGTTGGAAGTTTTTAAATCACAGTTTCAATTTCAGTACTTGTGATTGGTCTCTTCATGCTTTGTATTTCTTCCTGGTTTAGTCTTGGAATGTTGTACGTTTCTATGAATTTGTCCAGGGTTGCTTGTAGTAGTCTCTTATGATCCTTTTTATTTCTGTGGTGTCAGTTGTAACTTCTCCTTTTTCATTTCTGACTTTATTGATTTGAGCCCTCTCCCTTTTTTTTCTTGATGAGCCTGGATAAAGGTTTGTGAATTTTGTTTATCTTTTCAAAGAACCAGCTTTTAGTTTCACTTATCTTTTCTATTGTTTTCTGCATCTCTATTTCATTTATTTCCACTCTGATCTTTATGATTTCTTTCCTTCTACTAACTTTGGGTTTTGTTTGTTCTTCTTTCTCTAGTTTCTTTAGGTATAAGGTTAGCTTGTTTCTTTGAGATTTTTCTTGTTTCCTAAGATAATATTGTATTGCTATAAACTTCCTTACTAGAACTGCTTTTGCTGTGTCCCGTAGATTTTGGATCATCATGTTTCATTTTCATTTGTCTCTAGGTATTTTTTGATTTTCTCTTTGATTTCTTTGGTGATCCATTGGTTGTTTAGTAATATATTGTTTTAGTCTCCACGAGTTTGTGTTTTTTACATTCTTTTTCCTGTAATTTATTTCTAATCTCATAGTGTTTTGGTCCGAAAAGATCCTTGATATGATTTCAGTTTTCTTAAATTTACTGAGGCTTGATTTGTGACCCAATATTTGATCTGTCCTGGAGAATGTTCCGTGTCCACTTAAGAAGAATATGTATTCTGCTGCTTTGGGAATGTATGCTCTATAAATATCAATTAAGTCCATCTGGCTTAATATGTCATTTAAGGCCTGTGTTTCCTTATTGATTTTTCTGTCTGATGTGTCCATTGGTGAAAGCAGGTTGTTAAAGTGCCCCACTATCATTGTGTTACTGTCAGTTTCCCCTTTTATGGCTGTTAGGAGCACCTCAATACATAAGGCAAATACTATGTTGGGTGCATATATATTTGGTGAGCATCTTTATGATTGTATCTTTGAACTCTTTACTAGGTAAATTTTCACTTATCTCTGTTTCATTAAGGGTTTTTCTGAGGTTTTACCTTGTTCTTTTGTTTGGAACATATTCCTTTTGTTTATTCATTTTCCTTGACAGTCTGTGTTATTTTTCTATGCATTAGCTGAAACAGTCACCTCTCCCAGTCTTAAAGAAGCAGCCTTGTGTAGGAGGTGAACCTTATTGTTCCACCCTGCTCTAGCTCTTGGTTGTCTCAAATCTTTGTGATTGTTCAAGCAGCCTGCTTTATTCTTAGTGGCTTCTGGTAGTTGAGGGTGTGCAAAGACCTGTTGGTGTCCCAAAGAGGGTGGATCTCAGTCAGCACCTCGGTGCAGGCTAATTGGAAGCTAGGCCCTCAGGCAGCAGCTTTTCAAATGTGCAAATATAGCTCTTTCAGGGGCAGATGGGCATTTCTGTCTGCTCTCTTTGCACTGAGCCCTGAGGTAATAGCTAGTTAAGAAGTTTCTTTGTTTGCAGCTGTCCCATAAACACAAGAACACAGGCCTTGCTGGCCACCAGACTCAGGCTATCAAGTGACGTAGCACAGCCACAAAAGTTGGGGCACCACACGTATACACAAGCTCTTTTCCTGGAGATGCTGGTGATGTCGGGCAGGACAGAGGGAGAGTGTGAGGATGACACCCACTGGCCTCCGTGATCTCTGGAGAGGATTATCATCAGCCCTTAGATGTGTTTAGTTAGGAGTCTGCTTCTCAGGCCACAGCTATGAAGATAAGCTAATAGGTCTCTTTCACAGGAAGTCTGGAGGTGCATTTCAGTCTGCTGTCTCTGTGCTGTGCCCTGGGGTGGTTAGCCAGTTAAGAACTGTTTGTCCATTTGCTACAGCCCTACAGGACCCACTGGCCACTAGAGCCACGTGATCAGTGGGTGTCACAGAAACCACGGCACTAGGTGGGTGCACAAGGTCTTTCTGGGAGATATTAGTGACCTGGGGTGAGGTGGAGGGAGAGTGCGAATATGGCCCCCACCAGCCTCTGTGGACTTTGGAGGGTGTTTCCGTAGGCTTCTAGATGTGTGTTCAGTTAGAATCTTGCCCCTCGGACCAAAGCTTTAAGATGAGCAGGTAGCTGTCTTTCACAGAAAGACTGGGCACTTTTCAGGCAGAGGACTCTCTGCTGGACCCTGGGGGGTAGCCAGATGAGTCTGCGTGAGCCCTTTTAAGAACTGTTTTTTGGGTGGTTAAATTGACTGAAGGTGGTCAAAGGTACAGACTTCCAGTTATAAATAAGTTCTGGGGGTGTAATGTACAGTATGGTGACTATAGTTAATAATACTGTATTGTATATTTGAAACTTACTAAGTAGATCTTTTTTATTTTTTAAATTTTAAAAAATATTTTATTTTTTTGGCTGCGTTGGGTCTTTGTTGAGGCACGCAGGCTTCTCTCTGGTTGTGGCATGCGGGTTTTCTCTCTAGTTGTGGCGTGTGGGCTCCAGGGAGCGTGGGCTCTGTAGTTTGTGGCACATGGGCTCTCTCATTGAGGCGCAAGAGCTCAGTAGCTGTGGCCCCAGGGCTTAGTTGCCCCGCAGCATGTGGGATCTTAGTTCCCCGACCAGGGCTTGAACCTGTGTCCCCTGAATTGGAAGGCGGATTCTTTACCATTAGACCACCAGGGAAGTCCCTATGTAGATCTTTAAAAAAAATTTTAATTATTTAATTGAAGTATAGTTGATTTTACAATGTCATGTTAGTTTCAGGTGTACAGAACAGTGATTCAGTTATACATACATACATACATATACATGTTCCTTTTCAGAGTCTTTGCCCTTATAGCTTATTGAAAAATATTGAGTATAGTTCCCTGTGCTATACAGTAGGTCCTTGTTGTTTATCTATTTTATATATAGTAGTGTGCATATGTTAATCCCAACCTTCTAATTTATCCCTCTCTCCCCTCCCCTCCTTCCCCTTTGATAACAGTAAGTTTGTTTTCTATGTTTGGGAATCTCTTTCTGTTTTGTAAATAAGCTCATCTGTATCTTTTTTTCTTTCTAAGTTTCCATGTATAAGTGATATTATGTGGTATTTCTCTCTGTCTGGCTTACTTCACTGTCTGGCTTATGGTAATCTCTAGGTCAATCCATGTTGCTGCAAATGGCATTCTTCTTTATGGTTTAGTAACATTCCTGTGTGTGTGTGTGTGTGTGTGTGTGTGTGTACACAACACATCTTTATCCATTCATCTGTCAGACATTTAGGTTACTTCCATGTCTTGGCTATTGTAAATAGTGCTACTATGAACATTGGGGTGCATGTATCTTTTCAAATTAGAGTTTTTGTCTTTTCTGGATATATGCCCAGGAGTGGGATTGTAGGATCATATGGTAACTCTATTTTTGGTTTAAGGAACCTCCATACTGTTTTCCATAGTAGCTGCACCAATTTACATTCCCACCAACAGTGTAGGAGGGTTCCCTTTTCTTCACACCTTCTCCAGCATTTATTATTTGTAGACTTTTTGTTGATGGCCATTCTGACTGGTGTGAGGTATTTTTTAATATATTAAATATATTAAACTTTTCTTTAAAAGTGTGACTAGAGAAAAAAACAAAACAAATTAAAAACATTGTTTCTTGTTTGCTGTATCTTGGTGGGTCTCATGGATGTAAGCCCTGTTGGCTTTCAAAGCTAAATATTTTGGAGGCTCGTCTCTTAGATGCAAGTCTTAAAAGCTGGGGTGCCAGATGTGAAGTCCAAACCCTTTGCTCCTCATGGAGAAGCTCGGAGTTGTGGGCTCCCTCCTGACTGTGGGTGGCTGTGTCAGGGGTGGGGTGTATCGTGAGATTGTGTCTCAGCCTCTTCTACCCGGTTCCATGTGGGTTTCTTCTCTTTCACCTCATGTGTAGGAGTTGCTCATCTAGTTTTTGGGTTTCTTTCAAAGCGCATTGTTCTGTATGCAGCTGTCAATTAGCTGTGTCCATGAGAGGAGGTAAGTTCAGGACCTTCCTAGTCGCCATCTTGAATGGGAAGCCTCTTGCTTTTTTTGTCTTGCTAGACTAGTGGGTAAGAGTGCCGTCTCCAGGGTTCTGCTGCCAGGGTTAACTGTCCTACCTGCTTCCTTCCTGGCTGGTGAACTTGGGCCTTTGCCAAATGGGGATAAGGGTAGCACACGGTTTATAAGGTTGCTTGAGGACAAACATATCCACACACACAGAAAGCTTAGAGCACAGGGGACCGAGGACATAGTTTATCGCCTGTTTCCTCCCCCTAGAGTCTCAACTTCATCAGGGCAGGACTTTTTCTCTTTGCACTCCCAAGCCCCTAGAATATGAATGGATGCAAAATACAGCTAAATGGTCCTTATTCACTGGCCTCAGCCCTCATCCCACCGGCCCTCCTGACTATCCCCTTATAGTCTGACCTTCGCCTTTTTTACAGCCCCCCTTACAGCTTTCCAGTCTGGCCTTAACTCGTCTTTGAGGCTCTGTAAGCCTTCTGGGTACTGGCTATGCAGTCGGCCCAGGGAAATCCCTGAGGCTGGTAAAATTATCTGATAAATATGGAGAATTGAGTGACAGACTTTCTTAGCTGAAATGTAACCTTTCATACTGGCAGCACCATTTGGGTGAAACTGCCTAAGCTTTAGTGGGAGTATTAGGAAACATGACTAACTGCAAAGTTTTACAATATTCCAGGTGTGTACATATTAAACATCATAAATGTGACTTTATCTTACCAAGGTGGCAAATGCTCTGTGGTGTGTTTGCAAGGCCCTGTGACAAGGCAGTTAGGCCACCTGGCCACCACATGCAGCTTTCTTCCTCAGAACACCAGAGAGCAACGTAAGACAGAGCAGAGGGGCAGAGCACAGGATACAGAGGAGGGCGGCATCTAGTAAGAAAGACACTCTGAGATCTGGGAAGGAGCCCAACCTCTAAGTCATCCAATGTTTAAGGTGTAAAAAAGCTACCTTCAGTCTGTGCGCTCAGTTGTCCAGCTAACATCTCGATATGAAAATTAGCTTGGGAAAGAAAACTCCCAGTTGGAGTCCAATTATATGCTAGGCGCGTCTAAGTATATTAGCTTGTTTATTCCTCATAATCACCAGTTACTAATTGACAGTTGGGATTTGAACCTGGTCCTGATTTCTCTTGAAGCTGAGACTCTACACACTATACTTCCACTTTCTGCTGCTAAGTAGAAAACCTCAGTGGGAAGGTATAGCCGGATTCTGTGCAAACTTGCAAATGCTCTGGGCTGAATGGGTACAACTCAGCTGTCTGCACCTCAAATGACCCAGCTGGTCTAGGATAAAGGCTGCCTTTGCCTTATCTATACAAATACATTTTTTTCCTTCCTGTCGTGCTGGTCAGCAGTTACATGGCAGTTAGCTAGTGTTAGCATCTCTCCAGGGAGATGGTGATGATGTCAACCCCCGCATGCACTGCTAGCTAGTGGCATACTTTTTCTCCAGGGATTGGGTGGAGGGGCTCATAATGAATCCTATGTTCAATGACAGCTGCATTATATACAGTGCTTATTTAAACAGTGAGAGAAAACATAACTGTAGAAGAGAAAAGCCAAACCATGTATCCACCTTTCAACTGAGCTTGTATGTAGTAATAAGCTGGACAGAAAATAGTGTGTCTAACTTTAGACCACAATTTGAGAGGTAGAGATCTCAAGAGAAGCACAAACATGTATGATTTGGAAAATAGCACTTACCTGGAAAAGAACAAGCTATTAGATTAATGAAGTAATCTTTTAATTTTTTTTTTTTTTTTTTTTTTTTTTTTTGGTACGCGGGCCTCTCACTGTTGTGGCCTCTCCCGTTGCGGAGCACAGGCTCCAGACGTGCAGGCTCAGCGGCCATGGCTCACGGGCCCAGCCGCTCTGCGGCATGTGGGATCTTCCCTGACCGCTGTGCCACCAGGGAAGCCCTTAAACTAATTTTTTAAGGTTAAAATACTTTATACAAAATAGTAATTTTTGTGATATCTCATGAAGCAAGACAAAGCAGCAGCTGCTTTTTTCTCATAAATTAGATCACCACCTCCCAAACTGATACCCAAAGGAATAGTATTTCATGAAATGTTAAACCAAATGCCTTAATTTTTTTTTTCTTATGGACAAGTTTGAGGAATGATATATTTTCCTCTTAAAGATTTCAGGCTGGGGAGACACACTTTTTAAAGTATGACTATTTTTATTTCCAGGAAGTGGTCTATGGGGGGGAAGAACTGCTTGGCAAATGCTGAAATTTCTAATTGTAAGATAAATTTGGAGAGTTCACTCAGGTGGTCTCTTAGTTTTAGAATCCCAGGTACTCTCTTTTCCACAATTACTTTGTAACCAAATTGACAGACAGACAAATAGGTGAATAATCTGAAGCTTCGGGTCCACTGATTTTTAGGAGCCCTCCAAACCGAAAGAGCCCCGGACGATACGATCAGCTGGCTGCGTGGTTAATATGTAAGACAGTAAGCCACCCCTAATAGCTTCCTCACCATAAACAAGGGAGCTAGATGGACGCACTCCGCCTCCGTGCAGCGCTTACAGTCTATGACTTCATTGCTTATTCCCATAGACAAATGACAGGACGCAATGCAGAATGACTGCACTTCTGGGGTTGCTCCTCAACACAAAGGAACTAGAAATAAAGCCTCTCATTCTTAAATAACATTTATTATTGTGGCAAAGAAGTCTTTTTCAGGAGAACAAGTCTCACATTTATGTAAAGGTGTATTGGTTATAGTTATAGAAGCAAATTTCACTGAGGTGCTCTATATGAAGTATGCCTGACCATGACTCTGAATTCAGCAATCTAATATTCACAATGTGTTGGCTGCCATTAGCTATTTATCCGAACATGCCTTTTGTTCCTTTTAAAATATGTGCCTGCACAGGGTGGAAAAAGAAACGCCAAGGGCCTGCTAAAAAGGAGAAGCCTAGAAAAGATAAAATTCCCACGGCAGTTCTGTTCAGCTGCAGTCCGCGAGTGCAGGAACAGTGTTCGTGTGGGGAGGCATTACGCCCAGTGGTTTCTCGGTTTTAATGGTGTGAGAGCCCTTGAGGTTTTCCGCAGCGGTCAGAGGCAGTGGGAAATGCCATTTACTGAATCCAGTCGATGTTCAGGCAGCGTGCTATGAATGCAAACATGTCTGACACTTCTTCTATTACTTTGGCCGTGGGCTTCCCAGCCCCGTGGCCCGCCTTGGTGTCCACGTGGATAAGCAGGGGATTGTTCTGCTTCCGACTGCGGCCCACCAGGTACTGAAGGGTGGCAATGAACTTCAGGGAATGAAGCGGGACCACGCGGTCGTCGTGGTCCGCAGTGAGAAGAAGCATGGACGGGTACTGGATGTCGTCTGCCTCTGGTAGCTTCACGTTGTGCAGTGGAGAATATCTGAAAGGCAAAGGCACTTTCATGAGGCCGGATATCAAAATGAGAGTTGTGTGTCCACTAGGATAATCACGGGGACCAGTGGGCATAGTGACTTGCGTCGTCTACCTGCCTACCGTCACCAGCAGTGAGGCCTGCAGCCAAGTGGTCCATGGGTGACCACTGCAGACTAAGTTACATCACCTCACCGTTTAGGCTGTGACTGGCCAGGGCTATTGGAAGCTGGGGAGCTGTGTCGTTTACTTCGCTCCCACTTTGGAAGCCTGTGTAAGAAAGAAACAGGGCTGTTGAAACAACCCAAAGTATGTACATACTGACTGTCTTGAGGTGAATATTTTCATACTCTTCAGACTTTTTCACTGCTACAAAGTGGACTGACTGTCCCTTTGTTTATATTTTACATGAAAAGATTTTAATTGAGGTATAGTTGATTTACAATATTAGTTTCAGGTGATTCAATATTGTTATAGATTATACTCCATTTAAAGTTATTATAAAATACTGGCTATATTCCCTGTGCTGTACAATATATCCTTGTAGCTTTTTTTTTTTTCTTTTTTCTTTTTTTTGCGGTACGCGGGCCTCTCACTGTTGTGGCCTCTCCCGTTGCGGCGCACAGGCTCTGGACACGCAGGCTCAGCAGCCATGGCTCACGGGCCCAGCTGCTCCGCGGCATGTGGGATCTTCCCAGACCGGGGCAAGAACCCGTGTCCCCTGCATCGGCAGGTGGACTCTCAACCACTGCACCACCAGGGAAGCCCTGATTGTTCTTTTAAATCACTGATTGTGAATAGAATGGGTGCAAGCCTTTCTTTTGTTGAAGAACTTGAAATCCAGTGTACAGCAGCTTTTTGCCTGTTTAGTATCTATAAAACCTTTATTCTGAGCTCAGCTTGGCAGTCTTAGGAAGACCACGGGTCCCCTCTGGGCCTAGCTTCCTGTCTGAAACCAGGGAACCTAAGCCGCTGACCCCCTGCTGGCTCACAGTCCTGCAGAAAGAAACTGCCTTTGGCCACTGGTGAGAAAGTTAGTGGAGGAGACACCTTCTGAAGCACAAGATAAGTTTCCAGTTAACAAAAAGGTTTTTAAGAACATAAGTACAATCAAATTAAACAGCGATTGATAATAGTTAAGTGAAAGACATCTCTGGATACTTTTTCTTTACATTTTAGTCCATATGGGTGTCATGTTTTCCAAAGTGTTCAGTATTAATGAATTAAACTGTTTTAGTAGAGTTTTATTTTGGAGGGTAAATAGGCAAAAATAGTAAAATTTCTACTCAGTTAACCAAGCTAAGACTAAAACCTTCTGGGGTTTAGTCTCCTAATAGATAAGATGGGGGTACCAATGGGTCTGTTTTCTGCTCTCATTGCAGAGTATTTCTGGATCAACCCCAGTCCTCCAGATAAGGGTTAGTTCTATGGGAAAACATGTCTGGAAACTCTGCCTACTAATAATGCCTCTCCCCACCTCAAGATTCACGTGCCACATTTATACATTCAAGACTGAGAAGTTCTGTAGAACAAAAGTCTGTTAGGCTTTATTTTTCCCAGCCATTCACAAACTTGGAAATTTAAATTTTGAGGGGCATGGGGGACCCCCTTCAATATATTGGATTGAGCTCTCTGTTCATTGGGAGTAGCAAGTAAGAGGAAAATACAGCTCTGTGGGTGGTGCTAGGTTAAAAAATTATAAAGTCTGAAATAGGAATATCACAGACATCTTGAGAGAAAAAATATTTAGAACTTTTTTTGCTTTCAAATTAATTTCAGAAGTATCAGGTTCCAGCAAATATTTTGTTGCCTTCATTATACAATTAACTCAGTATTTTCAACTGAGTTTAAATGGGACTTATCCCCCGCTAAGTGCATATTTTCTTAAAGTTAATTGGAACTATGGCTTCTTCAAATATTCAGCTTTCACCAGGATGTGTCAGTGAGGCTACCTGTGTATTTTAAAAGCTAAACTTTCCCCCTCCTACAGAACAGAATTGAGTAGTTTAAAAGTATTCAATTAAAAAAATTCAAGTCATTTGAGCTGAATTTCTAAGTGGAGCTAACCATACAAAGCACATCAAATGAAGGAAAAAAACCTGACTTGAGAAATTACTGTATCAAAATTTATAACTGACTGAGGAGACTGGGGAGAGGGGACATAGGCTGCTGGTGCTATTCCAAGAGTAATTCCTAAATACTGCTGGTAAAAACCCAAAAACCCCTACATGTGGGAAGTAAAGAGAGTGAGGAGCCAAAAAAGAATGTAGCTTGCAGTCTGGAGAATCTAAATGTTTGCCATTTTCTCACTGTTATCGCCAAAGTGTTGAGCGATACGAACATTTCAGTAATGCAACCTGTAGTTTCAAATATATGTGGTTATACTGAGAGCACAAAAAAAGTTTAACTGTTCTTGCATATATTCCTCTTCATTTCCTTATTTATTTTTTTTTGGCGGAGCACAGGCTCCGAACGTGCAGGCTCAGCGGCCATGGCCCACGGGCCCAGCCGCTCCGCGGCACGTGGGATCTTCCCGGACCGGGGCACGAACCCGTGTCCCCTGCATCGGCAGGCGGACTCTCAACCACTGCGCCACCAGGGAAGCCCTTTATTTCTTAATTTAGAAAAAGAAATCCCATATATATGTAAGTTATAATGACCTTTTTTTTAAAAATTATTTTTTAATTGCATTAACAAATTACCACAAATTTAGCAGCTTTTAAAAACAACATGGATTTCTTATCTCACAGTTCTATAAGTCAGAAGTCTAGCTTGGCTCAACTAGGTTCTCTGGCTCTCTCAAGGCTGAAATCAAAGTGTTGGCTAGCTGGGCACTTATCGAGAAGTTCTAGAAAAAAATCTACTTCAGACTCATTCCAGCTGTTGGCAGAATGCGTTCAGTTCCCTGTGGCTGTAGGACTGAGGTCCTTGTTTCTTTGATGGCTGTTGGTTGGGGTTGATCTCAGGTCGAACAGCCCCCCTTCCTTCAGTTTCAAAGCCAGCAATGGTGGCTTTAGTCCTCCTCATGCGTCCAATCTCTCTCATCTCCCTTTCTGCGGCATCCCCAACTCCCACCAGAGAAAATGCTCTGCCTTTAAGGGTTTGTCATTAGATTGGGCCCACTGGATAATCCAGGATCATCTCCTTATCCTGGTCAGCTGATTAGTAACCTTAATTTAATCCGCAAAGTCCCTTCACGGAAGTACCTAGATTAGTGGTTGACTGAAGAACCAGGGGACAGGAATCCTGGAGGACCACCTTTAAAATTTTGCCCATCACATCTCTGTAGTTTGTTGTTTTTGTTAAAGACCAGATCAAAACCAGGAAGACAGGTATTCCCACCACTTGCCCTACTTTTGCAGTAAATTACACGCAAATATGAGATATTGAAGGGCATGGAGTCAAACGTTTATCCTTTTGACTATGTTCAGTATTCTGGTATCAAATTGTTAGCAACACAAATATGTCATATGAATTAAAACCTTACTTGATGAGCCATTCAAAGTGTTGTTTGTTGTCTGAGCACCCATAATCAGTGGTCCAGGCGTGACCAATAGTGTATTTATGGAACTTCAGCATGTCCATTACTCCAACTTGGGCAATAACACAACCAAAGAGGTCAGGACGCTGATTTGCACATGCAGCTAAAAATCAAGATAGAAAAGGGAGGTGGTCCATCATTAAACATCTATGTAATAAGCAAAATCAAAACAGAACAAAACAACACTTAAATGCTTTCAGAACCCTGGTTGTCTTTTTTCCAAGAGCACAGAAAGAAACCATCAGAAATCACTTGCCCAACAGCCCACAAGCTTCTCCCCCTCCTTCCAATATATCGGAGGGGTGGGTATTGTCATCAGTAGTAGAGATTTACTCCTCAAAGTGAATCTCAATGGAGGAACATTATATGAAAACCTCTAGGGCTTTCTGTAAAACCTGTGTCCCCTCCTCCCATCCCCAGCTGCTTTCACAGGTGATGCAGGAGGTTAACGAACTTGTTCAGGATCTGAAAACTAGCCTGTGATATCGTGACACAATAAGAAATACCTGTTTACTCTTTGTCCCCAGTTCCTAGAACAGAGCTCCTAAAACTCTTGGAATTTCCTGTGTGACAGGGTGAGAGGAGTGTCTCTCATGATTCATAACTGACCCCTTTCAACCGTCTCTGAGTCCATGCTAATGAGATGGGTCTTGGTGGGTCCCCAGATAGCTTCAGGATGGGGGCTGGCTGCCCAAGGAACCAACCATGTGATTACAGGATTGGATCTTCTTCTGGTCCCACCCCTGACCTCTGGGCAGAGGAGAGGGGGTGGAGATCAAGTTAGTGATGAACGGCTACTGATTTAATCAATCTTGCCTGCATAATAGAACTTCCATAAAATCCACCAAACAATGAAATCTGGAGCTTCTAGGGTGGTGAACACAGGGAGGTGCTGGGATGGTGGTGCGCTAACAGGGAGTGTGGAGGCTCTGCGTGCGCCGCCCATACCTTATCCTACACATCTCTTCCATCTGACTGTTGCCGAGTTCTATCCCTTATAACAAACTGGTAAACGTAAGGAAAGGGGAGGGGGACATGGGAACCCCCGATTTATAGCTGTGAGTCAGAAGTATGGGAGGTCCAGAACTTGTGATTGGTGTCTGCAGTGGGGGCAGTCCTATGGGACTGAGCCCTCACCCTTTTGGGTCTGTGCTAACTCTGGGTAGTGTCAGAACTGAACTGACTTGTAAGACACCCAGGTGGTGTATGGGGAGTTGGAGAATTGGCTGGCGTGGTATGCCCCCCTTCCCACATTTGGCATCAGAAATGTTGTGAGCAGTAACGGCTCATACAGCCCAAAGCAGAATAGCGCCTAAAACCCTGCTCAGAGCTCTAACCGATGCTGACACACCTCCTTGTCCTGTTGTAAGAATACTCTTCTCTGTACACTTGAAAACTTATTTTTTGGAAAATTCAATAAATGTTTATTGAACACCTGCCATGTGCCTGGCACTACGCCTGGGGATATGTCAGTGAATAATTTAGTGGGAAAGATAAAGAAGTGAACAGGCAATTATAGTGTGGCAATCACTACTGTTGAGAAAATACGGGTGCTATGGAAGTAGGGCGTAGGCCAGAGTACGGAGGTTGGGGAGGCTTTGGGAGGAAGTAAGATCAAAGCTGGCACAACTAGGAGTTAGTCAAGGGATGTGAACTTTTGCTGCCTCTGACAAAAAACTGTTCCCACCCCAGTTCTGATTTCAGTGCTGATTCATGATACTGAAACCTGAGTCCTACCCCTGCAGATCCTTTTCTCCCACTCAGAGGTGGGAGGCGCAGGAATCTGGAAACTGTTCTTTTTAAATAAGCATCTCAGCATCCTGATGGAGGAACTCCATCTCTGAAGGTCCCTTAAAGGACCTAGTTTGTTAAAAGGCATAAATGAATTCCTGAATATAAAACTCCAAAAATAAAATGGAGTTTTATTGGATGAACCAGTAAGTTACAACACAATTCTCCCACTACTAAAATCAGATGGTATTTTCAATGTCCTTTCCCATTAAAAATTTTAGATTCACCCTTAGTTCTTTTTTTAACACTTCATATTTAATTCATATGCAAATTCAGTTGGCTCAAATTCAAAATATGCTCAGAATCAGACCACTTCTCACTACTTCCATCGCCACACCCAGGTCCAAGCCACCATATTCTCTCCCTGGGACAGAAGCCACCTACCTGGGCTCCTGCTTTTCTGCCCTTGCCTCCCCTTCTGTCTACCCTAACACAGTAACGGGATCAATGCGTGATCCCGATTTAAAAAAAGCATGTCAAATCATGACACTCCTCTGCTCAAAACTCCCCCAAAGGCTTCTCATTTCACAGAGTAAACCATGCTCTCTGCATGGGCCACGAGGTCCTGCCTGCTCTGGCCTCCCCCCACCCCTAACCTCTCCCATCTCTCTCCCCTGCTCTCTGTGCCCAGCCGCAGACATGGGCCTCTGGGGCCCATTGCTGGCCTTGGGCATATCGTCTGCCTCCTCTGACTGGAACAAAAGCTCCACGAAGGCAGAGCTGTTGTCTCTTTCGTTTACTGACATATGCCCAGTATCTGGAAAAATGCCCAGCACGTCTTGGTGCTCTGTAAATATTTGGCGAGTGAACAAATCAAATTTGTAGTTATTCGGTACATAAGAATATTCTCCATCTCCTTTCTCGATTTCTTTCCACAAGCCACACGACTTGTGGGATCTTAGTTCCCTGACCAGAGCAGGGATGGAACCCAGGCCGCTGGCAGTGGAAGTGCAGATTCCTAACCACTGGACTGCCAGGTTAGTCCCTCCATTTCTTTCTTTCTTCTTTTTTTAAATTGAAGTATACCTGACTTAAAACATATTAGTCTCAGGTGTAAATCGGTGATTCGGCATTTTTATACATCACAAAGTGATCACCATGGTAAGTCTATTTACAATCTGTCATCACACAAAATTATTAAATATTATTGACTATATTCCCTATGTTATCTATACATTATATCTCTGATTTTTTTTTTTTTTGCGGTACGCGGGCCTCTCACTGCTGTGGCCTCTCCTGTTGCGGACCACAGGCTCCGGACGCGCAGGCTCAGCAGCCATGGCTCACGGGCCCAGCCGCTCCGCGGCATGTGGGATCTTCCTGGACCGGGGCACGAACCCGTATCCCCTGCATTGGCAGGCGGACTCTCAACCACTGCGCCACCAGGGAAGTCCTGTGATATTTTTATAACAAAATTTGGACCTTTCAATCACCCTCATCTGTTTCATTCACCGCCCCACCCCACTCCCCTCTGGCAACCACTAGTTTTCTGTATCTATGAGTCTGTTTATTTTATGTTTGTTCAATTGTTTTGTTTCTTAGATTCCTCATATAAGCGAAATCATATGGTATCTGTCTTTCTCTGTGTGACTTACTTCACTTAGCAAAACACCCTCTAGGTCCATTCATGTTCTTGCAAATGGCAAGATTTCATTCTTTTTTTATATGGCTGAGTAATATTCTACTGTATGTATTATTATACACCTCCTTTATCCATTAATTTATCAATGGACACTTAGGTTGCTTTCATGTCTTAGCAACTGTGAATAATGCTGCAGTGAACATAGGGGTACATACCTTTTTGAATTAGTGGTTTTGATTTCTTTGGGAAAAAACTCAGAAGATGAATTGATGAATCATACGGTAGTTCTATTTTTAACTTTTAAGGAAACTTCATACTACTTTCCATAGTGGCTGTAACCAATTTATATTACCACCAGTGCATGAGGGTTCCCTTTTATCTGCATCCTTGTCAACACTTGTTATTTGATGTCCTTTTGATACTAGTCATACTGACAGGCGTGAGGTGGTATCTCATTGTGGTTTTGATTTGCATTTCCTTAATGATTAGTGATGTTCAGCATATTTTCATGTGCCTATTGGCCATGTGTATGTCCCCTCTGGAAAAATGTCTATTCAGGTCCTCTGCTCATTGTTTTTTTTTTTTTTTTCCGGTACGTGGGCCTCTCACTGTTGTGGCCTCTCCCGTTGCGGAGCCCAGACTCCGGACGCGCAGGCTCAGCGGCCATGGCTCACGGGCCCAGCTGCTCCGCGGCATGTGGGATCCTCCCGGACCGGGGCACGAACCCGTGTCCCCTGCATCGGCAGGCGGACTCTCAACCACTGCGCCACCAGGGAAGCCCTCATTTTTTAATTGGGTTTGTTTTTGATGTTGAGTTGTATGGGTTCTTTGGA
The DNA here is from genome assembly GCF_964270905.1 of Leucopleurus acutus. Taxonomy (NCBI): domain Eukaryota; kingdom Metazoa; phylum Chordata; class Mammalia; order Artiodactyla; family Delphinidae; genus Leucopleurus; species Leucopleurus acutus. Next base: position 53,387,298 of record NC_139157.1, on the reverse strand, counting down.
TATTTTGGACATTAACCTCTTATCAGATAGATTGTTTGCAAATACCTTCTCACATTCAGTAGGTTGTCTTTTCATTTTGTTGATAGTTTTCTTCACTGTGCAAAAGCTTTTTAGGTTGTTATAGTCCCATTTGTTTTTTGCTTTTGTTTCCCTTGCCTGAGGAGACATACCCAAAAGAAGTTTGTGAAGACCAATGTCAAAGAGAGTACTGTGTTTTCTTAGAGTTTTATGGTTTCAGTTCTTACATTTAAATATTTTTTTGAGTTTATTTTAACATATGATGTGAGAAAGCAGTAGAGTTTGACTCTCTTGCATGGAGTTGTCCAGGTTTCCCAACACCATTTACTGAAGAGGCTGTCTTTTCCCCATTGTATATTCTTCCTTCCTCTGTTTTAGACTGACCATATATGTGTGGGTTTATTTTTGGGTTGTCTCTTCTGTTGCATTGATCTATATGTCTGTTTCTGTGCCAGTACCATACTATTTTGCTTACTAGAGTTTGTAGTATAGTTTGAAATCAATGAGCATGATACCTCCAGCTTTGTTCTTCTTTCTCAAGACCGTTTTGGCTATTTGGGGTCTTTTGTGTTTCCAAATAAATTTTAGAATTATTTGTTCTAGTTCTGTGAAAAATGCCATTGGTATTTTGATAGGGACTGCACTGAATCTTATGCATTGCCTTGGGTAGTAGGGTGACTTTAACAATATTAATTCTTCAAATCCATGAGCATGGCACATCTTTTAATTTGTGTCATCTTCAATTTCATCAGTGTCTTACAGTTTCCAGTGTACAGGTCTTCCACCTCCTTGGTGAGATTTATTCCTAGGTATTTTATTCTTTTTGATGCAATTTTAAATGGGATTGTTTTCTTAATTTCTCCTTCTGATAGTTTAAGGTACAGAAATCCAGATTTCTGTATATTAATTTTGTATCCTGCAACTTTACCGAATTCATTTATTAGTTCTTTGGTGGCATCTTTAGGATTTTCTATACATAGTATGTCATCTGCAAACAGTGGCAGTTTTACTTCTTTTCCAGTTTGAATTCCTTTTATTTCTTTTTCTTGTCCGATTGCTGGGGCTAAGACTCCCAATACAATGTTAATAGAAGTGGTGAGAGTGAGCATCCTTGTCTTGTTCCTCACCTTAGAGGAAATGCTTTTGGCTTTTCACTGTTGAGTATGATGTTAGTGGTGGGCTTGTCGTACATGGCCTTTATTATGTTGAGGTATGTCCCTCTATACCCACTTTGCTAGGAGTTTTTAATCACAAATGGATGTTGAATTTTGTCAAAAGCTTTTTCCACATCTATTGAGATGACCATATGGTTTTTATTCTTCAATTTGTTAATGTGGCTTATCACACTGGTTGATTGACAGATATTGAACCATCCTTATATCCCTGGGATAAATCCTACTTGATCGTAGTGTATGATCCTTTTAATGTGTTGTTGAATTTGGTTTGCTAATACTTTGAAGATTTTCACATCTGTGTTCACCAGTGATAATGGCCTATAATTTCCTCTTTTTGTGATGTCTTTGTCTGTTTTTTGTATCAGGGTGATGCTGCTGGCCTTGTACAGTGAGTTCAGATGTGCTCTTTTCTCTTCAGTTTTTCAGAAGAGTTTGAGAAGATATGTGTTAGCTCTTCTCTAAATGTTCTGTAGAATTCACCTGTGAAGACATCTGGTCATGGACTGTTTGTTTGCTGGGAGTTTTTTTTTTTTTTTTTAATTACATTACTGATTCAACTTCATTACTGGTAATTGGTCTGTTCATACGTTCTATTTCTGCCTGATTCATCTTGGGAGATTGTAAGTTTCTAGGAATTTATCCATTTCCTGTAGATTGTCCACTTTATTGTGTATAATTAGTCATAGTAATCTCGTATGATCCTTTGCATTTTTGTGGTGTTTGATGTAACTTCTTTTTCATTTCTGATTTTCTTTGGGCCCTCTCTTTTTTTTTTTCTTTTTTCTTTTTTTGCGGTACGTGGGCCTCTCACTGTTGTGGCCTCTCCCGTTGCGGAGCACAGGGTCCGGACGCGCAGGCTCAGCGGCCATGGCTCACGGGCCCAGCCGCTCCGCGGCATGTGGGATCTTCCCGGACCGGGGCACGAACCCGTGTCCCCTGCATCGGCAGGTGGACTCTCAACCACTGCGCCACCAGGGAAGCCCTGTTTTTCTTGATGAGTCTGGTAAAAGGTTTAGCTTTTTATCTTCTCAAACAACCAGCTCTGAGTTTTATCGATCTTTTCTATTGTTTTTTAGACTCTATTATTGCTCTGATCTTTATTATTTTAATTACTTTAGGTGTTAGGTTAGATTGAGACTTTTCTTGTTTCCTGAGGCAGGCTTATAATGCTATAAAATTCCATCTTAGAACTCCTTTGGCTGCATCCCATTGATTTTGGATCATTGTTTCCATTTTCATTTGTCTCCAGGTATTTTTAAGTTTCCTCTTTGATTTAACAGTGACCCCCCCTCCCCCGTTGTTTAGGAGCATATTGTTTAGCCTCCATGTGTTTGTTTTTTGCAGTTTTCTTCTTGTAGTTAGTGTCTAATCATCTTATACTGTTGTGGTTAGAAAAGATGATTGATGTGATTTTAATCTTCTTAAATTTAGTCAGTCGTGTTTTGTGGCTTAGCATGATCTATCCCGGAGAATGTTCCATGTGCACTTGAAAAGGATGTGTATTCTGCTGCTTTTGGGTGGAATGTTCTTAAAGTCCATCTGATCTAATGTGTCATTTAAAGCCAGTATTTACTTAATGATTTTCTGTCTGGAATATCTATCCACTGATGTAAGTAGAGTATTAAAGTTCCCTGTTACTGTTTTACTCTCGACTTCTCCCTTAGGTCTGTCAATATTTGCCGTGTACATTTAGGTGCTCCTATGTTGGGTGCATAAATATCTTTCAAATTTTAATTTTACTATAGTTGATTTACAGTGTTAGTCTCAGGTGTACAGCAAAGTGATTCATTTATACATATACATATATCCATTCTTTTTCAGATTCTTTTCCCATATAGGTTATTACAGAATATGAGTAGAGTTTCCTATGCTATACATTAGGTCCTTGTTGATTATCTATTTTATATACAGTAGTGTGTATTTGTTAATCCCAAAATTCTAATTTATCCCCCCCCACCACACACCTTTCCCCTCTGGTAACCGTAAGTTTGATTTTGAGATCTGTGAATCTGCTTCTGTTTTGTAAACAAGTTCATTTGTATCGTTTTTTGGGGGTTTCACATATGAGTGATATCATATTGATATTTGTCTGTCTGACTTCCTACACTGTTTGACAGTCTGTAGGTCCATCCATGTTGCTGCAAATGGCATTATTTCATTCTTTTTTATGGATGAGTAATATTCCATTGTATACATGTACCATGTTGTCTTTATCCATTCCTCTGTCGATGGACAACTAGGTTGCTTCTGTGTTTTGGCTATTGTAAGTAGTGCCACAGTGAACACTGGGGTGCATGTATCTCTTCGAATTATGGTTCTCTCCAGACATATGCCCAAGAGTGTAATTGCTGGATCACATCATAGTTCTATTTTAGTTTTTTAAGGAACCTCCATACTGATCTCCATGGCGGTTGTACAATTTATATTCCCACCAACAGTGTAGGAGGGTTCCCTTTTCTCCTGGGTGCATAAATATTTATGAATGTTATATCCTCTTCTTGTATTGACCCCTTTATCACATGTAATGCTCTTGTCTTTTGTTACAAACTTTGTCTAAATCTATTTTGTCTGAGTATTGCTACCCCAGCTTCCTTTGTGTTTCCATTTGCATAGAATACCTTTTTCCATCCCCTTACTTTCAGTCTGTGTCTGTCTTTGGATCTGAAGTGAGTCTCTTGTAGGCAGCATATAGTTGGGTCTTATTTTATTATCCAGTCAGCCATTCTATCTTTTGATTGGACCATTTGGTCCATTTACGTTTAAATTAATTGTTGATAGGTATGTACTTACTGCCATTTAAAAAACTGTTTTCTGGTAGTTTTTGTAGTTCTTTTTTGTTCCTTCTTTTTTGCTCTCTTCCCTTGTGATGTAATGACTATATTTAGTGTTATGTTTGGATTACTTTCTCTCTTTTGCTTGTGTATCTACTATTGATTTTTGGTTTTGGTTATCAGGAGGCTCATACGTAACCACCTCTGTATCTTTGTGATTAAGTTGATGAGCTCTTAATTTTGAATACTTTCTAATAATATTGCATTTATATTCCCCCCCTGCCATATTTAATGTTTTGATGTCATATTTTAAAACGTTTTGTTTTGTGTATCAACTTAACTACTATTGTGAATATAGATGATTTTACTACTTTGTCTTTTAAACGTCTTACTGACTTTGTAAGTAGCTGATCTACTATCTTGATGTTTACCTTTACTAATGAGTTTTTTTTCCTTTCATAATTTTCATATTTCTAGTTGTGGTCTTTTTTTTTTCCACTTAGAGAAGGCCTTTTAACATTTCTTCTAGAGCCAGGGAAGCTCCCTTATAAGTAACTAGTTGCTTTTCTCTTGCTCCTTTTAAGAGTCTCTGTGTCTGGGTGTGGACCTCTTTGGGTTCATCTTATTTGGGACTCTCTGTGTTTCCTCAACCTCGATGTTTGTTTCCTTTCCCAGGTTAGGGACGTTTTCAGCTATTTATTCAGGTAAGTTCTCTGCCCCTCTCTCTGTTCTCCTTCTTGGTCCCCTAAAATGTGAATGTTAGTTTGCTTGATGTTGCCTCAGAGGTCTCTTAAGCTATTCTCATTTTTTAGAACGGTTTTTTCTGTTCAGCTTGGATGATTTTCATTATTCTGTTTTCCAGGTCTCTGATCCATTCCTCTGTATCATCTAATCTATTGTTGATTCCTACTAGTATATTTCTTATTTCAGTTACTGTATTCTTCACCTCTTTCCGGCTCTTCTTTATATTTTCTAACTTTCTGTTAAATGTCTCATTGTCTTCATCCATTCTTCTCCTGAGTTTGTTGAGCATCTTTGTAATCATTACCTGAACTCTTTATTGGATAAGATTACTTATCTCCACTTTGCTTAGTTCTCTTCCTGGGGTTTTATCTTGCTCCTTAGTTTAAGAACATAGTTCTGTTTTCTAATTTTGCCTAATTCTCTGTGTTTATTTCTGTGTATTAGGTAGGTTGGTTATGTTTTCTGAGCTTGGATAAGTATCCCTAATATAGGTGATATCCTGTAGGGCCCAGCAGCAGACTTCCCTCTGGTGACCAGAGTTACATGCTCTAGGGGTGCCTCCTATGCAGGCTGCACGGGCCCTTCTGTTGGGGCAGGGCCAACTACTTTGGGCATGCTGATAGGCAAGGTCTGATCTCTGCATGACCAGAGCTGGTGCCAGTCTGCTGGTGGTGGAGTGCTAACAGCCAGAGAGAGGATCCAGAGTGGTGCTTGTCAGCACCAGTGTCCCTGTGGTAGAACGAGTTCCCCAAAATGTCTGCCACCAGCACCTGTGTCCCCAGTAGGAGTCCCAGTTGCCTCCTGCCCCTCTGGGAGGCTCTTCAAGGTTAGCAAAGGAATCTGACCAGGCTCCTTTCAAATGACTGCCTCTGTGCCAGGACTCAGAGCATGTGAGATTTTGTGTGCACCCTTTGAGAGTGGAGTCTCTATTTCCCACAGCCCTCTGGCTCTCATCAAAGTAAGCCCCGCTGGCCTTCACAGCCAGATGTTCTAGGGGCTCATTTTCCTGGTGTAGGACCTCTGGACTGGAGAGCCTGATGTGGGTCTCAAACCCCTCTCTCCTTGGGAAGGAACTCAGCAATTGTGATTATCCTCCCATTTGTGGTTTGCCTGCCCGAGGTTGTGGGTCTTGACTATACTGTGCATCTGCCCCTCCTTACCCATCTCATGCATCTGCCCCTCCTTACCCATCTCATTGTGCTTCCTTCTTTATATCTTTCTTTGGTTGTGGAAAGTCTTTTCTATCAGTCTTCAGGTTGTTCTCATACATAGTTGTTCTGTAAATAGTTGTAATTTGGGTGTGCCCGTGGAAGGAGGTGAGCTCAGGGGTTTTCCTACTTTGCCATCTCGGCCACATCTCTACCCTTTCCAAATTTAAACAAATTATTTGGACATAGATTTATTTTACCTCCCTGGGAAAATGTTTTTTCCAGGACTATATTCCATTGGGGTAAAGGAGTCATAAGGCCAGGAATTCAGGTTTTGACACAAGTCAGTAAATTTCAGACAAGGAAACGGAGTGAATGTGACAAGGCGCCCTGACAGCAGTGGACTGAAAGCTAAAAACGGCCACATGTGCTTTTTGGGTTGAGCCTGTCTGTGCCCTTCCCCATTTGTACAACGGCCCCTCGTATCCTAAGGACACTGGATGTGGGACCCAGCAAGCAAAGTTCAGGACCACTATAAATGCTCATTACAATGTTAAGTACTGTTGAGAGACGAAAAGAAAAGTAAAAATTCATTAACTACCAAAAATTAGGAAAATCCACTTAGAGGCAGCGCCACATAGAAATTAAAAGAGCAGAATCTAAAGCCACGGTGCTAAGCATCAACCCCAGCACCACCATCACACTAGCCACTCAACCTCTTCAGTGCCCCAGCGTCCTCCTCTGTAAAATGGGGATAATACCTGTCCCCATCTCCCAGGCCATGTGCGTGTCAAGGGCTCAGCACTGAGCCTGGCAAGGTGCTCAGCAAGGGTGAACATTACTGTGAACTATTTCATGACTATGAAGCTGTGGATGCATCTTTGCATGTACCTCATTGCCCTTCATGGCTTATTTCTCTGAACCCACAGCATCTAGCATCCCATGGCACAGGTATTCACCAAATGTTTAGTGGTGATCACAGCTTATCACAGCTTACAAGTTCTGGGTAACACAGTCAGAGGTGTGTTATTAGGCTCAGGCATGTGCTGACTGAGCCCTAGAGACCTGTGGGTCCAGTCTGTGGGGAGCGCGAGAGGGAAGGGTAAGAATTGCGGTCCAGTCCGATAGAGCTCAGAACAGGGAGGAGGAAGGGCTTTTCAGGCTATGATGAGTTGAGTCAGTAGTTGTGTCTTCAAATGTCATTAATTAGATGCCCAAATACAAATGGGTTTTGCTTTTTCTGTACCACTGCTCCCATCCATGAGCCAAAGTAAATCAGAGTACCTGAAAACTCCAAGAGTTAACTAGTAAAGTACAATGAATAAGAAACCCAGTTCTCACCTACTAAGAGGCCCCCATTTGAACCTCCATTAATAGTCAGCCTCTTGGGAGACGTGTAACCTTCCTTGATAAGATATTCAGCAGCACACTGGAAGTCATCAAAGCAGTTTTGTTTGTTGGCCAGGATACCACCTACAATGTGCCAAAGTGAAAGACAGTTAATTAACAAAACAGGAAAAAAAAAACAACCACATTTTAACCTAAGGGGAATTCAAATGATGATAGGGCATAGTTTCAACTACTGATCAGCCTAAACAATGGACTACCACTACATTTAGAAAAATGCCTCCATTTAAATTTTGTTATGCATTGTGGAAATCCATCATCAGTACCACAACTGCTAATCCATATGGTGCCTTTGTATTTTTCTAAAACCTCTTAGAACTTAAAAGGCAAATGCCCCAAAGGGAAGAGATGATCTGTTATGACGTCAGACAACCATGAGAATGAAAATGTGAAAGCACGTCAACAAAAAGAGCCTGTGTCTTGGGAGGAGCTGAACTCAAAACTGACACAAGACCCAGAGCAGAGTCCAGTCCTCGAGTTCCACACAGCATGCGACAATGGGGGTGAGTGCGCTGCCCCCTCCCTGGGAAGATGAAAGTGCTCTGCGCGGACTTCCCTGGTGGCGCAGTGGTTAAGAATCTGCCTGCCAGTTCAGGGGACACGGGTTCAATCCCTGGCCCAGGAAGATCCCACATGCCACGGAGCAACTAAGCCCGTGCGCCACAACTACTGAAGCCTGCGCTCCGCAACGAGAGAAGCCACCGCAATGGGCAGCCCGTGCACCACAACGAAGAGTAGCCCCTGCTCGCCAGAACTAGAGAAAAGCCTGTGCACAGCAACGAAGACTCAACGCAGACAAAAATAAAATATGAAATAAATAAATAAATTTAAAAATAAAGTGCTCTGCGCAGAGAGGTGCACTTCTCACCCCTCCTCTCTGCCGGAGTCTGAGGTGGGGACGTGATTACGAGAAGGAAGCTCTCTGACTTTGCCCACGGGTGCTTAAGGAACTTAGGTAGGAATTAGGTGGGGACGTGGTGCTGCACAGAGCAGCCCATTAGTTTCTCTATGCTTGAATGAAGAGGATCTCAAGCATCTCCTCAGAGAATCTGGGCTTTCTCATCTAGAAGCCATTCCAGTGTAGAGCCAAACAAAGAAACCACTTAAAGAGAGGAACATTTGTAAGGCCTTGTGATAGCCAAAAGTAAAGGCCAAAAGTCAAAGTCATGCCCGCAAAGGAAAGGATGTCTGAAATAACTGCCAATGAAATGAACAAAAAGCAGACATAGATCTAATTAGCTATTTGAGATTAACCATTTTTGCAGAAATTCAATTAAAGATGAAGCAGCGCCACTGAAGAAATTTTTTCAGAAGAAATGTTTTCATATCAAAACAAATGTTATTAAGATTTTAATAAGAAAGTATTGGTGAATTAAGATGGCTAGGATTACTTAGTTTCCAGGAATAATAATATTTTGAAGAGCATTAAATTTTAAACTCAATTAACAGAATGAAATCTAGATTTATTGAGGTTCAGGATGCTAGGGTCTAACTAGAAAAGTTCCATTTCAGGCCCTTTCACTGCCTAAATTAGGAGAAAGTTTATGATCAGTCTAAACAGAGGTAATCAACTTTTAGCTTCAGTCAAGCTGCAAACTCCCCCACCCCCCCAAGACTTCTGGATAATAACTTGGTTATAATTAATACAGAGATGAAAGAGTTGACCAAGACCAAGGGCACTCTTCCCTACCAGAGCATGGTGGACACCTGAGGACCAGAGGAATTCTATGGCAAAGAACTTGGGTTCTTTGAGGAGAAGGCCACTGGGTCAGGAGTCCGTGCAGCTGGGTGTTTAAGTGTGTACATTAAACATTTTTATCCAGGAAATTGGGTGAGTCAAGGGGTTCAGACTTCGCATATGGATTTGGGATGTACACCCAATACAAGGTGTGTAGAGGTTTTACTTTTATTTCTCCTTTCTTAGTTATCTCTTACTATCACAGTAAGATATCACTATGATTTTAGTGTAATTAAACTCTAATATCAGGTCCAAGTCAAAACTATACAATGAATTCTATGCTGTTTCAAATACAGTGACAATCAATAAAGCCTTCAAGGATGACACCTGGCAGCAGCTGGCCCGACGACGGCTGGCAGGCCGGGGGCCCATGTGTTCATTAGGGACACTCACTCTTGCTAAGATGCTCAAATAGTTTGCTGTCTGACATCAGTCCTTGGGGTGCATGCTGAAGACGGAGGATTTAGGCTTGGGCCTTTCCTGCCTCCTGACATCTAACAGGTGCTTATGAAAAAAGCTCTTTACAGATCTACCCTGATCTTTGCTGATCTGATCGATGCAGAAAACCAGAGCCTTGGCCTTAGGAGGTAGAGAAGAACAAGTGGGTGTACGGATCCAAAGGGTGGTCTCGGATGCTCCTGCTGCAGGAGAAGAGCCTCCTCGCCACGTGCTGCTGGCCAAGCCTGAGCCCTGGGGGCCGCCCTCGTGCCCGCAGACTGTCTTACACAGGACGCCTGATGTTGAGAGGGGAGAAGCAGGGAGCCAGCGGGAGTGAAGGGGCTTCCTCCCACAAACACAGGAATAAGGTAAGGGAAGTACATCTTTTTCAAGTTATTGGTTAGTCTATGCATTCCAGATACACAAAAGCCTGGGAGACGGGGTGTGCTCCGTATAGAGAGAAAAGGAAGAGATGGGGCTTTAAAAATAAAGATTGCCGTAATTTTTTTTTTTTAAAGAATGATAAGCTGGGGAACAAAGTTGAATATAGGAGCAGTTTCCTCAATCAACTAGAATACATGCTTCAGGAGGCCAGAGAACAGGGACTGAACTGTTAAAACCAGAAAAGAAAAATGACTGTGTTCTTGTGTTTATCTAGCACGTGCAGGTTTTATTAGAGTCCCAGCAGCAACACTAGGAGGATGCTATTTCTTAGCAACGTTGGGAAGATCAGAGAAAACAAGCAAAAGATGCCCGAACTGGGAATAGGAAAGCTCTATTTTAGAGTGCTCTTTTCTTTTAAGAGAAAATGGCCTGTTTTTGCAGTCTGTTTTGAGATAGCCAATAATGCTAAACAGTAAGAAGCCAGGCTAACAGGAGAAGGAGACACAATAAATACCAAAAGTATCCCCCAGACTCACTTCTGACAGTGAGAGATAAAAATGTACCCTATACATTGCTAAAAAAAACAAAACAAAACAAAACAAACTGATTATGGTATGTAGGAGATGCGTCTGAAAAAGGTGTCCTTCATTAAAATAGACTGCAAAGGAAAATAAACTGAAAAGACTGAGCTGTTTCAATTGAAAGGGGGAATGGTGTCTGCAATGTGTTTGGAAGCATCCTTTTCTGCCCCTAATCCCCTCAGCTTGGGCTATGCCATATTTGCGTTTCTGCAGAGAAAATACCTCACCTTTTTTTTTTTTTTTTTTTTTTTGTGGTACGTGGGCCTCTCACTGTTGTGGCCTCTCCCGCTGTGGAGCACAGGCTCCAGACGCACAGGCTCAGCAGCCATGGCTCACGGGCCCAGCCGCCCCGCAGCACGTGGGATCCTCCTGGACCGGGGCACAAACCCGTGTCCCCCGCATCGGCAGGCAGACTCTCAACCACTGCGCCACCAGGGAAGCCCAAAATACCTCACCTTTATGCCACGTCTCTCCGTACTCCCCACCTCCTCTGATGTTGGCCACTGCAAGGACACCACCCATGTGTCTCACAAAGATGAGCCTGGACACACTGAGAAATGGTAAAAACAGTTAACCTGCCACTACCTGTGCCCAGTGAGGGCCGCTGTCCTCCTCCACCACACCCGCACCCGCACCCGCACCCGCACACACACACACAGCCCTGAAGATGCTCCGCACGTGCTGTCATCTACATGGAAGCCCAGTACTTTTACATTGCTCGGTTTAAGTGAAATGTTATAACTTCTGACTAGTGATTAACTGCAAAGCTCATACATTTTCAGGAGCATGCAGTATACCTCGTTTTAAACAACTGTCTTGGCAACCAAAAATACTGCCACCCACGTGACACAGCCCTGGTCTGAATGGTGCTGTGCTTGTTACACACCCGGTAGAAGCCCCTGCTACCATCCCTCCCAGTATCTCTCTCCAAATTGTTCAAGTTGGAAAAAGGAAAGCCCCTTCTGAAATATGAATTTTTAAACAGATTTTCCAGTTTTACAGAAATTTAGACGTTGAAACTAGGTGTGAGAGAGGTAGAGGAGATCAGGCACACTGACCAGAAAATAAGAACGCGTGCCCAGGGCTAGAGAATGTTTTCTAGAAATAAACAGAAGAAACTATAGCACAAAGCTTCTTTAGAAAGTTTGGAGTTTATGTTCCTTCCTTCTCGTGCCACTCTGACCCTAACAGTACTGAGGTTATTTTTCTGTTTGCTGTTAACTAAAATTAATTTTGCTTTGAGAACTATTTCTGAAATTTATTCACTCTTCCTTTTAGTAACTGGGGAAACTGTGGGCTTCTGCAACCTGAGGCTCAAGATGGTCTGGCTGCTAATTTCCTGGATGTTGAAGATCGGAGGAAAGGAGAGTTTGAGGTAGGTACAGACCACACACCCGTGTGGTCCTCTCTTCAGCATTTTTCCTATACCTCGGAGGGTCTCTACTGAAACTACCAGCATATCCACTGGTTCAGGGAAGAAAATGGTGTAAGGACACTTCCTTACTCGTCTCACTTCCCAACACAGAGCAGGCTTAACGAATACCCGTTGCACAAATGAACAAAGGTAAGATCTGCTCAGGAATCAGTGTTGTTTTCATCCAGGTTCCCCTCTGGGGACCAAGGGGATGGGGCTCTGGTGCAGAGGCAGTCTCTGGTTTCTCCTCACTGTCTGGAGAAGGTCAGATGCACGCTGAAGTTCCGAGGTGCCACGCTTACCTGTAGTTAGGTGTGATAGATATGTTGAACCCGCCGTAGCCGTATAGGAAAGCGGGATGAGAGGCATCCAATTTTATGCCCTTTTTATGCACGATGAACATTGGAATCTTTGTACCATCCTTGCTAGGGTAGAAAATCTAGAACAAAAGAAAGCAGAACAGCTAGATTTAGCTTTCCTGAGTAAACACTTGCATGCTTTTACATGGGAAAAACAGACAGGTAGTAAATTCTTCAAGCTGTTGAGTAGCACAGTGAAAATCCAGTACCACGAAGGGGCTAGTTGATGGTGAAGCATATTTCCGTTTTTATGGAGACAGTGTAGAGTAGTGAATACAGGGAGACTTGACTTTGAATTCTTCTTCCACTCTCAAAAGCTAGGTGACCCCTGGCAAGTCTGTCCTCACTCAGCTTTAGTTGTTTTTTTTTTTTGCGGTACGCGGGCCTCTCACTGTTGTGGCCTGTCCCGTTGGGGAGCACAGGCTCCGGACGCGCAGGCCCAGCGGCCATGGCTCACGGGCCCAGCCGCTCCGCGGCATGTGGTATCTTCCCGGACCGGGGCACGAACCCGTGTCCCCTGCATCGGCAGGCGGACTCTCAACCACTGCGCCACCAGGGAAGCCCCTCAGCTTTAGTTCTTTATCCCTAAAATGTGGCCACCGTGCCCACCTCTTAGGGTCTCCACGAGGCCCATATAAGAGAACAGGCATTCAGTTCTCTGCTCCCGAGCACCCCTCCCGGCAGCGGAAACCTGCCAAACAAGCCAATCTAGGAAGCCTGTTTTTCTAGGAAAGACATTTCATATTCAACTTCCTCTCTAAATGTTAAGACACTCAACCCCTCTTCATTTCCCTAGGTTCAACTATCAATTAAATGTTAGCAACAACAAAACGTATGTTAGCTTTAGAGAGTAGATAAGAAGCAACATAGAAATCCTATTGTTTCTGATTATCAATCCTGGAGAAAATGTCTTTGTTTAATTAAGGCTCAGCAAACCTTCCTGAATCTGGTCAGTTCAGTTACCATTTCTAGATTCATGACTTTTTGGATAAAGGGAATAAGAGAAAAAGGATTAGAAAGAGAACATGAAATGTTATTCAAACGGTAAGCCACCCAAAGCTGAGAATGGCTTCTTCCAGACAGACCACCTGTAACTAGCTTTCTCTGGTCAAACGTGGTGTCTTTATCCCAAATGACACCTGGAAAGTGCCCCAGCTTAGAAACGTCTTGCTGACCTCACACGTCACAGTCAGGGACATAAACCTCTACAGGCAGTGTGACTCGGAGCCATATTCTATCCAAAGCTTTTTAAGGTAGCAGTTCTATCGTGGAAAGTGTCCACAAAGTCCTTGGGAATAAACAGTGGGGGGCGGGCAGGGGAGAGGGGGGAGGCGAGGCAGATTTGGAGAAAGGCACTACATGGCCACCATTAATGCCTGCGAGTCTGGTCGTTTTTTGAAACCTGCCAAGGAACAGTATAACAAGCATTTGCTTCTGACTTTGGAGAGAAATACTGAGATGGATGTAAAGTTGACTGTTTAGGAATTATGGAGAATACATGGCAGAGTTCAAAGTTATCAGAGGAGACAGGGTTTTAGTTAAAGTTATTTAGTGCCGGTTAGGAGCCACTAATAGAGAGTAACTGTGCGGGCAGTACAAGCAAATGCAGAGTAAGAGGCACAGGCGACGGCTGGGGCTAATGAGCTCAAACCCAGGCCCTCAGGTAGGCGCGTTCTAACCACAGAGGGACAGCGTGGGGGCGGGTGGGCAGGGGAGCAAACTGTCTCACACGATTCTACCCTCACTGAATCATCTGCTTAAAAAATAGCGTTTCCCCCCCCCCCCCCCCACCTCCCGACTTCCCACCTATCCTCAAATCCCAGCCCCGGCACCTAACCCCTCCCCAGCCCGGCTGAGCCCTCCTCAGGCACCTCCCCTTCTGCGTCCTACTCTTCACCCCGTCAGCTGGACTGGTGCACTTCTGTCCCTACTAAGCTGACCCTCAGAGCCTCCTGTCTGCAAAGTGCTCTGTCTTCTTGCTTTGGGGCAACGTGGCTTCCTCCTCTGGCACTGCTTTGCTTGCTACCACCTGTAGGATTTCCAGTGCCTGCACCTCCGTCTGCAATGCTCCCATCTGGCTCCAGGACAGAGAGGCATCCTTGTGGAATACAGTCAAAAGCACAAAGGCCCCCGTATGCCCATAGCTGCAAAAATATACCCAAGTTTTAAGCTGGTGTAGTTGAGATGTTAAAATAACAACACCGTGAACGCTGTCCAGAAGTGAAAGGGCACTGTGAGCATGACTACAATAGAATCACCTTCAGGACAACTCCTTAAAAGAAGGCTATTTCAGACTTGAATAAAACATACACACGTAACATATATACGTGTATAAAGACTTTATCAAATCTCCATACATACGCACAGAGCAGTGTTTACGCCATTTCCATTGATCGAGTGGCAATTGATGGCAATAAACCTTAACCTGCCCGCAACAGACGGGCAGACTGACTCCTGGGTCTTTTGATAACTATGGAAGGACAGTTTGGAAACAGACATTAAAAATAGCCCAGCTAGTTCCCATTCTGCTCTTTCCATTCCTTTGACTTTACTGAAACTGATTTCCTCTTGAAGCCTCCTCTTCAAGACTTTTCTTTGAGAGGCTTTGTGGGTAAGTTTCTTTCTAGATTTGCCCGGTAAGGAAGAAAAGGCAGCACACTCCTTGTTTCCACTTGCTTCCCAAACCTGGCCCAACCGGAAAGCTCCACTTCATAATCTACACTAGTGGTTCTTGAACCTTATGGGTTGGGCCTAAGCATCTGTGATAAACATGTTAACAGTGCAGTTTCCTAGGCTTCATTCCCAGAAATTCTGGTCCCACAAGTAGGAGGTGGATGACCAAACCGGCAGATTTGGCACATCTCCTAGCTGTTCCCATTGTTTCCCATTTTCTTCCATTCCCAGCACCACCCACTTGCATCCCCTACTCTTTGTATGTGGTCTTTCCTATCTTCATGGGGGCCACCTGCTTGGAGTTCTGGACTCACCCTCTGAACCCCAGAGAAAGAAGGATCATTCATTTCTTACTAAGTCCACTACTACCACACCCTTCTGATTACCACAACTTTTTCTTTTTGTGTTGTCTCCCTTTCCTTGGCGTACAAACAGACTCAAATTTTTCCTATCCTACATAACAACCACAATGCCCCAGATCTTTTGTACCGCCATGCCTGTCCCTCAAACTAAATTTCCACCTCCTGCTTCCTTCCCGATCAAACATATCCACAGTAACCTACACCCACAGCTCACACTCGCCTGCCTCGTTCAGTCCTATCCTCACCACTGCCCTTTCAAAGGGCAGTGATGAATTTTCTTGTCTTTGCCCCTCCATCCCTACCTCTACCCTGGTGGTGTAGATCCTTCCGAACTTTTCCACATGCTTATAGAAACACATCTGTTTACACGTATTCACATACACAGGTTATTATTAAAAGGCAATATACAGAATCAGGCCAATATTGGGATAAAACTTAGTCGGCTTCTCCCCACTCAGCTATCTAATGTGGAATTCCTTCCAGGTAAAGATACCCAGATTTACCTCATCTAACAAAGTGGCTGCCTCGTACTTCATCGTATGAAAGTACACAAACTTATTTAACCATTTGCTCACCAAAGGCTATTCAGACTACTCTTTTTCTGTTACCAACAATGATTGATAGAATAAATCCCTTTTACACAAATCTTACACACTCATGCCATGATTTCTATAGGATGTGTTCTTAGACCTGATTGCTAAATCAAAGTGTATGTGCATTTAAAAATTCAACAGAGGAGTTAGAGCCAAGATGGCAGAATAGGAGGATGTGGAGTTCACCTCTCCCCACAAGTACATCAAGAACACATCTACAAATGAAACGATTCTCACAGAGCACCTGCTGAACACTAGCAGAGGACCTCAGACACCTAAAAGGACAAGAAAAATCCCCACACAACTGGGTAGGATGAAAGAAAGAAAAAAAAGAGGAAACGAGACGTGACCTGCACCCCTGGCGGGGGGGGAGCTATAGGAGAGGAAAGGTTCCTGCACTCAGGGAAGGCCCCTCACCGGTGGCAGGGGGATCAGCTGGGACAGAGAGGGAGCTTCTGGGATTCGGAGGAGAGTGCAGGAAGCGGTCTGTGGCAGGCAAGACAGAGTAAGACCCACATGGATGGTCCGTACTGTACAGATGGCCAAAAAGCCCATGAAAAGATGTTCAACATCACTAATTGTTAGAGAAATGCACATCAAAACTACAATGAGGTTATCCACCTCATTGGTAGGAATGTAAATTGGTACAACCATCATGGAGAACAGTACGGAGGTTCCTTAAAAAACTAAAAACAGAGCTACCATATGACCCAGTAATCCCACTCCTGGGCATATATCTGGAGAAAACCATAATTCGAAAAGATACATGCACCCCAAAGTTCACTGCAACACTATTTACAATAGCTAGGACATGGAAGCAACTTAAGTGCCCATCGACAGAGGAATGGATAAAGAAGATGTGCTACATATATACAATGAAATATTACTCAGCCATAAAAACGAATGAAATAATGCCATCTGCAGCAACACGGGTGGACCAAGAGATTGTCACACTGAGTGAAAGCGGACAGAGAAGGACAAATATCATATGATATTGCTTATCTGTGGCATCTAAAAAAATGGCACAAATGAGCTTATTTATAAATAAAAATAGAGTCACAGATGCAGAGAACAATCTTATGGTTACGGGGGGAAACAGGGAGGAGGGATAAACTGGGAGAATGGGAATGACATATGCACACTACTATATATCAAATAGATAACGAATAAGGACCTACTGTATAGCACAGGGAACTACTCAATACTATGTAATGACATATGGGAAAATCTAAAAGAGAGTGGATATATGTATAACTGAGTCACTGTGCTATACAGCAGAAAGTAATGTAACACTGTAAATCAACTATACTCCAATAAAAAAAAATTCAATAGATTCTGACAAATAATTCTCTAAAAATGGTGTATCAGCTTAAGCTCCTAATGACAATATTACCTAAGTGTCAATTTCTTATTAACAGTGGGTGTTAAGATGGATTTTAATTTTTGCTAGTGTAAAAGGCAAACATTACCATCTCATCAGTTTTAAGGCTCAGTTTTTAGATTAGCAAAGATTTTCATCTGTTAATTGGTCATTTTATATCTCTTCCTCAGAAAACAAAGTGTGCCCATGCTTTCAGTGTGTTTTACCTTTCTGATTAGTTAACAGAAACTCTTCTTACATTAAGGACATTTACCTTTCTTTCTGTCACATAGTTTGTTTGTATTTCCTCCCAGTCTATAGCCTGTTTTTAAACTTTCTTTGTGGTATCTTGAATATATTTACATAGCACATACACAGATAGGACTCCCTCACCCCAAGGTGTAAAAATATTTGTCTATATTTTCATTTTGAATTTTTACATTTATGGTTATCCAAATGAAGTTTCTTTTTACATATGATCTGGTATCTAACTACTTGTCCCCAAATAGCCAACCATTATACACCATTTTACTAAAGAATAATTCTTTTTCCCATTTTTCAGAAATGCCAGTTTTGAATTGGTTTCTTCCCAGGCCTCATCTGTTTCGATCCCTATCTCGCAGCTGCTTCTTCGGCTTCCTGGGTGCAGTATTTCTCTAATTCTCTTTCAACCTTCCTAATTGATCCATTACTAGCTCTTCTTCCTGCTGCCAAATGCTACTGTTTTGCAGTTTTCTATACCTGGTCTTCTCTTTTCTCTCTGCAAATGCCCCATTTGCCATCTCAGAGAGTTCCAATAAACTAGTCCGTGCTAAGGACCTTCACGCCCACATTTGCAGGTCCCTGTTGAGGGGCTGGTTAGAAAGCCCCTCAGGTTGCTCCACTGTGAGGGCTGTGATGTCACACGGTGGGTGGCCCGTCTACATCTGCAAGCCAACGTGCTCTAGGTGTACCTGTACAGGCTCCTCTTTGGGGCTCTCTCATTTCGGGTAGTAGCAGTGGTCCCTTACTTCACTCTCTCCTCAGCCACCCAACTGCCAACTCTCAGAATCACATCTTGTGCCAAGGACCCCACGCCCAGGCATCACTCGGCCACTTCAATTCTCAGGCCTCTCCTCGCGCATGTGTGCTGGTGACCCTGCTCGGGACTCCCTGCCACACTAGCCTCAAATCCACCTGGTCTCCCTGACTCCTCTCACTGGCTAAAGTGAAGCGGTGGTAGGAGCAGTGGCGCCTCGAACTATTATTAGTAACACACAACAACCATAATATATTTTATCTATTTATATGATACACAAGCTGTTACTGCTTGATGAGGAGGCGACTGACTGCTGAAGCTTGAACCCATGGGCTGTTTTCAGTAGTTTATTGCTACACCACCACCCAGGTTCAAGCTAAAAAGCAAAAAGACTTTTTGCCCTCATAATTGTGACCAATTGAGAGCGAGCTGACAATACACATCCGTTCATTTTGAGTGTCCACTGTGGGCACAGACCTTTGATGGGATGCCAAAGCCTTTATGGGACCCTTAACGGACAGGACAACAAAGTGCTCCCATGGGATCCAGCAGGCACCCACTTGAGTAACAGAAAAAGTCTGTCCGTCATCTAGGTCCAACAGCTCATCATGTGAGGCTGACGGGCCCCGTCTACCCCATTCCTGTCAGCAGCAGAGCAAACGGTCCGTGCGATAGGTCCAGTCCAACCAGGAGCCTGTGACACCAGTGTCAGCACCAGGTCTTTCCCCTGGCACGCCCGTCCACCTTCACCGACACAAGCACCACCGAAGAACTTAAGACAGAGTGTCTTTGGAAGCACCCGAGAGACCACATGAGAGGGACTCTTTTATCGTGTTTTGATATGCAACCTTCATCAGGGACACCACAGATGAAAAATAAACATCACGACGGCGATTCAAAGCCACAGTTAGTTCTAGACATTAGTAAGCCAACCAGAGATTGATCACACACTGACTTAAGAATGTTTCCTGCCTTAATTAATTCCGTGTTCCTCCCCTTTAAAGCTTAAGTACTTCATTTTGTAGACTCCCACAGCAGCATAACAAAGTTAGTCCACATTTAAAACCAAGAACATTCAGCACAACAAGGCGATAAGGAAGCACACCCTCTGGGAAGCCCACGCTGTATCTCGATAGAGGACAGAGATGGGTATTTTCAAGTAGTTGTGAGACTGTTCCACCTGGGAAAGAAAGCTGGTGTCAGCTCTTTCTCAGCCCTGGGGAATCAAGATGATCATCCCAAATTCTGGGTATTTAAAATGTTTCAGGGATTTCCCTGGTGGCCCAGTGGTTAAGAATCTGCCTGCCAATGCAGGGGACATGGGTTCGAGTCCTGGTCTGCGAAGAACCCACATGCCGTGGAGCAACTAAGCCCGTGCGCCACAACTACTGAGCCTGTGCTCTAGAGCCCGCGAGCCACGACGACAGAGCCCACATGCCACAAATACTGAAGCCCACGCACCTAGAGACAGTGCTCTGCAAGAAGACAAGCCACCGCAATGAGAAGCCCGCGAACCGCAACAGAGTAGCCCCCGCTCACCGCAACTAGAGAAAGCCCGCACGCAGCAACGAAGACCCAATGCACAAAAATAAAAATCAATCAATCAATCAATGTTTCAGATACAAGGAGAGAACGTCACTCTGGGACCTCACCTAGCTGGTCACCCTCTCTTATTTTAGAAACGAGAAACCCAAGATCCATAAAGATAACTGCCAGGGAACACTGCTAGCTTACGTAAAATGAACACCAAGCCCCTGGTCCAGCGTTTTTTCTACCCTATTAGAAAGTAATTCACTTCAAGCTATTACTTCCTTGTAAGCATCTTTACTGGGTGTAATTATGCAAAATTTGGCAAACGTTAGAAACTTTGACATAAATTTAATACATTCTCCCCACCCCCAGCCCCAAGACAATGATCACTGGCCTCTAGGGAATCCAGGGGACAAGTACCCTTTCTTCGCTTTTTTGTTTTCGTTACCCTCTTGGAAAGGAGACTCATTCAAGCATGTCAAAAGCCATATTCCAGATACAGGAGTTATTACTTATCATTATTTCTTAAAGCAGAATGGGTCTGCTTAGAACGATGATCCTTCTCTAAACAGTCATCAGTGTTTCCACCTTGAGGACAGATTATTAAAAGAATAATAAAAATCCCACCATATCCTGCCATGCCATTCTACTAAAAAAATTCAGTTTCAATAGTACTCTTAAAAGGCACAATTCACTTCAGAAATGAAACAAAAAATGCTTGAGAGTATCATAAGGAAAACTAACCCCAACTTGATAAGTAATCAGTTTAAAGCAGCTTCTAATTTTGCACATGCAAACCCATTATTCTAACGAATGACTGACAGATAAGAGCTCACCGATCCCTGATCTGCATCCTTTAAATTAAAAAACTCTTGAGGAAAAGACAGAAAAGGTTTAGACTTTATATAAGTCCAAAATGTCAGAAATGACCATCCCTACTGTCCGCGTGACTGTGCCGAGGCATCACCAAATGTCAAGTGGTCTTTCTCCGGATATGCATGTATATCTGTATGCATGTCCAGCTGATCTGTATGCATGTCAGCTGTCATGTGACTCTGGCTTCATATAGATGAAATAAAAACCTCTTCCTTTAAAGGAAAAAGAGGAGCAAGTGAACATAACGAACCAAGGGAACGTTACTGTTCTTCAAGAGAATGACATCAGTTATGAACAGATCAGCTCGCTCTGCTGAAATGATTACTTTTCTGGAGATAATAATACATTTAGTAATAAAATCAATTTTGCTAACACATATGAACATGTGAGACCATTTAAGTTCCCCAAACAAACAATCTTCAGCCCCACAGTTAATCTGATTCAGACTTGGTGCTCTCTGAGGCAAACGCCTCACGGGTTATCACGGGTAATGGGATGTGCTCGTTATCACGGGTAATGGGATGTGCTCGTCCACGCAAGGTGAAGGAAAACGGTAAAGGGCAAGCCCTTTGCAGAGAGGAATGTCTGGTGAGGGCGACTCCTGCCTAATTTTAGAGCCTGACGGGTTGAAAGGAGAATGTTCATAAAGGGCGCTGAGCTTCCCTTCCCATCAGACTTGACAGAGCCCCTTGTGTGGCCTGTGCTAAGGATGGCAGACACATGTGACGAGGAGCAGAGCTGCTCAGAAATTCCGTGCTCAATGCAAACAGGGAACAGGACATTCCATCACCCACAGAACTGGGCAGAAGGCAACCTCTGTGCCCCCATTAGCTCGTAAAACAAGTATACGAAGAACTTCGGGAGGCGCTGCACATTTCTGAGCTGTGCTTACGTTAAAAATACTAGCCTGTTTCAGATACAAGGAAGGTTGTAACCCTATCTCTTTTCTAGACTTTTAACTCTGGAGGAGTGGGGGAGAGTTTAAGGGTCATCTTTGGGCAGAAAATATAAAGGGAAGTGTTTATTTCAGATTGTTTTAGTCTGCTTTCCACAGGATGGCTGGACATTTTTGTAACACTGGAGATTTAAAAAACTCCTGTGGGGCACCTCAACGACAGCGAAGTCGGTCTATTTAAAAAATCTGTTTTAATTTTTGGGACATTTCTTGAGCACCAACGATGTGCTAAGTGCTATATGCATAGTCTCTGCAGAAATGCACCGGCTCTCAAAGGCTCAGCCATCTGTTCTTTGGAATAATAAACCTATTCCCGGGCTCAAACTGTGCAGCAAGAAGTGAAATAGAAAGTGGAAGGTTCTGAACGTGAGGAAAGAAAGCCGGTGGTACAGACACAAGTGGAACATGGCACTTTGATGAGTTTTTAGAGTTCAGAGGTATTCACGTATTTTAAGGTAGAAAGACATAAGGGGCTATGATGAATAAATATGACTTGATTGTGAAACATAAAAGCCACCGTCAGTTCCACTGCCCCGATTTCCTTGTGGTCAAGGCAAACACACAATCAGACATTTTCATAAAAGTGAAGGACCTACTTACTATATGCAGAGGTTCAGAGAAAGCAGTTTCTGTTTCTTAACAGGCATTGTTTCTGAGGTGCTCTCTAAGAATGCATACATTGCCCCGTAATGAGGCTCACCACAGTGGGCTTTTAGGCTGCATGCGGAATGCACATGTGTCTGTTTTGTTCTTCATGAAAACAACATGGTGAGTCCAACCTCAGGTCACTATGAGCCCTGCACTGTGTGCATTCAGTAAACATTTGTTTATGAATCTATTTGTTGACTGACTAAATGAGTTAGAATTACATATTAAACACTCTCTTTCCGATCCCACAAATTCCTATACACCAGCCAGCCTCAGTTCCTGAGGCTCAAAGTCATCTTGGATGCCTCTCACATGTCATCTTATCTAGCCCTGCCTATCCACATGGTGGCCTTGTCTCCTAACAGGACTCCTGCTTCCAATCTTTGGATACTTGTTACCAGATTAATCTCCCCGCAATCAAAAAAACATCTTCCTTTTAATCTAGGTCATTCCCCTGCTGAAAACTGCAATGCCTCCCATTTTCCACAAAATGAAGTCCACGTTTGAGACCAGCAATTGAGACTCTACTCTCCGCCTTCAACATCTGTGAATCCTTCCCAGCTATCTTCTCCAGTGAAACTGCCATTTCACATCTCCAGACCCTGGCTCCCAATGTCACATGCCTGAATAGACTAAAGTATGACTGGAAAGAAACAAATCATCGGCTCTTAGGAATTCACTTGTTTGACCCCCATCTACTCCTACCAATGCAGGCATCCCCAGAGCTACATCTCAGGCAGGTTCAACCTTTGCTTGGATATTTCTAGTAATGAGAAATGGCAGGTCATTTCATTTCGGAACTTCCCTAATTGTTACAAAGTTCTTCTCTACCTGAAAAAGTCAAAGTAACTGAAAATACAGGGAACAAAAGTTATCCAAGGCTCTGGAGACAGAACCTAGTAATAGTAAATTCCTGTATAAGTTAACTATCGACTGAAGTTTCCGTACATTTAAAAACAAATATTAAAATGCCTGCCACTTAGTTTCTATACTTTTCACAATAGAGTTTTCCTTAGTCCTTACTTTGGTCACAATATACAGTATTTATTTTACTTGATTTGTTCAAAACACTTACATAGTTTTTCCCATGTACCAAACACTACTCTAAGAGCATTATAAATATTCCCTCATCTTAATTCACACTTTATACCATGAATACTGCCATTTTTTAGGGAAGTCACTTTGACACACAAAAGTAACTAGTCCAAAACATATATCTCATAAGTGATAGAGTCAGGATTTGAACCTGGGCTGTCTGACTCCAGACTCCATGCTGTTAGCCCCTGTAAACAAGGGATCAGCAAATCCTCTGGCCCCTCCCCCAGGGGCTCCTCTTGAACCCTCAATGGCACAACTATTGCACCATCATGCATCTCCCTCTTGGGGCCATGCATCAATTTACATCTATACCTAATACAGTGCCCAGAGGACAGTAGGCACTTAGAAAATGAGTGCTGGACAAATGCGGAAGTGAATGCTCAAACTGGACCCCATGCTTCAATCAAACATAAGAAAAAGTATTTTAAGTGGCAGTTCATTAAAAGAAATCCTCAACAAAATATTACCAAACCAAATCCAACAATATATTGAATTGGAATTTATTCTAGGGATGCAAGGATGGTTCAACACCCACAAATCAGTCAATGCGATATACCACATTAACAAAATGGGTTAAAAATCTTATGCAGAAAAAGCACTTGACAAAATTCAACATGTATTTATGATAAAAACTCTCAACAAAGCAGGTATAGAGGGAACATGCCTCAACATAATAAACGCTATATACGATAAGCCTAGAGCTAACAACATACTCAATGGGGAAAAGCTGAAAGCCCTTCTCTAAGGTCAGGAACAAGACAAGGATATCCTCTCTTGCCACTAATTACTCACCACAGTATTGCAAGTCCTAGCCTGAGCAATTAGGCAAGAAAAAGGAGTAAGTATCCATATTGGAAAGGAAGAAGTAAAACTGTCACTATTTGCAGAAGACACGATATCATATATATAAAAACCCTAAAGACTCCACCAAAACATTGTTAGAACTAATCCACAAGTTCAGTAAAGTGGCAGGATACAAAATCAGTATGCAAAAATCTGTTGCATTTCTTTACACTAATAATGAACTATGAGAAAGAGAAATTAAAATAGTCCCATTTATAATTGCATCAAAAAGAATACAAGACATAGGAATAAATTTAACCAAGGAGATGAAAGACCTATATATTGAAAACTACAGGACATTAATGAAAGAAATTGAAGACGACACATATAATGGAAAGACATCCCATGCTCATGGATTGGAAAAATTAATATTGTTAAAATATCCATATTTCCCAAAGCAATATAGAGATTCAATGCAATCCTTATCAAAATTGCAATGGTATTTTTCACAGAAATAGAAAAAAAAATCCTAAAATTTGTATGGATCCACAAAAGACCCTGAACAGCCAAAGCAACCTTGTGAAAGAACAAAGCTGGAGGCAATCATGTGTCCAGATTTCAAACTATATTATAAACCAAGAGTAATCAAAACACTATGGTACTGGCACGAAAACAGACACATAGATCAGTGTAACAGGATAGGGAACCCGGAAATACACTCATGCTCATATGGTCAACTAATTTACAACAAAGGAACCAAGAATATACAATAGGGAAAGGACAGTCTCGTCAATAAATGGTGTTGGGAAAACTGGACAGCCACATGCAGAAAAATGAAAATGGACCGCTATCTTACACTATACACCAGAATTAACTCAAAATAGATTAAAGACTTGACCATAACACCTGAAACCATAAGACTCCTAGAAGAAAACATAGATGGTAAGTTTCTTGACATGGGTCTTGATGATTTTTTGAATCTGACACCAAGAGCAAAAGGAACAAAAGCAAAAATAAATAAGTGGGACTACATCAAACCAAAAAACTTCTGCAGAGCAAAGGAAACCTTCAATAAAGTGAAAACGCAACCTACTGAACGGGGGAAGATAATCGCAAATCATGCATCTGGTAAGGGGCTACTCTCCAAAATATATAAAGAACTCATACAACTCAATAGCAAAGACCAAATAATCCAATTAAAAAATGGGCAAAAGATCTGGATAGATATTTTTTCAGAGAAGACATACAGATGGCCAACAGGCACATGAAAAGATGCTCAACACCGTTAATCACCAGGGAAATGAAAATCAAAACAATGAGACAGGGCTTCCCTGGTGGTGCAGTGGTTGAGAATCTGCCTGCCAATGCAGGGGACACGGGTTCGAGCCCTGGTCTGGGAAGATCCCACATGCCGCGGAGCAACTAGGCCCGTGAGCCACAACTACTGAGCCTGCGCGTCTGGAGCCTGTGCTCCGCAACAAGAGAGGCTGCAACAGTGAGAGGCCCGCGCACTGCGATGAAGAGTAGCCCCCCGCTCGCCGCAACTAGAGAAAGCCCTCGCACAGAAACGAAGACCCAACACACCCAAAAATGAATAAATAAATTTATAAAACAAAAAACAATGAGATATCACTTTACCTGTTAAAATGGCTATTATCAAAAAGACATGAAGTAACAAGTGTTGGCAAGAATGTGGAGAAAAGGGAACTCTTGTGCACTGTTGGTGGGAGTGTAAATTGGTGCAGCCACTATGGAAAATGGTGATGGAGGTTCCTCAAAAGATATTAAAAATAGAACTACCACATGATCTAGCAATTCCACTTCTGGGTATTTATCTGAAGAAAGTGAAAACACTAATTTAAAAAGATATATGTACCCCTATGTTTATTGCAGCATTATTTAAAATAGCCAAGATATGGAAACAACTAAGTGTCCATCAATAGATAAATGGATCAAAAAAATTGTGAGATACACACACACACACACACACACACACACACAGAGAGAGGACTATTACTCAGTCATAAAAAGGAATGAATCCTGCCATTTGCCACAACGTGGATGGACCTGGAGGGCATTATGCTGAGTGAAATTAAGTCAGACAGAGAAAGGCACATACCATATGCTCTCTCTTATATGCGGAATCTAAGAAAACGAAACAAAAACAAAAACTAAGCTCATAGATTCAGAGGACAGAGTGGTGGTTGCCAGAGGTGGGGGGTAGGAGAAATGGGTGAACTATTTTGTTTTGTTTTTAGTTTAAATAAATTGAATAAAAATTTTTAAAAAATCCAAACAAACACAGCAATCTAGGGTCTGGCATCACAGTGCTTGTAAGCTGAAAAGTAAAAAAATATAAATTAACTCTGGTTGAGGTACTTAAGAGGCTGTATAAGCATGGATAAGGGATCCCAAACTTCCAACTTATTACTAATGAAGAATATTTAACATCTGCCATTTTCCTGTGTGTAGCTGTTAATCTATTAATTTAGCAGTGCCACGGTGGATGAGCTTTATGGCTCTTGCACTGTTTGGTTCTGGTAATTGACTCATGAGATTGCAACTGCATCATAAACACCCAATAAGAATGCTTGAAGGGCTTCCCTGGTGGCGCAGTGGTTGAGAGTCCGCCTGCCGATGCTGGGGACACGGATTCGTGCCCTAGGCCAGGAGGATCCCACGTGCCGCGGAGCGGCTGGGCCCGTGAGCCATGGCCGCTGGGCCTGCGCGTCCGGAGCCTGTGCTCCGCAGCGGGAGAGGCCACAGCAGTGAGAGGCCCACGTACCAAAAAAAAAAAAGAAAAAAAAAAAAAAAAAGAAAAGAATGCTTGAAATCCATTTCAAATCCTCATTAACTCACACCTACATCAGACCACTTATTTATTTTATTGCACTAGAAAAATAAAATAACCAATGTTGAAAAGACAAACTCTAGCCAGACTGTTCAGTAACAGAACAGAAGAGAACTTTGCAGCTTAACCGTTTGTGGCTGGCCGTTATGCATTCTTAAGAGTGTGAACTATTAAAGAGAGACAGATGTTAAAAGAGGAGAAAGGGGAGCGGTGTTTCTGCAATCAAGCAGTTTGCAGCCGTGGGGTGGGGGATGGAATAACCTGCACAAAGCCAAGGGGGGCCCCGAATCAAGGACAGCATTGGCAAAAGCCCCCGAACCAGGAAGCTGGCACAACTGTCCAAGTACCACTTTTCATTTGTACCTCCAAGGGGAAACTGAGATGCAGCAAAACACTGCGAGAAGCAAATGCACACAAAATCATTTTGTTGTAGAAAAATGAATGACTGGAATACCGAAAAGGTGAATTTGCAAGTAAAATTCACAGGCACAAAGACATTCATGTGGGTTTCTGTTGGACACATCCAATGCTGCTATTACGCTCTGATCTACTTCTACCTAGAGTCTCTCAGACAATACAAATGCAAACCATCAAAATAGACCCCTCAGGTGAGTAAGAGGCAAAACAAGAAACCCACCATAGATGATTTCATGTTGCTTAAAAAACAATCATTAGGAAGCTCATGAGCACACAGTGCATTTCACTCCCCCACTGGGACGCATGGGGCCAGAAGTAGACTCGTGCTGGCGAGGGCAAGCTGCAAAGAGATGGCCCGTTAGAAGGGACAGAACAGAGGCTTAGAGGAGCATCACAAACAGCTATTGGGAGGCAGCTCACCGGGGGGCGGAAAAGAGAACGGAGGGCCGGGGGGGGGGGGGGGGGGGGGGCGGGGGGGGCGGGGAATGAAGACAAAGTTCAGAAATCCTACCGTGATTCCTCTTTGCTTTCTGTTCTAAGCTTGGCTGTGTGAATGTTTTATATTTGTGCAGTAGAATAACAGTAGCAAAAATCTCATCAATGAAACCATATATAATTTTTTTTGATGGCTACGAGTTGCCTCCCACTACCTTGTCTACCCCAGCACTATCATGGACGGACGATCTTGTCTATTCATTTAAAAATGTTTTAAAATGTGGAAATAATATACTTTTGATTACACACACACACACACCTTTTTAATATCACCTGTAATCAAGGCAGCGTTAAGGCAGTGAAGATCAAAGTCTAAGAAAAATGAAAGCTTGAGATGAATAATCAAATCATGTTCCTGGAAGATCTAGAAAAGAACACTGTGCTGTAGTGATGATAGATGGCATTCAGGATGGTGGACGGAGAACATCTGATGCTTCTGAAGCATCAGGGCTGTGTGTGCAGAAAAGCTGGCTACAAAGCCAGCATGCTGAGTTCCAAAGGTCTTATTTAGCGAGTTTTGTGTAGTACCTCTACTGCCTAGGAATTAACACACAAAGCCCAGGACTGTAAGGAGACCCCCCCACCTCACTCCATTAAAGCGGCCAGGCTCACAGGCTCCACTCACAGCCTTTTCGGTCCACTGCTGCCAGGCTTTGGCTGGCTGCTCTCACCACCAAATGCTCACGGGCAATCCCAACACTGCCCAACCCACAGCCACGGTGACCTCCCTGCAAGACCGTGGAATTTCTTGGAACAAGAGGTTCCAAGTCCTTGGAACTTCTCCCCCGCTGCTGCAAGCTTTCCTGGTTCCTCTTCCCCACCTCTTCAACCCTCCTGTCCCTTAAACCTTGAAGCTCCCTTGAGGCTTTGTTCCTCTTGCCCCTTCTATGCACACCACTGAGGTGCTCAAGCTGTGCCCATGGGTTCGTTCGCCACCACCCCTGCCACTCCTCAGGACTCTGCCTGACTCCTGACCCTAATTCTCTGAGCACCTGGCAGATGCCCCATGTATATCTGGCACAGGCCCTTTCAAGGGCTCCCCACTGTACACAGGATAAAAACCTCACCCCGTCTGGGTGCACACCAGACCCTTATTAGGGTTTGGACCCGTCTCCCTTTCCAGGCCCATCTCTTGCCACTAGGCTCCAGCTGTGGTGCTGAGGACACCCCTGCTGTATAGGAGCCCTCCTCCCTCCAGCGCCCTTCCCCGTCTGCCCAGAGCTCCTTTCCAGGAAGCCCTTCTTCCCAGGAACAGTCTTAGATGCTCCTCTTCCTCTGGGGTCCCATAAGACCTGTGATCAACTGAAAGCAAACTGCTAAAAATCTTTGATTATATCCCCATTTCCCTAGTAAACTCTATCCTCCCTTATATTCCCAGCACTGCCAGATACAAGGTAGTTGCTTAATAAATGTTTGTGAAACAATTATTTTTATTTACTTAAGCAATCTTTTCACCCAGTCATTCCTAGATACTCACTGGAATTCCTCACTTGAAAATTCCATTTTATTTAAATCAGTATTACTTAGTAAAACTGTCTTAGGCATCCTTTGGCTTCTCTCTTAGGCACAGGGTCTTCTGGGGCCTCACATAGACTAACACAGTGTGGAAAGACCTTATAAAAACCATATACACAAATCAATAAAGATGTTGAAAAGTGAAGAAGGAAAGGGAAACTGAATGCATGAAATAAGAGGCTGCTTTAGAAAACAAGTTAGATTTCCAAAATCTGGGAAAAGTAATAAAAAAAAATCCAAAGTAATGTCACAGACTCTCCTAACACACAACAAGGAATGAATGGGTCAACTGAATTTACATGTTAGTGGAACTACTTCTGTTATTGCTCAACTTGTCTAAAAGATTTGCAAACATTTGTAAGCAGGTAAGAACAACAATAAATGTGTGCGAGGAAAATATAAAGAAAAATGTACTTTGATGCTCTAAAAGGGAGAAGTAGTGCTATTTCCTACTTTTGTCAGACTATGACCCAAAATAGTCTTAAAGATTAGATCACGCAGAAAATTTCACAGCAGTTCAAATGGTGGTAAACACTCATTTTCTGACATTATTTGTTGGTTTTGAATGGACAGAACCAATTATCAGGGCAGAGGGAGATGGTCTGACACAGAAATTTTACAGAAAGGAAACGTTCCATTTGTATAGGTTTCTGGCCATGATAACTAGACAATGTAACATGCTTCATCTATTGTGGCCTCTCTCATTCATTTGTTAAGTATTTATATGTATCTACTCTGGGCTCTGGGGACATAGCGGGGGGGGGGCAAAACCACTCTCTAAAGGGAAGAGGAATGAACACATAAACAGATGAGAAGATGATGTCAGCTAGGATAAGTGCAGTGGGGAAGCAATAAAGCTGGATGTGGGACTGGGATGCAGAGGGCTGCTCTCTCACACAGGACGGAGAGGGACAGGGTCTCTCATCTGTGCAGTGAGAGTGAGTGAAGGGGTGGGCCAGGGGGGCGGCAGACATTCCAGGCAGAGTGGGGAGAGGGGGTGCTGGGGGGCGGGGAGTGTGAGTGCGTACATGCAAACAAAGTGGGGCGGCCACTCTGCAGCTGAGTGGACGAGGGGGAGAGGGCAGGGGCCAGACCATGCGGGTCTGTGGGCATTTCTCAAGGCTGGTCAAATAAGGGATGTGCTATTTAATAAGAAGCCACACTAGCCTATGAAACAACGGCAAATAGTCACTGCCTTTTGACCACCCATCTCAGAACTGGCTGCCCTGCCTGCTCACACTGACCCCAGCCAGGAGCCTGCCCGCCACTGTATATATAACAACATCAATCGTTCACCCAAGCTGACATCACCCCAAACCCTCAATACTGTGGGGTACAGAGGACTGTAACTCACCAACATCACCCCAAGGCAAGACTCTGGCTAGATCACACGTGTGTCTCCCATTGATGAAAGAGTGCCACATTAGGGGCAGTCGAGCAGAGCGTGCCAGTTTCATCTCCCAGAGACTCACCCTGCTGTTGGCCAGCCCTGTGGCCGTGGAGGACAGAGCAGCCATGGAGGGGATCCAGCTCTTGGAGGGGTTGGGGAGAGAGGGAGGAGGCCTGAGGGGTAAGACAAAGAGGCAGGGGGCAAGGAGGGGCTGGAGCGGACGGATGGAAAAATTAAGGAGAATGCGGACAGGCCAGCGGCCGGCTAGGCTGCGATGCAGCTGAGGGGGTCACGCGTGGCTGCAAGCCCCCGGTCTGCTTCCCTGCCTCTAGCATCATCCTGCCCTCCTCTCGCAGACCCGTGGCATCCAAGAACCGTGGGCCCAATCCCAGCTCCTGGATCCAGATGGGTCCACAGAGGAGTAATGGAGGTCCGAGAGCTATGGGCAGAATTTGGAGAAGCCCAATGGGAAGCAGACCTGTAAGACGAGGCTGCACAGATCAGACTGCAGTTATCAGCAACTCGGGCTGTGCAGCTGCTCGGCAGTTCTATGTGTTCTTTATTAAGTAAAGTAGGAAAATAAACATTACTTTAAAAACACTGCGTTCAGGATACAAACTCTCCTACAGCTTCGAGTCCAGCAGAGAAAATAATAAAGGTCCTTGGAGAAAAAAGAAACGTCGACTGTTCACTAGGTTTTCCAGAGCGGTTTGTATTTCTGAAGAAAATACTTGGAAAAATGAAAGCTTAAAACTAACAGAATGGATTTGTAGTGACAGAATTTTAGATGCTGTGGTCTAAGGATGAGGCGGGGTGCAGAGGCAACCCTACACTCCACGGAGGCCCTCTCTGGGGAGGGATGTGCGGTTGTCTGCAGGGCGAGCCCCCCAGCGCTGTTCTCTCTCCTCCCGGCACATGGAGGGCTGCCCACTCCAAGGCTGGTCTGTCCCCAGGACACGGTGTTGGCCAACGATGTGTGGCTGGGTTGGGAGGTGACACTTGTACAGAAAAGGAATTCATCACAGCAAGTGTGTGATACACTTTCCCTCTGCAGCACAGGGACGGGCCATGCTTGGGTGGAGAGGCTCCTTGGGCAGGGCCTGGAGGGAGCCCAGGCTGATGGCCCACAGACAGCATGAGATACGAGCTTTCCCGAGATTTTAGAGGTGCCTGTTAACTGCAATGGCCTAGCCTATCCTGACTGATAGAAAAGAGCAATTAGGAAGGAACCCATTCGTAGTGAGTAGAAAATCCTAACACTCGATATTTGAGTCTTCCCACTCCTAAACTGAGTACATAACAAAATGTATGTATTTCAAAATTTCAAAACTACGTTTTTTTTTAACGTTTTTATTGGAGTATAACTGCTTTACAATGGTGTGTTAGTTTCTGCTTTATAACAAAGTGAATCAGCTATACATATACATATGTTCCCACATCTCTTCCCTCTTGCATCTCCCTCCTCCCACCCCCCCATCCCTCCCTTCTAGGTGGTCACAAAGCACCGAGCTCATCTCCCTGTGCTACGCGGCTGCTTCCCACTAGCTATCTATTTTACATTTGGTAGTGTATATATGTCCACGCCACTCTCTCACTTCGTCCCAGGTTACCCTTCCCCCCCCCCATATCCTCAAGTCCATTCTCTAGTAGGTCTGTGTCTTTATTCCCGTCTTGCCCCTAGGTTCTTCATGACCTTTTTTTTTTTTCCAAACTACTTTTTGATTTTGAGTTGAAACTCAAAAATTGTTTGGGAAAAAAAAAAAAAAGGTGAGAAGACAGAGAATTCAGGGCCTAGGGAGTTTCACAGAAGGAAAGTGGGGAGCCGGTACTTGGAGATGCCACTCTGAGGCCCCCAGGCGCTCTCGCACACACATTCTCTTCCTTCCCTCCTGGTGGAGTGGAGGAGACGTCCCTCCTTATCTGAAGGCCAGTCCCTCCACCAGGGCTTGAGATCCCCTCACCTTCTCGAGAACTCGGCTCCTATGTGGTTCCCTTCCTTCTGGAACCAACCCATCGACACACCAAAACAATCTGGTTTTCTCCCACCTTAGTAACATGCCACTGGACTTCTCAAAAGCCTGTGTACACATGGTTCTCCATTTCCTCTTCTCTCAGACCTTCTCCCTGAACTCACGGCCATGAAAGCTATGGAAGGCTCCATTTGTAAATGTCTTATAAAATTAAAACCTATCTTTTTGGATTGATTTGCTTTTTTAGCACAGCTATACAAGTTATTCTACAGGAAGAAAATGACAAATTTGAAAAGTAGTCTGGAGAAGGAGGAAGAGAGTGTGAAGTATAAACCACAGCTGTTAAAAGTCAGAGATGTTCAGTTAACCTATGGGGGATTATGTTTTCTCAAAAAACTTCTTAAACAATGAAAATGTAAGCCTTTCAGATTACAGCATTAATAGAAGATTGTTGCAGTTAGGAAAATAAGGCAATACAAAATAATATGAGAGCAAAGCTAATCCCCCAATCCCTCAATAACACCCACCCATGAGAAAACAATACTTAAGTCTTTTTCAACTTGCAATGGGGCTACATCCTGACAAACCCATCATAAGTTGAAAATATCTAAGTCGAAATGCATTCAATACACCTAACCCACCGAACATCGTAGCTTAGCCTGACCTACCTTAAATGTGCTCAGAGCACTTACATCAGCCTACACTTGGGCAAAATCGTCCAACACAAAGCCTATTTTATAATAAAGTATTGGATAACTCATGTAATTTATTGACTACTGTACTGAAAGTGGAAAACAGAAGGGTTGTATGGGAAGAGAATGGTTGTAAGTGTATCAGTCGTTTACCCCCTTGATCACACGGCTGCCTGGGAGCTGAGGCTCAATGCCGCTGCCCAGCATCACGAGAAAGTATCTTACTGCATGTTGCTAGCCCCAGGCAAAGCTCAAAATTCAAAATTCGAAGTACAGTTTTTACAGAATGTGTATCTCTTTCACATCATCATATAGTTGAACCATCACAAGTCAAACCTTCGTAAGCCGGGAACCGTCTATATATGAACCCCATCTACACCCTCCCTCCTCTTTCTCAGTATACCCTGTTCAGCCACCACTCTGCCCCCACTGCTCACTGCAAGTGTCCTTGTCAAGATCATCAATGACCCCACCTTGTCAAATCCAAGAACTCCTCTTTCTTCCTTACTGACCAACCAAACACACTGAGTGTCATCTGCCACTCCCTCCTTTTCATACACTGTTCTTGGCTTCCTGGTCTACCCGGGCTGCGGTTTGCTGGTTTTCCTTGCATCTCTCTGGCTGCTTCTTCTCCGGCTCTTTGCTGGCTCTTCCTCTTCCAACTAACCCCTAGATGTGGGGCTCCTCAGAGCTCAGCCTTGAGCCTTCTCCGCTCTTACGTGTTCCTCCATGTGACTCTGTTCCTGCCCCTGGATTTAAATAGCACACTAATGCTGAAGATGCCCACATTTATCACTCCAACCCTTAGACCGTAAGACCCAAATGTCTAACTCCGTACTTGACATCATGGCCTGGATGAAAATGTAACAGGCACCACAAACTTGACAGGTCCAAAACATTTTTCCTCTCAAACCCATCCTCCCCAACCCACTGCTGACAACTTGATACATGCTGACAACTTGATACATGATACCAGCTACTCAGATTCAGAATCTCAGAGTCATCCTTGATGTGTCCCTTCCCCTGTCCCCTGCACGTTCAATCCCTTACTCTATCCTGCTTACTCTACCTCCCAGGTGTATTCCAAACACACTTTTCCCCACGTCCAAAGGCTACACTTTAGTCCAGGCCACCCTATCTCTTACCTGGTCTGTTGTTACAGATGTATATCAGCTCTCTCCACGTCCACACCTGCCCTTTAAATCTATTCTCCACAAAACGGACGATGGCTTTCTTAAATCAGAACATGTCACTTTCCAGTAAAGACCCTGTGGTGACTCCCACCACAGTTGGGATCCCGAAGAAACTCCTAACATGGCCACAAAACCCTGCCATGCCCCCCACCCAGCCCCCATTCTCCTCCACTCACCATTTCCCAGTCTTCTCTCCGATCCTCTCTGAAGCCAAGCACTTTATACTCGGGGCCTTTGCTCTTAACATGCTGGGCTCTTCTTCCCTCATTTTCACGTGGTTCGTTCCCTCTTAGCTTTTAAGTTTCCACTTAAAGGAAATCTCAAGGGAACTTTTGTTGACGACTGGCCCAGTTCACACTGGGCCCCTCTGTCATTCCCAGCAACAGTCATTGTTTTCTTCATTCATAGCCCTTGTGCCAACTTGCAATGTGCACATTTATTTTCTGTTCACTTGCTTTTGCCCATATTCCTCATAAGAGCAAAGACCACGTCTCTCTAGGTCACTGCTACATTCCCAGTGTTTAGCCCAACGCTTGGCACAAAGTACATTTTTAATACGTACAGGGACTGCATAAATGCAGTGGTTCTTCCCCACCCCACCTCCACCAATCGATGCAGACCAGGAATTTCTGATGCAAGGTGAGGAGGAGAAGGGGACCAGCTGGCAGTCGTAAATGAACTTGAACAAGGTGTCAAAGTCTAGATGGGTGAGTGGAGGCAGCTCTGGCAATGCCCCGTAACACTCGCCTGTCCTTCCTAACTCTGGAGATTCTGAGCAACGTATCAAAGTCCGTGCTTCTGACACAGCCAGACCTGCACATTCTCAAACACACCAGCCACAGTTTAGAGCATTTATACTTTTCTCTAATCTCTTCCAAATATTTACATTAGCTATATTCACATTAAATTTTAGAGTTGAACTAGACATATCCTTTGCAAAACACAGAGAAGCGGAGGGTCCAGATGTAGGCAGCATAAAATGATTTTTATATAATGATTTTTACTTGCACCCTTGACGGTTTTCTGTTTGAGATTCAGTTTCAGAATTACCCACTACCTTAACTGGGATCAAAGAGTATATTGTGTTAAAAACATGTCTGTATGCATATTAATATTTATGTTTATATACATATGTATACAAACGAAGGCAGCTGGAGGCAAGGAGGACACAGGCGTCATCCATTACTTAGCAGACTTGACTAGCAGATGACTTTAAATGCACAAGAATCTGGGCTGCACTTATCAATACAGCCTGAGGAGATGACTTACAGTTCTTTCTTCTGAGACATTAACCAAGGTCAATGGTGAAGCCTTCTCTACAGTCTTAATAAAACCACAATGTCTTATGTTGATTTCTACACGGAGACCTAGAACTACCGACCTCAGGGCACTTGACTGCTGAGTTGTGGCAGCCTGATCAGGGAGGTGGGCACAGCTGCTCAGATGCTCAAGCGCACTGCAGAATCAGAGATGTGGCTTACGCACCGGTTACGCCACGGTGTGACTTGGGGCGACTCATCTAACTTCCCTACACCACAGGCTCCCCACCCAGAAAACTGAGATCACAAGAGTATAGCTCTCCAGGGCTGGTTCTTCTCTAAAGCAATGAGATAACGCAGAGAACCCTGGCACGGGGGCTGGCATATTATGTGTACACACCCTTGCTATGTTTTCAAGCACCAGCTGAATATCCCCTCTCCCTGTGTTTTGCTTTTGACTGCGTTCCCAAGGGCAGGAACAAGAAGAGGCATCTCGGCAGGAGCTGGGACTTGGCTGAATACTGAAAGATGTGCGGCGTTTCAGAGAACGAAGTAAAGAAGACGAGCAGTGCCAGCACGGAGCACAGAGGAAGGAGAGCCAGGCAGAGGCGAGTCTGGGCATGGTGGTCAAGGGTCGTTTAGGAGCTGAGCCTGGGTGGTGTGCAGTGTTTGGGGTGGGGACTCAGGGTGGTGAGGCGGTACCTCTGTGGGGTGGATGAAGCATGGCACCAAGAGTTGGTAGAGGAGCTCACACTTGACACTGACAGTGACCAGGAGCCTGCGTGTGTCCCTGCTTAATACCCTCGCGATGCCTTCCACTTCGCGATACTGTACCATCACGTTTATCACTGTTACAACATTTCTAATCTACTCCGTACATTGAGTCAGCCCTGGGAGTGCACAGAGAAGGATCAAGTCTGCTTCGCTAAACCCATGTCAGGGCGCACCTGATCCACATCAAAGGATTATACTTAGGGAAAGAATTTCCTCCCTTCTTCACAGACCAGTGATAGGCCAGAACTGGCTTTTCCTTCAGGGAGGTAACGGACTACCCACAGGGCTTGGTATTCCTGCCATCATCCACTGACCATCCGTGCAGCTCCAGGCAAAGGCAGAAGGCAGGGAGGAAACTGTGTGGCAAGTAAAGAGCCCACACTATGGTCTCTTCTCTCCTTTTGCCCTAAAGGTCGAGCAGAGCAGGAAGCCAGAGAACACTTGTCTAGCTGGCAACCTACATAAAATGTACCCTGGGGCTAGGAGTGATATTGTTACAGAAAAGATAAGCCCCAACTCTCTCCTGCTGAGCCTTCTCCATGCAGAGGAAATCTGAACAATTATCAGATTTCTAGACACCCTCCCAATTCTATTAATTCTTTGTCTAACTTCACCATGGAGAAGGCAGAAATCTGCAGACAGACACTGGAACGGATGCCCCTCTCTAAGGAAAAGCCATAGAGAAGGTCTCCTGCTCCGGCCACTGAAGTTGCTTTCCAGGCTCACTGCGTAAGAAGCAAACATCTCAGGCTAGAGTTTCCAAAATAAATCTGTGAATATTCTTCTGATTTTGAATCAGAGGCAACCGAGTGCCAGAATTAGCATTGCTGCCAACCTTCCCCCAATAATACCTTGGGGGGAGTCCAGCAAAGATGACAAAAGCAAAACCATAAATACTTAAAGTTTTTTACTTCTGAACATACTTTAAGTGGAGTTTCAAGTTGCCACGTGGTGACCGACATTTAAGACTTAAAGCCCCTCTGTATATTTTAATACATTAAAACATAAATGTATAAATGTTTATCTGTATAATATATATGACATAAATAAATGGATAATGCAATTGGGACCTCCATTAAAATGCAACAAGGAGACTGGAAGTGAATATTTAAATAAATCATAACAGTATTTATAAGTCATTAAAAAATGAACTTATGGGCCCTTCTTGCCGCTCCTTTCACACAGAGAGTATTTTTTATTATTTAATAGGTCCCATAAAATTCTACAAAGTACTCACTAGATCTTTACATGATGTAGAAACATACTTTTAGAGGTAAGGAAGCTTAGGGATTTAGAGGCTTTTAGGCTAATTTGTTTATTTTAAAGGTGGAAAAAACAAAAACGAAAACCAAATCCCAACCGAGTACAGAGAGAGCAAATAACTTGTCCTCATAAGAAAACGCACAGGATTAGCACAGCTCTGGAGCTGTGTGTTCTAGTCTTGGCTCTGTCAATTATTGGTGGTGTGACCTTTGTTAAAACACTGAGCAGACTGAGCCTTAGTTTCCTCATCTTTAAAATGAGAGGGTTCAAACAGACGAACCCTAATGTATGTGCAATTTGCCCAGAGCCCCAAACCATTAGTGGAAAAACATACCATCTGGAACAAAGCAAGAGGCGGCTATGAAATTCGGGACCTAACACCTGCCCAAAGGCTGATTCGTGCCATGCTTCCATTCCAAGGAGCAGGCTCTTGAGGATGGCCTGTGTCCACATCCTCTGCAGGGACAGGGCAGGGGGTGTGGCTGGGAGTTGCTACCCCAGGCAGGAAGATGACGCTTGGACAGCCATCTGGACACTGCTTACCTGGCCTCCTCATCATGTCAGAGATAGCCTCTCAGTTCGTCTTGATTTCAATGCTCAAATAGTCTCATATGCTCTTGCATCACTTCTGCTAAAGTCAGGACAAGCGTTCGGGAAGAGCGAATACTCATGTCCTAGAGGAAATACTAAATGCCTTTCTTCTTGGGACAGGAGAGCCTCTTTAAAGGGTGCTCCTGTCTTTGTAGTGTGTGACTTCTACTGTTCACAATGATAATATTTGAAAATTCAACTCTTTGGGAGTCTTAGTTTTTCCAGTGGGAAACCGAGATTTAGAAACCTGGCCACCAGGTGGCGTCTGGATTCCTTGGTTTCAGGGTCCCCACCAAGTTTTTGCTGAAGGCCTGTTTTGCTTTCTGTGGCCGATTGCTAGCTGTCCGCCAATATCCATTCCCATTTCCTTGATAATAAGGCCCTCATTTTTAGCTGGTACATTTCTTCTGGGAATAAAACTACATCTAATTTGTAGTTGCTAGTATACGGGTTTTGCCATTCAGAGAACATGTTCTCAGAACATTAATTCGTGTTTTGATACTCATTAACTTCTGGGCTGAGCGCATGGCATCAGCACTACGTCTCTAAACCTCCTTCTGCCAAGTGTGGCCACGTGGGTACGTTTTTGCCAATAAGGTGAAAGCAGACATAATACATGTCATCTCTGGCAAACAGGGCAAACACCTGCCCTTCCCTCTTCTTCCCTATTGCTGCCTTCATGCTGGCTGGAAAGTGGATATAAAATGGCTGGAACCCCTGCAGCCTTCTAGGACCATGAAGTGATGGCGGGAATGGAAGCCATGTATGAATAAAGCAGCAAGAGAGAAGGAGCTTGGATTCCTTACACCTTAGACCCCAAGTTGTTCCTGGACTGATGTCCCCTGCACTTCTTTTATGTGACAGGGAAAAATAAACATCTTTCCTTTAAGCCATGATTATTTTTGACTTTTTCTCCTGTTGCTCACAGGAGAAATCTAATCTAATCTGAGTAACACACCCTGAGATTCAGACTCATTTCTAAAAACAGAAATAATTATTAGAATGGCAAAAGATAAGCACCATTAGCACACACTGCTCATAGATGACAGCTACACTACTGATTCAGTACTAATAAGAGGGAAGTGACCTTCTACTTTGTTTTTATAGGATAATGAAACAGAACTTTCTTTTTCCCAGGATAGTTTTCTAGCAAGGAGCTGGAGCTACTTGTTAGCTGTGAGTAATCTGAAATCTACTGACCTCAGTATCGGCAAAGCTCAGCAACCCGCAGCTTTTATGGATTTCAACAGCCATGACTCTTGGAAAAATTTAAACAAAAACTGAATATACTTAAGTGGGCACTATTTAAGTGCCTCAAGCTGTTTTCCACCTTGCAACAAGGAAGCCCGCAGGAGACTCAAGGAATCTCCCCAGGCCTATCGTTCCGGGGACTTGGATGCTCAATTCTCAAGGCAACCTTGTGATTTTTACTCTAAGTGGGTTACATATTCTCAGGTTGCTGCAAAGCAATGTCCTTTTTCAAAACATGGAAGAGGATTTCTTTATGGTATGGAAACTGCACCAACCACGCACTTGGGCCCCATAACCTATTTCTCTGT
This sequence comes from Leucopleurus acutus, assembly GCF_964270905.1. NCBI lineage: Eukaryota > Metazoa > Chordata > Mammalia > Artiodactyla > Delphinidae > Leucopleurus > Leucopleurus acutus. The sequence continues at coordinate 53,347,256 of NC_139157.1, read as the reverse complement.
TATAAGATAGCAAGAAAACCAAGACTCTTTCTTATCATCTTTTTTTTTTTTTTTTTGCAGTACGTGGGCCTCTCACCGTTGTGGCCTCTCCCGTTGCGGAGCACAGGCTCCGGACGCGCAGGCTCAGCGGCCATGGCTCACGGGCCCAGCCGCTCCGCGGCGTGCGGGATCTTCCCGGACCGGGGCACGAACCCGCGTCCCCTGCATCGGCAGGCGGACCCCCAACCACTGCGCCACCAGGGAAGCCCTCTTATCATCTTTTACAGTCAAATTATTTTAACACAGTTGCTATCTAAGGAGGAAACAGGTACAAACATATGCCCTCTGAATATGAATATTGTGCTGTCCATCTAGAATGGCTGGGCGACAAAGAGAATTCTAAAGAAAGGCAGGAATCTGTTTATGCAAGAATATGTCACCGCGAAGCGTACTATAAAAAATAAGATGAAAGCTTAGGCACAAATCGTCAAGAACAACTGATTCAGTTTAAGGCCATTTCCTAATCATATGTAAGCACTGTATCCTCTCAAAACGTTCTTTTTGAAACATTCCCCCATTCACTCTTCACTAACATTTTCTGAAGATTTCTGACCTATTCCTAACTGTGAGAATACAGCGCTACAGGAAAACAGTATCGTTAGTTCAATCGTCAGCTCACAAAGGATGTGGATGAGTCAAAAATTGCATATGCCATGCACTCAGCACAGAAGTTAATGAGTATTAAAACACTAATTAATGTTCTGAGAACATGTTCTCTGAATGGCAAAACCGTATGCTAGCAACTACAAATTAGATATCGCCAAGGTGAGAAAAAAATCTAAAGAAAGAAAATGCCACTCTGTCTATGCCAAGGCATCTTGGTAAACCCAAAGAATCATCTAATTTTAGCATTTCTGGTCGGCTACAATGCAAACTGCCTTTGGGATGTTCTTGATGTCCACATGCATTACTGCAGGTAAACCTCAGAAGGTAACATTCCTCAGTTCAAGAGGACACGAATCAAGATACTAAAATCTTTGTTAAATACTTAGAATTCTTACTATTTCTATACTCTATTGCCTTCGGTTTGCTATCGCCCCATAAAACTGAATCTTCCTTCTAATGTATTCTTTTATAAAATGTGGAAACTGTTGTTAAGGGAGTTGATTCAGAGTACACTGTTCTTTTTCAGGTCTATACATTTTGTCTTTCACTTTGGGAGGAGAAAATCCAATCTCTCAGCTGGCTGAACAAATATGAGACAATGAGAAACCAAAAACTGCATTTCTGCTACACTACATCCTTTGTCATGCCACGTTCAACCACAGTGCAAACACTATTCCATCCGCAAAAGACAGCTGCCCAAGGCAACCCTACCTGCATAGGATGTTGAGGGCATGATTCCTTTCTTCTCGAACTTCCTGTGAAATTATGAAAATCCTGCTACAAAAAGGCAGAGGCAGTCTCTGAATGAAGGGTTGTGGTAAAATTCTTCAGGAGTCCCAGTAAGGACCTGGGAATTACGGAAGCAGCCATCCCTCAAAGCCCTGCCCAGTTTCCACCTCTCCTGGGAAGACTCCCTCCACGACCCTGACCAGGATATGGCCTTGCTGATGGAAGCTTTCACCTTTCCCTTGATCACTGGGATAACATCCTTGGGGGTGTCTGACCTTTCAGATCTCTGTGTCTCAACTTTCCAGACTGACTATAAATTTCCCAGGGACAGTGCCTCTGTCTGGAACTCCTCTGTCTTCAAACAGTACCACCTGGCATTGAATGGCACATCATAAATATTTGTTGACAGACTACATTTCTCTATTCCTTTGCTTCTGTTTAAAATGAAACATATTACTGATTATAAATGTAGACAGATTTTTCAGGTAAATCACTCATCACCAAACCTGTGTTATTAATGTAATTTCTACTGCTCGGTATTTCAACTTCTTTTTAAAGACACGGGCACAGATGGGCTAAGCAATATTACGTGGTCATGTCATTCACAATAAAAGGAGAAAAACGATCAGTCAATTGCAGATTTGATAAACCTATCCAAAACTAAATTCTTATGTGTACCCCAGATCGGAAGAGAAACAGTTTTTCCAGGATCAGACTTTCAAAATTGTATTTCCGATACAGATCAATTTTCTACCCACAGCTGTAGTCAGGACTGGATAAAGATTACACAGACAGTAGCTCTGTTCTGTGTCCCTCAGCAATCTAGAACACTCCCACCCCCCATCCCACCACCGTTCAAGATGCTCTGGGTCCTAAATGAAAGAACAGCCCTCTGTGGCTTCTTTAGCCGTGTGTTTCTTCGAGCCTCCTCTTTTTCTCTCCTTAGCTTGGTCCACCTGACCAGCTATACCACCAGGTAGATGTGCATGGCTGTGACCACCATTAAATGCACTGTCTAACCATGCAGGGTAAGCTGTGCTGCAGTATTTGCTTCAAAACGATAATGTGCCTCACAGAATGTAAGAAGGAATGACGACTAGCCCAGGGGATTTTATTTTAAAATCACTTACAGGATAAATATAAACACCAGAGTCAAGCGAAATCAAAAGCATCATTACCCCGAAGGAACTGAAAACAAAGAGTATCTTTTTTTTCCCCAAAAAAATGCTGTGGTTTCTATTACATACTATAAGGAATTTTTTCCATTCATGCACAGATTCCTCTCTAGGGTCTGCTTTTACAGTTTGGTCACTGTTGGCAACACCACTGACAGCCTGATAGAATTGTGCGCACATCTGTCACGCTCACACTTCCTGTCAAAGCTCTGCTGTGCACACCTGAGCTAAACCACTGCAAAGTGGATTTTAAGTCGACGGTGTTGTGACATCACGGTACATTCCAAAGGCACCTTTACACAAAGAAAGAATTCTATTTAAATAACTCAGTGCAATGTGTGTGATGTATATAATCAACCGATTAAAATCTTCTATGGCCATTATACTAGAGAGGCTATGCTCTGCCCCAGGCATACCCCCTTAAGATCTGTAAAACCAATGTGTTCTGTCCAGTTACTCAGTTACTATCTCCTTAAATATTTACCATGAATCTTTTAATCTTTTTTTCCTCCTGTTGCAGCAGTACAAATAAAAGGTTGCAAGCATTTCAGTAGCTCAACGTCAGAGAAGTGGAGAGCCAGACACAGAGGAGGTCAGTGAGTTTTCCAACGGCATAGCAATTGGCGTCACCCAAGCACGCTTCCTCCCCAGTTTAATCTGGAAATTTCAGGCTGCTATGCACACGGCTGAGGGATTTCTACTCCATACAAGCACGTGCTCAACTGTAAAGTTTTATCTTTTCATTTATAAATGAAAACAATACATATTAGGTTGTAAGTAGTTTCTTGGTGTATCCTCTGTGAAGAACAGAAAAACACAGCTACCTGATAGGAAAAACAACTCCACCATCCTCACTGAGAAATAAAGGTCACTTCCCTAGAAGAGGCTGCCTCGCTGGAAGCTGTCATGATTACAGGTCCCCCTCCCTGCCCCAGACTCCAAAGGTAATTACTCACTTTGGCAGGAATTGTGGGAAGCAGAAAAAAATGAGGATAATGTTTTTTGAAAATATACACCAGAGGGGCTGCACAGTAGAGATGAGAAGAAGACAGGGGGTGGGATGGGGGGGGTGTCTCTCATGGGCAACTCTGCCCAATCCTAGGGCAGCCAAGGCTGTACCTTTGAGGGCAGAAGGCAGGGACAGTCACTGGTTGCTGCCTGGGCGTCCTTTGCATTACCGATGGGAGAGGCAGTGGCACGCATCACACACACACACACACGCGCCCGTGCGCCTGAGGATGCCCAGGCAGGGACCAGAAGTAGTTCCTGAGAAGGTCAAATGTTACAGTTGATAGGGACATATTTTTTACACATGGAGAAAACGGAAAACAGCAAAGAATGACAGCCTACAAGTGATTTTAAAAGTCTAATGCAAGACTATGGTGAATTAACGAACCATACAAGCACCAGACAGGGGCTATCGCCCCTAAAAGATACCTCTACAGGCAATGGCTCACCCTGAAAATGAAAGAAGCCAAAATAGCTGTGGAAAACTAAAAGTCTGCTGAATTTATTTCTAACACTGATTATATTCTATGTGCCAGACACTTAATATGGGCATACCTTGGAGGTATTGCAGGTTCAGTTCCAGACCACCACAATAAACCAAGTATCAGAAAAAAGCCAGTCACATGAATTTTCTGGTTTCCCAGTGCAAAGAAAAGTTACATTTGCGCTATACTGTAGTCTATTCAGTGTGCAATAGCATGAAGTCTAAAAAACAATGTACGTATCTTTTTTTTTTTTTTTTTTTTTTTTTTTGCGGTACGCGGGCCTCTCACTGTTGTGGCCTCTCCCGTTGCGGAGCACAGGCTCCGGACGCGCAGGCTCAGCGGCCACGGCTCATGGGCCTAGCCGCTCCGCAGCATGTGGGATCTTCCTGGACCGGGGCACGAACCCGTGTCCCCTGCATCGGCAGGCAGACTCTCAACCACTGCGCCACCAGGGAAGCCCAACAATGTACATATCTTAAAGAACACTTTATTGCTGGAAAATGCTAACCATCACCTGAGCCTTCAGTGAGTCATAATCTTTTTGGCAATAGTAACATCAAAGATCACTGATCACAGATCACAACAAATATAATAATAAAAATGAGAAAGTTTGAAATTTTGCAAGAATTACCAAAATACGACACAGAGACATGAAGTGGACAAACGCTATCAGAAAAATGGCACCAACACAGATTTGCTCGGCACACGGTTGCCACAAACCTTCAATCTGTAAAAAAAAATACAGTATCTGCAAAGTGCAATAAAGCGAAGCACAATAAAACAAGGTATGCCTGTATATATCATCTCATAGAATCCTGCAGGAATGCTGCAAAATACGCACTAACTCTGTTTTACAGCTGAAAAAACTGTGGCAGGAAAGTTAAATGATTCACCCAGTGTCACCCAAGAAGTACATGTAGATTTCAGGCCTGACAGAGCTTCAAGACAAAGGCCCTGTATGTCTACTGAGAACACTCTGATTTTATAAATACTATTTCTACAGACTAAGGATCAGAAAACTTTGTCTTAGAGGGCCAAATACTAAGTGCTTTAGCCTTTGTGGGCCAGGCAGTCTCTGCTGCACAGTTAAAGCACTAAGGCAGCCACAGACACTGTGTGAACAAGCAGGTGTGGCTGCTCGCCAATGAAACCGGAGGCCAGTATGTTCACCTCTGATATAGAAGAGGGGTTGGCAAACTGCAGCCCGCGGCCAGATCCAGTCCGCCATTGGTTTTGTAAACAAAGTTTTATTTACCTGGAAAAAGCCTGGATCTGCCTAAGAGGCAAGAGATCATTGTTTTGGCGTGCGCGAGGAGAGGGGATTCAGAGCACCGCCTAAACGAACTCCAGAGACCGGCGCGAGCTGCAGCTATCAGTGTGGACCCAGACGGGCCTGAGATGCTAAGGCTGCTACTGCAGCCACCAAGAAGCCTGTGTGCGAGCACAGGTCACTCTCCACACCTCCCATCCCGGGACCCTGTGCAGCCCGCCACTGCCAGGGTCCCGTGATCCAGGGACAACCTCCCCCGGAGAACGCACGGCGTGCCTCAGGCTGTTGCAATGTCATGCTGGCCTCTGCCGCGCAGGCTCACCAAGCATCCGTACCCCTCCCTCCCCCCGGCCTGAGTGAGCCAGAGCCCCCGAATCAGCTGCTCCTTTAACCCCGTCCTGTCTAAGCGACGAACAGACGCCCTCAGGTGACCTACACGCAGAGGCGGGGCCAATCCAAAGCTGAACCCCAGGAGCTGTGGGAACATAGAAGAGAAAAGGAAATCTCTCCCAGCAGCCTCAGGAGCAGCGGATTAAATCTCCATAATCAACCTGATGTACCCTGCATCTGTGGAATACATGAATAGACAACGAGTCATCCCAAACTGAGAAGGTGGATATTGGGAGCAATGATATATATATATTTTTCCCTTTTCTCGTTTTGTGAGTGCATATGTATATGCTTCTGTGTGTGATTTTGTCTGTATAGCTTGGCTTTTACCATTTGTCCTAGGGTTCTGTTCTTTTTTTTTTTTTTAAGTATAGTTTTCAGCGCTTGCTATCATTGGTGGATTTGTTTTTGGTTTGGTTCCTCTCTTCTTTGTTTCTTTTTTCATTACTTTAAAATCTTTTTATTTTTAATAATTACTTTTTATTGTTTATTTTAATAACATTATTTTATTTTATTTTTTCTATCTTCCTTCCTTTCTTTTTTCTCCCTTTTCTTCTGAGCTGTGTGGCTGCCAGGGTCTTGGTGCTCTGGCTGAGTCTCAGGCCTGAGCCTCTGAGGTGGGAGAGCAGAGTTCAAGACATTGGTCCACCAGAGACCTCCTGGCTCCACGTAATATCAAACAGCGAAAGCTCTCCTAGGGATCACCATTTCAACCGTAAGACCCAGCTCCACTCAACGACCAGCAAGCTATAGTGCTGGACACCCTATGCCCAACAACTACCAAGACAGGAACACAACGCCACCCATTAGCAGAGAGGCTGCCTAAAATCATAATAAGGTCACAGACACCCCAAAACATACCACCGGACACGGTCCTGCCCACCAGAAAGACGAAATCCAGCCTCATCCACCAGAACACAGGCACCAGTCCCCTCCATCAGGAAGCCTACACAACCCACTGAACCAACCTTACCCACTGGGGGCAGACACCAAAAACAACAGGAAATGCGAACCTGCAGTCTGCAAAAAGGAGACCCCGAACACAGTAAGTTAAGCAAAAGGAGAAGACAGAGAAACGCACAGCAGATGAAGGAGCAAGGTAAAAACCCAGCAGACCAAACAAATGAAGAAGAAATAGGCAGTCTACCTGAAAAAGAACTCAGAGTAATGATAGTAAAGATGATCCAAGATCTTGGAAATAGAATGGAGAAAATATAAGAAACGTTTAACAAGGACCTAGAAGAACTAAAGAACAAACAAACAATGAGGAACAACACAATAAATGAAATGAAAAATTCTCTAGAAGTAACCAAGAGCACAATAACTGAGGCAGAAGAACGGATAAGTGACCTGGAAGATAAAATAGTGGAAATAACTACTGCAGAGCAGAATACAGAAAAAAGAATTAAAAGAATTGAGGACAGTTGCAGAGACTTCCGGGACCACATTAAATGCACCAACATTCGAATTATAGGGGTCCCAGAAGAAGAAGAGAAAAAGAAAAGGACTGAGAACATATTTGAAGAGATTTTAGTTGAAAACTTCCCTAATATGGGAAAGGAAATAATCAAGTCCAGGAAGCTCAGAGTCCCATACAGGATAAATCCAAGGAGAAACACGCCAAGACACATACTAATCAAACTATCAAAATTTAAATACAAAGAAAAAATATTAAAAGCAACAAGGGAAAAATAACAAATAACATACAAGGGAATCCCCATAAGGTTAACAGCTGATCTTTCAGCAGAAACTGTGCAAGCCAGAAGGGAGTGGCAGGACACATTGTGGCAGGACATATTTAAAGTGATGAAAGGGCAGAACCTACAACCAAGATTACTCTACCTGGCAAGGATCTCATTCAGATTTGACGGAGAAATTAAAAGCTTTACAGACAAGCAAAAGCTAAGAGGATTCAGCACCACCAACCAGCTTTACAACAAATGCTAAAGGAACTTCTCTAGGCAGGAAACACAAGAGAAGGAAAAGACCTACAATAACAAACCCAAAACAATTAAGAAAATGGTAATAGGAACATACATATCGAAAATTACCTTAAATGTAAATGGACTAAATGCTCCAACCAAAAGACATAGACTAGCTAAATGGATACAAAAACAAGACCCATATATATGCTACCTACAAGAGACGCACTTCAGACCTAGGAACACCAACAGACTGAAAGTGAGGGGATGGAAACATATTCCATGCAAATGGAAATCAAAAGAAAGCTGAAGTAGCAATTCTCATATCACACAAAATAGACTTTAAAATAAAGACTATTACAAGAGACAAAGAAGGACACTACATAATGATCAAAGGATCAATCCAAGAAGAAGATATAACAACTGTAAATATTTATGCACCCAACATAGGAGCACCTCAATACATAAGGCAAATGCTAACAGCCATAAAAAGGGAAACTGACAGTAACACAATCAGAGTAGGGGACTTTAACACCCCACTTTCACCAATGGACAGATCATCCAAAATGAAAATAAATAAGGAAACACAAGCTTTAAATGACACATTAAAAAAGATGGACTTAACTGATATTTATAGGACATTCCATCCAAAAACAACAGAATACACTTTTTTCTCAAGTGCTCATGGAACATCCTCCAGGATAGATCATATCTTGGGTCACAAATCAAGCCTTGGTAAATTTAAGAAAACTGAAATCACATCAAGTATCTTTTCTGACCACAACACGATGAGACTAGATACCAATTACAGGAAAAAATCTGTAAGAAATACAAACACATGGAGGCTAAACAATACACTACTAAATAACCAAGAGATCACTGAAGAAATCAAAGAGGAAATCAAAAAATACCTAGAAATAAATGACAATGAAAACACGATGACCCAAAACCTTTGGGATGCAGCAAGAGCAGTTCTAAGAGGGAAGTTTATAGCAATACAATCCTACCTCAGGAAACAAGAAACATCTCAAATAAACAACCGGAACTTACACCTAAAGCAATCAGAGAAAGAAGAAAAAAAAAACCCCAAAGTTAGCAGAAGGAAAGAAATCATAAAGATCAGATAGAAATAAATGAAAAAGAAATGAAGGAAACAATAGCAAAGATCAATAAAACTAAAAGCTGGTTCTTTGAGAAAATAATCAAACTTGATAAACCATTAGCCAGACTCATAAAGAAAAAAAGGGAGAAGACTCAAATCAACAGAATTAGAAATGAAAAAGGGGAAGTAACAACTGACACTGCAGAAGTACAAAGGATCATGACAGATTACTACAAGCAACTCTATGCCAATAAAACGGACAACCTGGAAGAAATGGACAAATTCTTAGAAAAGCACAGTCTTCTGACACTGAACCAGGAAGAAATAGAAAATATAAACAGACCAATCACAAGCAGTGATATTGAGACTGTGATTAAAAATCTTCCAACAAACAAAAGCCCAGGACCAGATGGATTCTCAGGTGAATTCTATCAAACATTTAGAGAAGAGCTAACACCTACCCTTCTCAAACTCTTCCAAAATATAGCAGAGGGAGGAACACTCCTAAACTAACTGTACGAGGCCACCACCACCCTGATACCGAAACCAGACAAAGATGTCACAAAGAAAGAAAACTACAGGCCATTATCACTGATGAACATAGATGCAAAAATCCTCAACAAAATACTAGGAAACAGAATCCAACAGCACATTAAAAGGACCATACACCATGATCAAGTAGGATTTATCCCAGGAATGCAAGGATTCTTCAATATATGCAAATCAATCAATGTGATACACCATATCAACAAATTCAAGGAGAAAATCCATATGATCATCTCAATAGATGCAGAAAAAGCTTTCGACAAAATTCAACACCCATTTATGATAAAAACCCTGCAGAAAGTAGGCATAGAGGGAACTTTCCTCAACATAGTAAAGGCCATAGAAGACAAACCCACAGACAACATCGTTCTCAGTGGTGGAAAACTGAAACCATTTCCACTAAGATCAGGAACAAGATACGGTTACCCACTCTCAGCATCATTATTCAACAAAGTTTTGGAATTTTTAGCCACAGCAATCAGAGAAGAAAAAGAAATAAAAAGAATCCAAATCAGAAAAGAAGAAGTAAAGCTGTCACTGTTTGCAGATGACATGATACTACACATAGAGAATCCTAAAGATGCTACCAGAAAACTACTAGAGCTAATCAATGAATTTGGTAACGTAGCAGGATACAAAATTAATGCACAGAAATCTCTTGCATTCCTATATAATAATGATGAAAAATCTGAAAGAGAAATTAAGGAAACACTCCCATTTACCAGTGCGAGAAAAAGAATAAAATACCTAGGAATAAACCTACCTAAGGAGACAAAAGACCTGTATGCAGAAAACTATAAGACACTGATGAAAGAAAATAAAGATGACACAAACAGATGGATTGGATTGGATTACCATGTTCTTGGATTGGAAGAATCAACATTGTGAAAATGACTATAGTACCCAAAGCAGTCTACAGATTCAATGCAATCCCCATCAAACTACCACTGGCATTTTTCACTGAACTAGAACAAAAAATTTCACAATTTGTATGGAAACACAAAAGACCCCGAATAGCCAAAGCAATCTTAAAAAGAAAAACGGAGCTGGAGTAATCAGGCTCCCTGACTTCAGACTATACTAGAAAGCTACAGTAATCAAGACAGTATGGTACTGGCACAAAAACAGAAATATAGATCAACGGAACAGGATAGAAAGCCCAGAGATAAACCCATGCACATATGTCACCTTATTTTTGATAACAGAGGCAAGAATATACAATGGAGAAAAGACAGCATCTTCAGTAAGTGGTGCTGGGAAAACTGGACAGCTACTTGTAAAAGAATGAAATTAGAGCACTCCCTAACACCATACACAAAAATAAACTCAAAATGGATTAAAGACCTAAAGGTAAAGCCAGACACTATCAAACTCTTAGAGGAAAACATAGGCAGAACACTCTATGACATAAATCACAGCAAGATCCTTTTTTGACCTACCTCCTAGAGAAATGGAAATAAAAACAAAAATAAACAAATGGGACCTATGAAACTTCAAAGCTTTTGCACAGCAAAGGAAACCATAAACAAGACGAAAAGACAACCCTCAGAATGGGAGAAAATATTTGCAAATGAAGCAACTGACAAAGGATTAATCTCCAAAATTTACAAGCAGCTCATGCAGCTCATCAAAAAAACAAACAGCCCAATCCAAAAATGGGCAGACGTAAACAGACATTTCTCCAAAGAAGATATACAGATTGAGAACAAACACATGAAAGAATGCTCAACATCACTTATCATTACAGAAATGCAAATCAAAACTACAGTGAGGTATCACCTGACACCAGTCAGAATGGCCATCATCAAAAAATCTACAAACAATAAATGCTGGAGAGGGTGTGGAGAAAAGGGAACCCTCTTGCACTGTTGGTGGGAACATAAATTGATACAGCCACTATGGAGGCTCATTAATAAACTGAAAATAGAACTACCATACAACCCAGCAATCCCACTACTGGGCATATACCCTGAGAAAACCATAATTCAAAAAGAGTCATGTACCACAATGTTCACTGCAGCTTTATTTACAATAGCCAGGACATGGAAGCAACCTAGGTGTCCATCGACAGATGAATGGATAAAGAGGATGTGGCACAGATATACAATGGAATATTACTCAGCCGTCAAAAGAAACAAAATTGAGTTATTTGTAGTGAGGTGGATGTCATACAGAGTGAAGTAAGTCAGAAAGAGAAAAATAAACACCGTGTGCTAATGCATATATACGGAATCTAAAAAAAAAAAAAAGGTTATGAAGAACCTCGGGGCAGGACAGGAATAAAGACGCAGACGTAGAGAATGAACTTGAGGACATGGGGAGGGGGAAGGGGAAGCTGGGATGAAGTAAGAGAGTGGCACGGACTTATATGTACTACCAAATTTAAAATAGATAGCTAGTGGGAAGCAGCCGCACAACATAGGGAGATGAGCTTGGTGCTTTGTGACCACCTAGAGGGGTGCGAAAGGGAGGGTGGGAGGGAGATGCAAGAGGGAGGAGGTATGGGGATATATGTGTATGTATAGCTGATTCACTATGTTATAAAGCAGAAACTAACACACCACTGAAAAGCCATTATACTCCAATATGGATGTTAAAAAAAAATAAACAAAAATAAATAAATAAAAAGCATAATTCATAAAAAAAAGGTTTTATTTATTTTTGGACTACATCTAGCCCATTATCTAGACTACTCCTAGACAGGTGAAGGGCAATTCACTGAGGTAAAATGATGCCCTAGTTTCACAGAAACATCCTCGGGGGCATCAGTGCTCTTTTTTCTAACTTTCCTTCACAAACAACAGTCTGATTCTTAATCTGTGGTCTCTGTGGTCCAGCCCCCTGGTGGGAGAGCCCTGATAAACACCTGGTGCCTGACAGGTGACCTCTCACTGCAAAGGAACAGAGTCATCCTGCATCATCCATTAGTAAGCGATTCCGTTTCTGAGAAACTCAGTACAGTTGGGGCGCTAAGAAAACAAAAATGGAGATTCTTAACCTGAAAAGATGGTGACCAGAGACTGAACTGGTGGTACCATGACAATTAAGCAGTTAATTCATCCATTCTAATATTTTATGGCACGCTCACCCTGTGCCAGCCAGACATACAGACGAATTTCAGACTGAAAAGGCTGGCTCCTAGCACTTGAGTATTTTATGTAGAGCAGATCTATGTTGTTATTTATGACACCACGAGACCTGAGCCAGAAAACAACCCACTTTCAAGCAAGCAGACAAACTGTGTTGCCCTGAGCACCCAGACAAGGGGCTCTGGCTTCGTGTCAAGAGTAGCAGTGCCGGGAGCAGAACCTTTAAACTCTAGGAGGACAGGGACCACGCCTGGCTCAATGCCCAGAAACAGCAGGAGTTCCCCAATATCTGTTGCCCGTATTGGTGTGGATTACCTCCACGGCTCCTGACAAAGTGGGGTGTGCAGGGCGCGAAAGTCAGATTTTTCTGACTCACGTTGTCAGGATCAAATGCTCCATACCTGAACTGTCTGGTAATCGGAAGCATCGATTCCTTTCACAGTCACCTCTCGGAAGACTCTGGGCTCCAGTTCCTCTTTGGTCAGATCACAGTGATAAATGATACCTAGAAGGAAGTGGAAGTCTTAAGTTCAGTCCACAAACTCACTAGATACAAGGGGGGGCAAAGATCACAAAGCACAGTCAGCAGTGCCGTGTAAGGTCACTGTAGCAAGAGAGCCCACAACGGTCAGGCGTGTGGAGTGCCTGACTTCATCATCACCATGTCATCATCACCAGTTCACACTTCATCATCACCATCGTGTTCGGCCTTCCGTTTTACAACAGTTACCTGGGTATTCATTTTAGAAGATTCTAATGCATGCTGTGACCATGAGAATAGTTAAACCTAACTGCAGAAACTTAACAGGTCTTCCCCACGCCAGGTCACTTAGGAGAACAGGTCAAAGAAGATGGGAAACTTCATGTAGGGCCGTTTTACCTGAGAAGTGATTAAGATGGAAAACTCAAATGACTTGCCCAAAGTCAACAGCCATTCAGGGGTCTCTTGATGGGAACTCTGGGGCGCCTGTTACCTGCTACCCACCCATCTGTGGACACACATGTGGATAGCAATCAAGGACCAAAGACAGCCTTTTAGGGTAGCCTTTTGGAGTTGCCTTTAAAATTTTGATTATCCCAGTAATTGTGCACAACACAGATTGATGAACACACACCACAACATTTTAGCTTATTTTAACCACTAATGAGAATTCCATTTCCTTAATTTAACGCTACTACACTCTAACATTCAAGAACTAAACCAAAGAAACAATAACTAAGACAAATCGTTACTGTTTGAAAACAACAACATTGCTATAGTTTATGAAACAGAATTAGTCATCTGGAGTGGCTGGTGTGGAAACAGCCCTCCCACAGAATACTCTAAACATATGCTGTCAAGTATATGAAAAATCAATTTAGAGATCCTGATACTTGCTGGAAAACCAGAAACTAAGCGGTACTCCCACAGGGCACATTCAAATTGATTGATCATGTGTTAAAATGGCAGCTTGCTTTCTTTTCAACTCCTCTGTGTACGTATGAACTTCACTAACAGCTGAGAAACAGCACTCTGCCCCCCACTGGCAAAGAGTAATACATTCAGATTCCTTAACAGCAGGACTGCTAATCCCTATGAATGTTATCTCACTTCTCATGCTTACAAATTATTTTAAGGTTTATAATAGGGAATATGATTAACACTGACAGTGGGGAGATGTGTAACATGACCGAAGTCCTGGCTTTCTTAGTTTAAGGTATAGTTGGATGTTTGTTGGAATATGACTTTATATACAAAATACTTCCAGACTACACTCTGGGCATACGTTCTAAATTACCAGATACACTGAATACTGTACTTGCCCAGATAAATGTAATCTCGAGGGCAAATTGCTATCTTCACATGTATGTTAATTGTTGAAGAGCTTCTTCATTAGTACCTGCCCCACTTCATCCAAACACAAAAAGCATCTGAATCCTTGGGAAAAAACTCCAGACCAAACAACGACGACGACAAGAGATTGCAGAACAAGCATGTGCCATTTGAGCATCGGACTCACCCCGGCATCACTGTTACCTGCACTACAGTGAACGACGAAGGACCCTGGGGCCAGGATTCCCAGCTCTGGCCAGTTACTGGGGCAGTGACCCCAGTGAAAGACAGTGAGTAGGAAACACACTCTAAATGCCTGTTTATCTAGAATAATTGAGACATCAAACCCTCCAATAGCAGAACGAAATCAGTATAGGACACGGGCTGGCTACTGTTGGGAGAAAGGGTGCCGAGTGCCTGACTTTAATTCTTCTGTTTGGGGCAGAAGTGGCACCTTGGGGGAGGCTGGGTTAAACCTAAAGGTACTGGTACTTAATATATTTGATGGATACTTTCTGTCTATAGATCCATCGGGGTCAGTCCAGGTTAGCCCACTGCATCTTCACTCTGTAACATGAATTCCTGTAGTCTAATGATGCTTTGTGTCCTGTCTGAATTGGTTTGCTTAAGTACAAGGAGCAGGGAAGGGATTGGAGAAACCATCCTAGAGTCATGAATCAGAGAGGGCTGGTCAGGTGATCTCTGGGGAATAATTTCAAAGTTTAAGGGCAAAAGAGAATTGAATTATGGAATTCCCTTAAGACCACACGAGGTGTCTGCACTTGACATGGGTCTCCTGATGAAACAGTGTTTTAACAAGGCTATTCTAGCAATAGGAAAGAGGCAGGGACGATCAGCTCGAATATTCCTGCTACATATAATCTGAATAAATGTAAGGAGGTGAAAGAAATGGGAGTCAGGAGGAACCTAACCCTAGAGGTTGCTAAAGAAACATCAGAGGAATCTGGAAAATCGGATATGCAAAAAGAAGGCAAAAGGAATTTGTGAAGATGACCCATGTAGATACTGTTTCATCCGATTATAGGTTGGGTTTTAAGGTTATTAAAAGGAAAAAACCCCACAAACTAAAACAAGTCTCTCAAAAATTGTTTGCACTCCTTGGTTATTTACCCAATGGAGTCGAAAACAAGTCCACACAAGAACCTGTACACAGATGTTTACAGCAGCTCTATTAATGATTGCCAAAAGCTGGGAGCAACCAAGATGTCCTTCAGTAGGTGAATGTGCAAATAAACTGTGGGACATCCAAGCAATGGAATATCACTCAGTGCTAAAAAGAAATAAGCCATCAAGCCACGGAACAACCTTAAATTCATATTACTAAGTGAAGGAGCCAACCTGAAGAGGCTACGTAATCTATGAGGCCACTACATGACATTCTGGAAAAGGCAAAGCTATGGAGATAGTGAAAAGATCAGTGGTTGTTAGGGGCTTGGCGGGGGGAAGGGATGAAAAGGGCTGAGCACAGAGGCTTTTAAGGGCACTGAAAATACTCTGCATGGTATCATAATGATGGATACACGTCGTCATACATTTCTCCAAACTTAGAATGTACAGCACCAAGAGTGACTCCTAAGGTAAGTCACGGAATTCAGGCAACTATGATGTGTGTCCGTGCAGGTTCATCAGTTGTCACAGGGGATGTGACATCCCTGTAGCAGGGATGCTGATGACGGCAAAGGTAGTGCATGTGTGGGAGAGTGCATGCAGAGAGTGCATAGGAAATCTCTGTACCAGCCCTTCAGGTTTGCTGTGGACCTAAAACTGCTCTAAAAAAATAAAGTCTTGAAACATTCTTATGCCTTTCCCAAAGAGCCTGGGAAAGGTTCTTTGATTTCTTCTCCCTGTCTCTCAGAGCCATGCAACTGGGACGCCTATACTGGATTATTACAACACACGCAAGTCTGGAGTGAGCCTTAGACAACGTTCCAAGGTTCCATGAGTACAGAATCAGTCGGCTCGACCACTAAGTGCTTTGAGCCACAGGGAATAAGTGTATCGTGCTCCAAACTGCCCTGGCTGCCTCTGTTCTTCCAAGTGCGACTCAAGGTACAAATGGCTTGGCTCAAGACGTGTCTTCACTATGTACCTCCATGGGAAACGGTCAGCTGGTGTTCACCTGCCAGACGTACCACGTGTCCACAGCAGCTGGCACTGCAGGTATTTTTGGCCCCAGGGCTTTATTTATAATTTAGTGTCTCTGCTGTTTACTGCAGTAGTGGACAGCCAATCTTCAGAGACCAGCGTCAGACAGCCTTTGAGCGGACATGCATGTATGTGGGAGTGTATATGTACACACTGCCATTCCTGCTTTCGAGGAATCTAGTTTAATTGTCTGATGGCCATTTTTACATTTGGATAAGAAGGCCTGAGTCTGGAAGCCCCGTTCTCCGGTTTTAGATATCAAATTACATGAAGGAGAGAAAAGAAAAAGCAGGAGGCAAAATGAATAAGAAAAGACAAAGGAGAAGAACAAAGCCCGGCAGCACCAAATTAAAGATTGCTCAGGAGCGCCCTGTGCACACAGCACTGACAACACACTCCTCCTTCCAAACCGCACGGCCACGGCCACGGATAGGATTTCACTGCTTGGTACAGAACTCATCATTTTATGCTGGGACAGTGAGCCCTTTCAGCTCTGGGTAATGATGAACTTGTTCCTGAAATAAATGGCCACATGGGGGTCACTGAAGGTGGTTTACAGGCCTCTGGGGACTCTGGCTTTTATGACGAGCAGGTGAGTCAGCGCTGCTCTGTTCTCCTCATTGCCCTTTATCCATTATCACTGTTTCAAGGCTATGAGGTTTTCCAAAGTCAAATTTCTGGAACCAGTGTAAGTTGAGGAAATAAAGTGTGGATCGCACGGCAGTGGTTGAGAATGGCTCTCTGGAGGAAAGCTACTTCTCTTGGTTCCTGTCCACTGGCTGCCACTGTCCCCCAAGCCCCAGGGGAGGAGGGGTGAGGCTCGAGACACCCTGATGTGAGATTCTTGACCTGTCAGTTCCAGACTCCTGGCCCTGGGCATGGTTTCCACATCTCTTTGAGATCCTCTGAAAGGCACATGGGCAAGTAAAGCTTGCTAGGTGTTCCAGAGGTACCATCAGCCCTACGTACAGAGCATCATTCTTTTGGTTTTAATAACCCTGACGGCAACCTGTCATGACGATAAGATTCCTTAAAGACTGCCTGCTCTGTGACTCAGAGGCACGAAAAAAAAAAAGTGTATCAGGCATCCCTGTCACCTGCCAAACCCCAGGAGGAGGACAAGGCCACTTCTGCACCTGCTGCGCTCTCCCCTACGTCTGCTGAGGACCAAACTATTGCAACAAAACTGGGCAGGACAAAAAGGACGATGAAGGAGCTCAAAAAACAAACAAGGAAAGTGCAGACATCTTTTCAGCCAGATTGCTTTCAGGATAGGGTCTACCCAGTCAACGGTACACTGCCAACTGAGCCAGGCTCCTGGGATAAATCAGGGTATGTGTTATGGCTTCGGCTGTAACAGAAACACTGCAGCCAAGTGGAGAAACGGGAAAAAACCAAAACAAGCAAAATGAGTGTGACCAACTTAAAAGAAAACAAGTTATACAGAAAGCTATGTTTAGTTTGGGGAAAATTAACTGATACCGTAAAACTGCAATTTACAAGTGTTTCCTTTTCTACTAGAACCAAGTAACAAATTCCGCCCCCCCATATGATGTAAGACTAAACTTTCACAATTATATTTTAATCCAGTTTAACAAGAGCAGAATTTATTCTCAGTTTTAAAACAATTTATTAATGTCAGATGTGACTACAGATTTTTATAGAACACTTTTAGTTATTTGCACTGTGTGTGTTTTGTAGACCAAAGGCTGACTCTAAGGTTATACTTGTTCATACTAATTTTTCACATCAACCTAGAACAACAGATGGTCCTGTCCCTGGAAGAGAGACTCAGGATATAAGATGAATGAGAGTGCAGTTTTAGGTGTTCGTGTTTCCCTTTGTTCTGAGTGTCTGTTTTACTGTTTAATTCCCACTAAGTACTTCTGGCTGTAATACAGCATATGTGATTTTCAATAACGCAGCACTGTATTTCGATTTCTCAAAAGAAACCCAAACGTGAGTCTGATTTTTAAATTGGACAACATTGGTGGAAAGACTCTCACCTGGAGATAAAAAGGAAGTAAACTGATAGAAGATTTCGGTGTCCTTCTTCTGACCGCTGTACCCCACGACGCTGCCGACCTCAAGCGGGAAGGTCTTGAGGAGAGCACCGGTGGCTAGGTCGTGAAGCTGCAGAGTGTTCTTCACGTTATGGAGGTAGCATAACACCAAAAAGTTGGACCTGACGCAAGCTACCCACTCTGAAAAGATAACAACAGATAAAGCATAATGTGGTTTTGAAAATTAGCCCAAAACATACTTATGTCACCGAACAATAGTTCTTGAGTTCGACACTGTGCTCTGCAGCAGTGAGACTTGCAAGTGATTTTATAATTGGTGTTAATCATGCATCATGTTTTCAGCGCATCCCTTTAATAAATCACTGCCACTGTCATCTCCAGAGGTAACAAGATAGTCTCCACCTGGGGCCAGGAGCTTTTGATGATCTAGATAACGTGTGTAATACAAATAACCCTGCTTACCTATTTTGTGTCCAATACCATGCTACAGGAGGTATAAGAAGGAAAACAACAAAGCCCGAATCACGATCCACATCTGTCAGGATCGTTTATTCAACAAACTGTATTAAATGTAAATGTATGTGCCAGATACCCTGCAGGGTGCTGGACGGACCAGCAAGAAGATGAGGTCATTTCTGTCCTCGAGACACAATCGCGTAAAAATACAAGTAGTAACTTGTAAACAAGGGTGAGTGAGTGGTTGGTTGGGACCCGAAATAAGACAGAGCCCTTGAGCAAATGCTGAATTATGTCTGGAGGGCAGGGGTGTGAAGGCGGGGGGCCTGGTGGTGTCGGGAACAGGACAGCTCTCTGGGGGATGAGAAGGTGGGAAAACATGACTCAAGGAATGAAGGCCAGAGCTGGGGATGAGGAGAGAGAAAAGGAACATGAATGAACCAGCAGCAGGAAGGAAGGGAGCGAGGGAAGGAGACTGGGAGAAGGAACGAGGTAGAGATCCATTTTCAAGAAGAAGAAAACCGGGCTTCCCTGGTGGCGCAGTGGTTGGGAGTCCGCCTGCTGATGCAGGGGACACGGGTTCATGCCCTGATCGGGGAAGATCCCACTCTGTGGCTGGGCCCGTGAGCCATGGCCGCTGAGCCTGCGCGTCCGAAGCCGGGAGAGGCCACAGCAGTGAGAGGCCCACACACCGCAAAAAAAGAAGAAGAAGAAGAAGAAGAAGAAGAAGAAGAAGAAGAAGAAGAAGAAGAAGAAGAAGAAGAAAACCGCTGTTCCATTCGGGGGTGGGCGGGGGCAGTAGTGGTGGTTTGATGGGGGACTGGGTGAGCCAGGTAGGGGCGAGTTTAGGCCTTTCTGACTCAGCCGTTACTGAGGAGCTACTGTTGGAGAGAAGGGTGACACACATAAAGATGGCATCAGATGTATGCATCCGACGACTGACCAGAGAACAACAGAGGTGCACAGAGGGTGGAGGGGAGACCCGAACACACAACTGTAAGAAGCCGGGCAGAACACCATATCAAGCTGGGGATAAAGTCTGGAGGAGGGGGCAAAGAAACAAAAGGCATCGCCCAGGAAGACTCACCAGGACGTGGCAAGTGTGGGGACAGGAAAGTGAGGCAGAGACAGGAGGCCCCCTCGGTGTCCAGGGCTGCAGCTTCAGTGATGGTACCGTCCGAGACGGAGCTGGGAGAGCGGAGGTGAGTGAGCAGAGGAGGAAAGGAGAAAGCGGGGGCGGGGGCGGGGGGCAGGCACCAAGCACAATCCGTCGTGCTCCGGATGAGATGGGCCAGCGCTAAGGACAGGCCATCCAGAGGGAGAGATGCTTTAGTAAATGGAAGCAAGGACAGGGCTGCAGGAAACAGCTCTAGCGCGTGGAAAAGAAAAGCCTTTCTTGGGTCTCATGGTGGGATGCAGGGCAAGGGGCTCTTGACACTGCTTATTTTTAAACTCAAGAAACTAGTAGTTCACGCATATAACGTTATGAATGATCAACAAGACACAGGCCAGAGGGCGCGCTGAGGATCCCCAGGGGCCTCAGTCTCGTCGGGTGGTTTAGATTACTACCGCAAACTTTTCCTCAAGTCAGGATATAAGGAAGAACTCTTACACCTGAAAGTAATTTGCTCATCCAATATGACTTTTTAAGTGCTTCAATCAAGCAATATATGTCATGTGGCTTTAATGTTTTAAGGAAAGTAAGGGGAAAAAAACTGAAGTAAATTATTTCTGTCCAAAAATAATCAATCTGTGTTAACTACGAGTACATCAGAATTCTAAAACAGACGAAGTGAATAAGAAAAGGACAAGGTGATTTGTAGACTGTCGTTAATAAAAGCTCTGACTTTACAGCTGTACTTTATGACTCATCTCTAGTTTTTATTCTCAATAGGGCCTTCTGTGCTAATGACACACTGCAAATTCAACTGTGCTTCTCTTTGAATTGATGAGTTCTGTGAATATGGAAGGTTTCCCCTTTCCAGTCTAAAGAACTTATAACCTTTTAGAGGAAAGGTTATAAAAATATAACCTTGATTTGCATTTCATTAGATCTGCAAGTGAGATAGGATGTCACCTTAAGGTACAGTTAAAACTGCCTTGGGGGGCTTTAAAAGGCAGAAGATTCACACGCCTTGGGAAATATTTGTATCTCTGATGCTTCCCTACGTGAGAATCGCTGTTCCAACCTGACTCGAACCTGAAAAACACCCAGGGCACTCACTCTTCAGGAAGCCATGCCCACCAAGTCTCCCTTGGACCCCCCAAGGCCTGAGGGCCCCTCCTGTGGCACTTAGGAAGCACTCACTAAATGCTGGCTCTTACCACCCTTAGGGGGGGACATTCTGTCTCAGTTTGGACAGAAGTCATCAGGTTACCAAAGTCGCATGAAGGTGTTCATGGAAAAGGCAGAAAACCTGTTCTAGGATTCGTGGGTCCCTCAACCAAATATACGAGGGTCAGAGACGGAATGGAAGGTTTTGAGGACACAGGGTGAAGCGATTTCCTTGGAAAGAGCCCCTGTCATGCTGTGAGTCCCCCTCCCCGCTGGGGAAAACCCCAGCCTGAGAGAGACAGAGCCTAATCCGGTGCCTAATCCGAAGCTGAGAAGCACGTATGGACTGTGGACTGTGGAGGAGCCCGGGATGGGCTGCTGCCCTGGGGCTGCAAATGGGGGTTGTGCAGGAAAGAGCATGGGTGGGGCTGCCTTGGGTCCTGTCTGACAGAACTGCCTGAGGTGTTGCAGACCTCTTTACAGAAGCAGGCGGAGGGATGAGCCAGAAGCCCAGGGGTGAAGGGGATCCCAGGCAAACACCCAGAGCAGCGCTTCCTCCAGGGCCAAGGGAACTGCCCAAGCAAGGGCCCGGCGGGGAAGCGCTCAGAGACTCAGCTGTAATCAGCTGACCACCTTCGCTCTACCGCTAAGCAAGGCCAGGCTGAAATAACTGCAGGCGTAGAGCACACTGCCTTGAGCCAGTGCGGAAGACGTCCTTACTTTTCCAGGATGTGCACCTGGATCTGACTCCAATACTTGTGCCTTAATTCACTGAAAAACCCATGCCAGGACTGCTTTATGTGACAACGGGCCACTCTGCAGCTCTCAAAAGGAATTATTGTCCTGATTATATACACCTTATACCTTCCCATTTGGGGATGGCCCTAGATTTTATCCCCATTCAACCCATCAGCAGAAGTTCACCTCCACAAGCAAACTCTTCACGGGCTTGAACGTACTCGACTCTCCTTTTGTGTCAAAAAGTGTAACAAAATTAGAGAGTCTCATTTTAAATCCAGCTTTCAGGCAAGAAGTAACTTATAAAGCAGTATACTACTTTTGGAAAATCACTGAGAAAATCAGTAATGGGAACTTAAAGGAACTCTGAAACATGACAGATAAAGAACTGAGGCTCTCAAGAGGTTACTGCAGCGCAGTGCACACAGCATCAAGTGCAATGTATTTCAATTACTCTGACAAGAGTCTCTTCTCTTTTCCGGTAAGAGGACTGTAAACCCACCCTAAGATCTACAACAGGTGTACTATGAACAGCCAAAGGTTATTCAGAAGCTAAAAGCTAAGGATTCTGAATCCAACTGATCTAAAAAAAACTAAACATTAGTGATTATCAGACAATAACTACACAAAGACAGCCGATATTTTTTTTTCTAATAAAAGAAAAGCACTACCTTTGAAGGTCTGGATTCACACCTTCACAATTTTTTGAAGACCCCACACAGTATTGTACTAACTACAAAGATGTCACATGGTAAACACCTAGTTGCGCTACTGAGACATTTCACAATTAGAGGTTGAAGGTTCTTCACCTTGTAACCGGTCGCCGGAGAATGAGAGATGCACCAACTTCCTGACGTTCTTACCAGAAACAAAAGCACAACTTCCAAGCGGCACGTACTCTTACCCAAGACGTCTTTCTCGTGCTCAGGAACAAGCACCTTCCACCTGGACTCCTCGGGATCTGTGAAGTCAATGTTGATCAGGCGGTAGTTGGGAGAATGACGATTTGTCTTGAACGTGAACACCGTGCCCTCGTTGGTTACATAGTCATATTCCCCTTCGAAGTTGTCGATCAGCTTCACCCACTTCAGGATTCCTGGTGAGAGACCAAGCACCTCTGTCACCTCTCCAGGGTTTGAAATGGTGTGGTTTGTATGTGGGGGGCGGGGGATGGATCTTTTCTGTCTATAGAACACAAAGCAGACACAATATTTGGAAGACCTAAGGCATGAAAAAGAGCAAGGGCGAATGTGGGTAAATTTTAAGGTTTCCAAATAACGCAAACCTGGCAATGAAGGAGAGTGGAGAATTCTCTCAGCCCATTACCCCACATAATCCGGCACATCCCCTTCCACCTGAGAGGGTCTCAAATCCGAGCACGTCTTTCTACCTCTACTGCCATCACTCCACCCCAAGTCTTTATTTCCCTCTGGTTATGAGCAGTGGCTCACAATTGGGGATGATCTCACCCCCACCAGCGGACTTCTGGAAATGTCTGCAGACCTTTTGGTTGTTACAACTTGGCAAGTGAGAGGAGGGCTACTACGAGCATCTAGTGGGAAGAGGCCGGAGATGCTGCTTCAAGGCACAGGATACCCCTTGGACGAAGAGCCAGCTAGCCCCAGATGTCAGTACGTGGCTGGGAAACCCTGGTGTGCGGCATCAGCTCCCCACCTGCTCTGCCCACTGCCACTCTTGTTCTTCTCGGTAGCAGCCACCACCATGTCTTAATATCCTAAGCTGGTCCCTGTTGGTACCCTTCCTAGAAATTTCCCCACTGCTCTTTGAATCAAATCCAAATTCCTTCTTTCGGTCTCCACGGTCCTGCATGTTACAGTCCTTGCCCACTTAGCTAACCTCAGATGTTCCAACTGTTGCCTCACTCCCTGTCCTCTGGCAACAGCGGCCTCTGTTAGGTTCCTTAAGACACACTTCACTTCAGGGCCTTGTCACAAGCTGTTTCCCTTGCCTACCCCACTCTCAAATGGCTAGGTACCTCTCACCTGCACCCAGATCATTTCTTCACAGCACTTCTCTCAAGATATATACACCTGAGCCTTGAACAACATGGGTTTGAATTGCGTGGGTTCCCTTATAGGGGGTTACTTTCAATAGTAAATACCGCAGTACTACCTGATCTGCAGTTGGTTGAATCCATGCAGAGAGACCATGCAGAGGGACCATGTATCCAGGGGGCCAACTGTAACCTCCAAGTGGTTCAAGGGTCAACTGTACCTAATTTGCTTGTTTATAATTTGTCTTTTTTATTCACTATTTAATACTCAGCACCCAGACAGAGTGGCACCTTCAAAGGTGCAAAATAAAATTGGTGTTGAACGCAAGGACGAACACTTTCCAGTCCTTCTGTTCTAAGAACTAGTCTGGAGAAGGTCAACACTACAAAGAGATCTTAAATGTGTCCCCCATCATCATCATTTAAACGGCTCACTGAATGTCACTGTTAATATTAAAAAAAAAAATCCACTGGGAAGACATCTGGTTCATAATGTATCAGACATAAATGTTTAGAGGACATCTCAAAAATCTTATAAACGAAAAAGCTCTATGACTTCTAAACTGCTCAAAGGCGATGCCGGATCTCAGCTATTCTCCAATTAATCTCCTACCTTCAATTTCACAATGAAATTGCTACATTAATTTAGATCGTTCATTTATATTCCTGGCGAGTTTACGTTCATTGTCTCATTCATCTCTATAACATAATATCTTTATATAACTTGTTGTTGAATTAAATTAATCAGGGAAAATATAATCCCATGGTAGAGAGTTTTTCAGTTAGATATAACTGAATTGAAACCCCAGCCCCAACGACAATTTAGCTGTGTGACCTTGAACAATCTCTTTATACCTTGTGAGCCTCATTTTCTCAGCTGTAGACGAGAAACAGCAAGTAAATGTGAAAATTATAAAGTGACTAATACCTACCCTACAACAAAAACCTCAACAAATATTATTTTAAAATAAACGGCTGGAATTAAAACTAATAATAAGATAGGCAGTTAAAAAAAATCTACAGCTTTTCCACATGTTAGCCATACCAGTTGGAAAACATGGTGGGGACAGGGGACCTCATTCATATTAGCAGTAAAATTAATGAATACTTAAGAATGTGCTTAACAAGAAATGTGGACTCTATGAGAAAAGCTCTAAAATTTTTCTAAGGAATCTTAAAAAACAACAACAAACAAAACCTGGATAACTGGAAACACATACCATATCCCTAGATAGGAAGACTCAGTATTTCAAAGGTGCAAATAATTCCAGAAGAAATCTACAAATTTAACACAATTCCAACTCCAAAATCCAAATGAGCTTTTTAGGGAATCTGACAACATCATTCTGGAGTTCATCTGGAAGAATAAGCACTTAAGGACAGTTGATATATTTTTGATGACAGAACAAGAAGGAACTTCTTGTGCTGTGATGCTCTGAACAAGCCCCCTCCCTCCTGAAGGAAATTATCACCCTTTTATGATAATCATTTTCTTATTTTTCTTTGTTCGTTTTCTGCCTTAACATGCAGCCACAAACACTATAGTCTAATTTTGCCTCATTTTTGAACTTCTAATAGAATGAAACCATACCACATTATTCTTTTGTGTCTGATTTCTTTCTGTTCTTGATATCTGACCTTACATTATGTTTGTGAGATTATTCATCCTCTGGTTATCGTTACTGACTTCTGGTTAAATCTTACTGTATACAAAGAACATACTCTGTATGATTTCAATCTTTTTAAATCTGTTGAGAAAAGCTTTGTGGCCTAATTTTTTTTTTCTTAAATGATTTTAAAATGTTCCTGTATGTGACCAAAAAGAACGTGTATTTTGCAGACCTTCCCTGTGATATGCTAAGAATGTCTACTAAGTAATTTGTTAATCTTTTGTTCAAATCCATATATTTGCTGATTTAGAGGGCCATTTTTTCTATCAGTCAAAGAAAAGGTCTGTTAAAATGTTTCTCTATGATTGTAGATTTGTCCGTTATTATTTGTATTTCTGTTAACTTTTACTCTCTGTATTTTGAAATCATGCTCTTAGATATACACAGTTAGAATTATTATATCTAAATAAAACTGAATTGAACCTTTTATGATTATAGAGTTTTATCTCTAGTAATGCATTTTGCTTTGAAGTCTACTTGGATATTAAGACAGCTACATCATTTTCGTTTTGACATCTTTGGCCAGTTGTCTTCTGCAGACTGGAGGGCCCCAATTTGCTCTTCTCTGTGTCTCTTAACCACTCATATGCTTTCCACCTCTTGGTGGGCTGCATTCTATGTAATTTATTTTAATATTCATTTCACTAATTCTCTCTTCAGCTATGTCTAATCTCTTCTTTAATCTAATAACTTAATTTTTAATGTTAATCATTTTTCTATTTTTAGAAGTTCTACTTCATCCTCTTCCAAATAGGTTTGGTCATTATTGACAATATCTTGTTTCTTGCTTATGTTTCCAAGCTTCTCATTTACTTTTTTTAAAAAGCAGCATCACTATTTTAAAAAGTGTATTTACACACTTATTTTACAGTAGAAATCTGATGATTCCACTGTGGTGTGACTCTGCTGGCTCTACCTCTCATGCTGGTGAATTTCTTCATCTGCTCTGTGATTTCTGATTGTGAACTGACTTCCCTTGGAACACTATCTGTGAGAATTCTTGAAGGCCTGGGTTGAAGGGACACTATTTCAGACAAGATGTGTATATGGCTTCTGTCTGCCTCTTGGGAGGCAACCAACCTGGGAGCACTTTAAATTCTTGGCATGAGGATTTTTGGACCTCATCGAGACAATCAATTCAACTTGCACCCACGCGAAGGTCAGCCCTTCTCATGTTTTAGGAGAATTCACATCCTGCCTCCAAGGTAGAGACAAACCTCCAAGGCAGGTTTCCTTACTATACCCTGCCTCTCCCCTCCTCCCTGGCTCCAACACTGGCGGGTTTATTTCTCAATAATCCTCACACCACCACCAAAGGGAAGCTCAGCCTCAAGGCCCAGCAGAAACATTCTGGGACAACCCAGCTTATATCCCAGGACTCCTGCTTTCATTTTGTCTTTGGTCTTTACGATTTCTCTTCCTTTGTGCCAATTAGCAATATACTTGGTAAGATGCTTTATTAACTTTTTACAACATTTCAGTTGTTTCAGTTGGGAGATTATTCAGAGTGTATCATCTGCTACACTCCTACAAACAGAAATCCTTACAATTAATTTCCATAAACAATTAAGTTCTGCATCTGAGCCAAACATTTTCTTTTCCAGTGACAAACAGCTAACCTCAAAAGCAGGTGATCCATTCAAAGAAAACGGTATCTTAGTTTACATAAAACAATACTTTAAAAGGAAAAGAAACCCAAAGACTATTCCTTGTAAGAATAAGCTAAAAAATTAGTTGGTAATGCAAAATTTGCAGATAGTCAGAAAGCTACATTTGTTTATAATAAGAATGATGAAACACAATTTTCTGGACTGTGACATTTGTAGACACAGAGTCTTGGTTCAGGGAAATGTCAGATTCTTTAAGTGTTCCCCTGACAATAAAACATCTTCTGATGTGAAACCTTTATTTCTCAAAGTAACCATCTTACGGTTTCTGCTGAAAAGGTCTTTCAGCCATTGCAGTGGTATTTA
Source organism: Leucopleurus acutus (assembly GCF_964270905.1). Lineage (NCBI taxonomy): Eukaryota > Metazoa > Chordata > Mammalia > Artiodactyla > Delphinidae > Leucopleurus > Leucopleurus acutus. Next base: position 53,319,766 of record NC_139157.1, on the reverse strand, counting down.
TTATGACCCTACCTCCCCCTGCCTGCAAAAAAGTCACGGAAACATCCACCAAAGGCAAAACACAGCAGAGATTTCCTTCAGTACCTCTGTATAGTCAGGCGAGCCTGAAGATGTGGTGCACTTGTTTTAAATAACCCAGCTCCAAAGAGCACCAGAACAATAAAAAAGTTTGTGGCCATTATCTGCCACCAATTTCTGAAGCATTAACTTTAGTCATAAATACACACAAGTCATATATTCATGCAGACTGAGGAATGTGGCTGGATTTTTACAAATCCATTAAAATCTGAAAAGCTGTTCGAAGTACAGGCTCACAGGGCAGCATATTTAAAATGAGGACTCATGAAATCCCTTGGCTCTCCGGAAACCTTTGCTCCTCAGGCTTTGGCCACAAGATAATTTAAGAGAAAAGGTATTCCAGTTGAACAATGGGGCTCATTCAGTTTTGCTATTCACACGTTAAAACACTGTTGATTTAATGGGAAATAGGAAAGGTACTTAAAAAAAAGAGATGTGGCTAGACTCTCCAACCATCTCACTTTTGCCCACTTTTTCTGAGGTCTTTTTGTCTGTAAGTGGTATTCTTCCCTCTGAAGCCAACAGAATTCGATTCCCAAACTTCTCCACATTCAAGTTAAAATTACTTTTTTTTTTTTTGCGGTACGCGGGCCTCTCACTGTTGTGGCCTCTCCCGTTGCGGAGCACAGGCTCCAGACGTGCAGGCTCAGTGGCCATGGCTCACGGACCCAGCCGCTCCGCGGCATGTGGGATCTTCCTGGACCGGGGCACGAACTCATGTCCCCTGCATCGGCAGGCGGACTCTCAACCACTGCACCACCAGGGAAGCCCTAAAATTACTTTTTATAAACCTGCTTCTTGGTGGGGAAATGATTTGTTTACTGAGTGAAGGTGAGCTTAACCTAAGTAATCTAAAGCTTTCCATAGAGCAAAGTCGTTACTTGTATTGCTTTCTTTGAAAATCAATGGTATTAACTACATCGCCTAGAAAACGTCTTGTAAGCTCTCCTGTGATAGGAGCTAAAAAGTGCGCTTACATTTGACAAAACAGAGGGTCTGGCCTCTAACAACAGTAACCGATGCAGAGCATGCGCAGCTCATGCTCTAGGGCTGAGGAGAGCAGAAGTCTGCTGTCCTCTCCGGCCTGATGCCTTCATTCTGTCACAACTGCCACATGGTGATGGTTAGAGCATGGGCGTGGAATTCAACTGACCTGGGTCTGAATCTTACAATGGCATCAGGAAAGCTAATTGGCCTCACCAGCCTCAGTTTCCTTGGGATAACAACATGTGCTCCTCAGAGGTTGTTAAGAAGACAGTGAAATATCGACACGCATAGCTCAGAACCTGGCACACAGGAAATGCTAAATAAACAATACTTACTACCATCCCAAATAACCCCAGCGTTCTTCAAGTGACAAAAATAAGCTGAACGTGGCTTCTGAACAGCACTGTTTGCTAACGGCGAACTAATCAAATCTAGTTTCCATCTCTCAGGGCTCATAGCCGTTTTCCTAGAAAAAGCCTTTATAATCACTAACTTAAAAATTAGTAAAATTATTACTTTTATCACTAGTACTTCATATTTTACTTCAAAATTCATGTTTTGCTTATTTTTGTACTGTCTTTCGACGTTCCAATTCTTTTGGGTTGTTGGCATTCCCTCTCTGAAACACAGACTTATTTTCTAATAATTCCCTGCCTTTCACAGAAGCCCTCCTCCCCTGTTGGTCTGACTTTTAACACCCCGATGACTTTGCTAAACTTTAGACAACTCATCTGTTTCAAGCTTCTGGAATGTTTATCTCCTCCTTTCCTCTCCATCTCCAAAAGATGTCCAGCCCCATCAGGCATGAACATGGGAGTCAAAATTGTCCCAGCTACCTAGAAACAAGAGGTCATCTGCCTCGTAATGCCAGAGATGGCTGAGTGAACAATTTAAGTGTCTGATAAACACTGAGCTTCCTTTTGTAGTTCTATGTTAGCATGTAGGGTAGATTGATTTCTCATGCAGGAGGAAGCCAGTTTTCTTTAAAGACACGAAAGCATTAAAATGAATACATGGTGAGTGCTGAAAATGACCAAACTTTCAGCAAAAAAGGAAAAAGCTGAGAGACAGGTTAGTGAAAGTCTGGGTGAGGTATAGGATATACTGCTATTTCCTTACAAAAATCAGTATGTCAGCATCACCCATCTTTTCCCCCTAAACCCTTCATAAATGCTGTGACATGAGCAAAGACCATTTCAGGTCCGTTTTAAGGATAGCTACACTGAAAAAGAAGGGTGTTAAATTACCAACAACAAGGATTTTAGACATTTATAGTTCTTTGCACCTAACAATGACTTCCTACGGATTCTATTTAAAAACCTCTGATATAATTGTACGTTAATTCAGAATAGGGCCAAATGGTCAGTGTCTCTTACTGCTGACTATCCTATAAAATAGAGAATAAAGTATCTGACCTTCTACAGAAAAATGAAAGAACCCAAAAGAAAAGAGAATGAACAAAAGAGACAACAGAGGGACTTTCACGGTGGTCCAGTGGTTAAGAATCCGCCTACCAGTGCAGGGGAGGCAGGTTCAATCCCTGGTCAGGGAACTAAGATCCCACATGCTGCGGGGCAACTGAACCTGCGCACCGCAACTACTGAGCCTGTGTGCCACAACTAGAGAGAAGCCCGTGTGCTGAAACAAAAGATCCCGCATGCCGCAATGAAAATCCCATGTGCCTCAACTAAGACCTGATGCAGCCAAATAAATAAATAAATAAATAATTTTTAAAAAGACAGACAACAGAGAGAAGTGAGTCTAGAGTTTCCAAACTCCAGAGAGGTCCTAACTCTGAGCCTGGGGATGTATGCTTGACGACAGCACAACTGATAAGACCTGATGCTGTGCACTGGCCATCTCATGGCCTCTGTCCAGCTGACGGGGAGCACACACCCGGCGGGGATGGGCTGTCATCACTGCCATCACCCAACACAGCGCCTGGCACAAAGTGGGCACCAATTAATGTCTGCTTCATGACTAAATATAACGTTCACACAATCCTACATTTCAGACTGAACCTTACATACACTTCTTGATAATGTAAAGACAACAGAAGTAACCAAATTTAAAAGAAGTTAGTAGTGTCTTCCACTTTGCCAATAAGAATAGTTAGAAATTAATACACTAAGTTAAATATGTGTAAGTGTTGAAAACCATCTTTTATATTTTTAGGGTATAAAATTAACTTTTCTTTCTTTTCATTTTTTTAAAATGAAACTTTATTAGGTGCATTGATTTGGAATTCAGAAACTTTTAAATTGTAGCTCTTCCTCAAAGTATTTATTTATTTAATATATATATATTTTTGGGCTGCGCCGTGTAGCATGTGGGATCTCAGTTCCTTGACCCACGCCCCCTGCATTAGAAGTATGGAGTGTTAACCACTGGACCTCCAGGAAGTCCCTAAATGAAGTTTTCATTAAAAATTTTAGAAGCCCACATATCGGAGTGAAAACAGACAACTCTGAGGCCTGATGTTTAACTGTAACGTAAAAAATACGTGAAAATTTCTTCTAAATTTAGTCTACGTGAAGCAACTCTATGTATTCAAAATATTTATAAGAAATTTAGGAAACAAAGTGTGTATGTATGTGTATGTGTGTGTGTGTATATATATATATATATATATATCTCTCTCAAAAGAAATAGTAGTCTTGATTTAGAAAGGTACAGAAAATATAAGAAAATCCAGACAAAATCATTTTCTTGCAAGGTTCAGGATGATTAATTTCAACTAATCTGCATGCATGAATCACATTAAGAATCACAGGAGTCAAGACACAACTGTCTTTTCCATTGCAGAACTAATAAAATGTCATGCCTCCCCGGTGTCCTAAGTGATACCTTGATACCTTTTTACTTTCAATTTTAAATAAGAGAAGCAGAAATCTTCTGCTCATATAATACACAGGACTGGAGAAACATGGTCTGTACTTTTTGATTGTTCTCAGGGTTAAATAAAGGACAAAAGTTTAATTTAAAACAGCGTGGAGGCCAGAAGGGTAAAGATTCAAAATACAAGTGAATTAACAGTTACAGATGGAGGACGGCTTCTCAAGCAGGGCCACCTGAGCACGGGATCCTCAAGGGGTGAGGGAAGTGGCTGGAGACAAGCTGGTGCCCACTTACTATGAGTCTGTGTTAAAGAAAAGTTACTCTGACACTTGTAAAAAGGTAAAGAAGACTTTGTTCAGGACTATTGTGATAGGTGTCAAGACTACTGCAATTAGGGACAGACGTCAGGCTGAACTCAAATACAGAAAAGACGGCTGGAGATTTATAGCCAATGTGCAGAATGAGGGGATTGGTGATCAAAATTTACTAAGAGAAGATACCAGGGTAGGGGGATTCTTGTTGAAGGCAGGTCAAGCATGTGGGGAATGGACAGGGGAATGAGGGATTTGATCAGATATCAGGGGTAAGGGACTGTCTTTAAACTGACTTAGCAGGATTCTCACAACAACTGGGCTATGTAGGCCAAGCAAGGAGGGTGGGGGGCAAGGAACTAAGGCTGGACCTAATTGAGAAGAGGCTCAGAGGAGCCTGACTAAAGTCTGGTCAAGGAGAGAATCTTTGTTGTCATCAGGCACTGTTCTAGGCGCTGGGGACTCCAAGAAGAGCAAGACAGACAAGATCCCTGATCTCATGCAGCTCAAAAATACTCACACGGTGTTTTTATATGGAGAGAAAAAGAAATCAGAATAGGGGAAAGGGGAAGAAGGGCCAACTACAGAGGGAAAAGTATCAACCAAAAGCATGAGGAAGCACGGTAACTTCTAGGGCACAAGTCCCTCTTCTCCCAGAGAAAGCCGACAGTGACTTGGAACACATCTCTGGCAGCCAGCGCAAAAGAAGGTGTGATATTCTTTGGAGGGGGCCTGCTTAGCCGTTTTGAACACGTGGAAAATTATGCAGATTTCTAATGCCCAGATGATGGGCCTAGTGCCATTTCCATACAGTGGCGAGTGAAGTGAGTCAGGGGAGTTACCTGTTCAGACAGGTAAGGACAGGAGCAGCTACAGGAACTGCAGTTCCTGTGGAAAGGCTACGGCCCATTGTTTGCAAGAAATGTGTTCGTATTACTACTAAGTAAAAATACTGCAAATGTAAATGGCAGAAATGAGGTTCTCCGAAGAGAGGCAAAGGGTAACAGGAGAGAGATTAAGCTCACAGAGCAGCACGTAGTAAGAAGGTCAGTTCTTGAACAGAAAATCAAATTGACATGATGAATGTAAATCATAATCAGAGAGAACACTTTTAATTCTCAACATTCTAAGATTTTTTTCCATTCTGTATTTATGTAGTTTTGTTTTCCTTTTATCTTTTTCTATGATATTAAGTAGCCATTGGCCACTTTTTTGCGCTTCTTATTTTAAACTGTACACAGGCAGAAAGGTTTCCTGGGAGACAAAGATGATGGAAATGTTATAAAAGAGCTTAAGTGAAATTATTTAGTTCTCCAGACAGGCAATTTAGTGGTCCCCTAATAAATAAAAAATTAATGTACAGTAAAATACGGATAAATCTCCCTGACTTTAAGGTAAAAATGATTAAAATTATAACAGAAAGACCTGAGGTTATCAAAAGGGATATCAATTTCAGCAATATAACATTAACGATTTTGTAACACTGGATTTAGTTTTCAGTCACCAGCTATTCAGGTTTAACTCACCTACTATTTCAGTTAACTAGCGAATTTAGCATTTAACTTAAATGTTAATTATTCTTCTCCTTAGTTTAAACAGGGAAACAAGAATGGGGGAGCAGTAAGGAAACAGCAAGAAAAAGATCCTAGGTGGCAGTCACAGTCACCAACTGGGCATATGCTCCCTGGAATTTTCAGTTATCAACCTGCAAAATTACACACATCTCCCACGAGAGGCACACCTCTTCCTGTGTTCTTTGATGTAAGGCCTCTTTTCTGACTATGAATCCGGTTTTACAGAAAACAAGTCAAAATCAAGATCTGTGTTTGCAGCAGCTTCGATACTGAAGATAAATTATTTTTAGGGCATCTTCAATCTATTTTAATCCACTACCTAAAACCATTGTGTAGTGATTCCAAATATTCCCCTTTCAGTCAAAAAACAAAAGGATAAAGAAGGCATGCTTGAGAGCCCACCGTATGCCAGGAACCCTGCTAGGCCCTTTTCTACGCATTTTCATTATTCCTCACAATTCCTCATGAAGTAGGTATCACTGCCTCATTTGTAGTTGTGGAAATATTAAGAGAAAAGGATAACTTTCCCAAGGTCACCAATTATTTAGAGGTAGAGCTGAGATTAAAATTCACATCTGATTTGAAAGCCTTCAGGTTACTGTCTCAATGTACTCAACTGTAATTAATAAGAGCTATTTTAAAAATTTAATGATTATGATATCCATCTGCTATGTCTCCCGTTATAAACCAAATATACTTAGTGTCTTCAACAGTTAAACTCACACACAGTACTTGTTTTTTTAATCAGTTATAATCATATTATTAACTCATAATGAAGCAGCAATCAATTAAAAAAACAAAAAGACCCAAGATCTCTCTAATCTTGCCCTACACAATGGACTTCTGAACCCATGGATGGAAACTGATTTCCAGTTCATCTTCCTAGTACTGGTCAGTCATTGCAACTGTTGAGAGCTTTCCGAATCCCACGACCACCATTCAAAAGAAGAGCTCCTCTGAGGTTTATGTTACCCACGAGTCTAATACTAATAAAGCAATAATTTAAAAAAGATTACAGGCCCAGCATTACACCCAGAATTTAGCAGCTATCACTGGGAACACTCTCCAAACTGATCCTAACCCATCTGTGTGCAACTCAACAGCTTAAATTCCCCTACCTTACTCACTTAAATTCTGCTTTCTTGTCAACAGTATATTATGTATTTTTCTGAATGACACAATGAACTCCACATACTGGTCAGTTTAGTAACCTTCTTATAAAATGACATCAGGTTAGTATCATAAGACTTATTTACTCTATTGTCTTCCATGTGGTTTTCCACGAGCTCACTGGGATGGTCTTTTTGTTACTTCAACTTGTCTAGGCTGATGTCCTGAGTTAATCGATCAAACTTTAATCTAGGTGTTACCGTGAAGGTATTTTATGGATATGATTAAAGACCATAATCAGTTGACTTTAACTAAAGGAGATTTTCCTAGATAACCTAGGTAGGCCTGAGCCTTCCAGCAGAGCTGAGGCTTCCATGAATAAGAAGAAATTCCACTTGTGGACGGCAACCTGCCCTTCCTGATGGCCTGCCCTACTGGTTTCAGACTTACTTAGCCAGCCCCATAATCATGTAAGCCAATTCCTTGCAATAAATCTCTTAATATATATATCCTACAGGTTCTGCTTCTCTGGTTAAACCTTGAAGATACTTTCACAAACCATCAATATTTCACAAACGTAAAACACCCAGAAATACCTTTAGTAAGAAAGATGTAGTTCCTATGCAACTCAGAGATACAGTCCCAAATAAATTCATAGATTTACACACAGCTCTAGTCAAACATAGCTGGATTTTGTTCAGATCATGGCAAAATAATCTTAAAGTTCCTCTGTAAGAATTTTTAAAGAAAGAGAGAAAAGGAGAACAATTTGGACAAGAATAACTGCTAACGTTTACTGAGTGCTTACTCTGTGCTGGGCTCTTCATCTAAGCTACACAAAACCATCTAAGAAACAGAGAAGACAATGGTCACATAAGCTAAGGAAAGACCAAGTCGGGAAGGGAGGCCAGGACCTGGCTTATGTGGTAAATAATGCCTTCCAATCTGAATGCATCACAGCCAGTGGGTTTCTTGATGTACTTGTGAGGAGCGGCGAATGCGTCCTCTTATCCCACCATCTGGACTCCTCCCCGGCCACTAGCACTTCTTAGATGCTTCCCTGTTTTTCTCTCATGCACCTCTAGTGCACCGGTACACCTCTGTACTGCCTTCCTTCTGGAATCCCAATCTCTGGGTATCACACCCTCTTCTCTAATTCCTCACGAGTGCTGAAAAAGTGGTAGGGGGGAGAGGTAGTGAAAAAAAAAAAAGGTAAGGACCAAGAGGTGAGGGAGAAAACAGAGGCGCCAGCACTTGCTGAAGTCTCATTCAAAGTAATACCATCTATTATTAAAGTGGACGGAGCAATAGCAGTTCAGTATATGAACACGTGGATGAAACTGTTTAATTTCCTCCAGCTGCAGAGAAGACAATTTGTGCACCTTTTAAAAACTAGCTTACCTAATAATTTAAAGATATAATGAAGTCATAAAGACAAAATGAAAGCGGCACTCTCTGGAGGAAGAACACTGTAACTGAAATTTTTAATAAACTGGAGAAAGGCCAAGTCCCTTCCACCATCCCAGATCCACAGAGGAACACTGGGCAGGACAGCAGCACAGTAACTGCTGTTCGCTTTTTCAGATTTGACCTTCCATGCTCAGCTCTATGAAGACCTAGACTTGCAACTCAAGTGAGCGATTCTCGGGCGGTGGTGTGCTCCCCTCAGAGAATGTGAAAACTGATGCGGTGGATCCAATTTTCTTGAGATCAAAATGGGTGTATCTTTTTTTTTTTCCAAACAGAAAAAAAAAAATGTAGCTTTATTCAATGGATATATATTTAATATTAGAAGAGAGATGCCTTCATCCTGCTGTATGTGTGAATGGTGCTCTGTAACAGCTAAGAATGTTAGGATACAGACCTTGCTCAGAGAAGTTTAAAAATGATGCAGCGTCCAATCAATAATAAAAAAAGGTAGGGCTTCCCTGGTGGCACAGTGGTTGAGAGTCCACCTGCCAACGCAGGGGACACGGGTTCGTGCCCCAGTCCGGGAAGATCCCACATGCCGCGGAGCGGCTGGGCCCGTGAGCCATGGCCGCTGAGCCTGCGTGTCCGGAGCCTGTGCTCCGCAATGGGAGAGGCCACAACAGTGAGAGGCCCGCGTACCACAAAAAAAAAAAAAAAAAAAAAAAAAAGGTATATATTTTCCGATCATAATGTAATATACATTAGATACTAATAATGAGGTAATCTAATCAACAATTAGAAATGTGCTCAATATTATATATTTTGAAAATTTGTGTCAACTATCTCTAAAATATATTTATTTTACATTAAGCAGACCATGGGGTAATTGTATCCTTGTCTGAGTGTTAGTGTATCCCTGAGAGAGTTTTGGGGTCTGAGAATTTTCAGCATAGTAAATAGTGCAGCTGAAAAGCTTTAATGCTTGATGATGGTGCTAGTATGATAATAAATGTTGGAAGAAAACAACATTTAAGATGAGCCACGTCTAGAACTTGTAACTGGCTGGTCCTATGCTTACTATCTTGATACATAGGGTTTCAGGAAGCAAAATCAGGCTGACATTGTACGTGTGTTCAGTACTGAGCAGTTGTCCTGTGATCATCTTTTAACCCAATAAATTGTCACTGGTGTCCTCTTTCCTGTGACAGTTTGCACCATTACATCTAGACAGCCATAATGCTTTACAGACCAAAGGGTCAGTTTCCCCCAAACACTCTTTATGTGCAATGTGGACAGGAAACTTTCACACGCATAAGCATGCAAAAAATATGGTTAGCCTCAATCTACAGAGAAAACGCTAAAGCCAACGAAGAGCTTCGTTCAATTTCTTTTCATTTTAAGGAATAATATCGAAAGAAAAAACCATATGAACTGAGATGACGTGGTTAAATGGAAGAAGGTTTCTTGGGAAATCAATTAGAAGACCAACATAATAGCTTTTTAATGGAGCTTCCTGGAGTAATCATCCGTGTTTGAAAGACAGCTTACCGGTGATGCCACTGGGTTCCCGCTGGAGGTCACAATACCAGAGTCGGTTTACGGGATCACACCCCTCCCTTATCGACAACAAGACGTAGCGACCGTCGTCGGATAACTATGAAGGAAACAAAAACAGCACACGGGGCTGATTAGAATATATTTTTTTGTGAGAACACTGGTAAATGTTAAGTAAAAAATAAAGGTTCACCGCAAATGCAGTATCTTTACCCCAAACAGTTGGACTGGATAAGAAAGTTATCAGAAGAAAAGGTGAACATCAATTTTTTAACTTATTTCACTGTGAATCACAGTTTATTTTAACAAAACACAGTGAAATATTTAAGTTGAAAATATTTATATATAACTGAATGTCATGACTCAGTGTGACTTTTATTTAACGTCTATTCTTTATAGTCAATAATACTGTAATAATTCTGTATGGTGACAGACGGTTACTGGACTTGTCACGGTGATCGTTTGTAACGTATTTGTTGGATCGCTATGTTGTACACCTGAAACTAACACAATATTCTATGTCAGTTACACTTACATTTTTTTAAAGTTAAAAAAAAATAAAGTCTATTCTTTAACTGAAAAATACACGCAATCTGTCATTTTGAATATAAATGTCCCTGAATTTGTCACAGGTTACACATTTTAAAAGCTGTTCTAAATGAGTAAGAATTAGCAAAATGGGCGCAGATGCACAAACGTTCATTTGTGGTTCATACTGGTCACATGAGCAAGTTTCTACTGAACAACTGAACAACTTTTGATGCGTATCTTTAGTCCCCTATATATCACAAGGCGGCAGAGATAAAAGACCTGTGCTTCAGTGGATTTCTTTCAAGATATTAAACAGGAGAACCTTAGGTAGCAAAAAGAATCTTCATAAAAAACGAATGCAACAGATAATACATTACGGTTTTGAGTTGTCAAAATTGATATAAGTAGTATCAGACCATATACATCCTTTTGCAACTTTTTTCATTCAATATAATTTAAAAAATTAATCCATGTTGATACATGTATATTTGCTTCACTTATTTTAACTGCTGTAAAATATTCCAATCTAGGAACACATCACAACTAACTGATCCATTTTCCTACCACATAATTAGATTATTTCCATTTTCTTCCTTTGTGGTTTTTGTCCTTATTATAAGCAATACTTTAAAAAATTTCTGAACATGTTTATCGTGGCCTCATATACATGTTTCCTGGGGTACAAAACTACAAGTAAAACTGCTCAGTGGTACGATATGCACACACTCAACTTTACTAGATGTTGCCAAATTATTTTCCTAACTGGTTGTATTGACTTACACTCACATATCCGTCCTGTTTTCCACATCCTACTCTGAAGGTGAATTTTATGTGTCATCTTGGCTAGGCCACAGGACCTATATATTTGGTTTATTCTAGATGTTTCTGTGAAGGTGGTGTTTTTTGGACGAGGTTAACGTTTAAATTGGTGGACTTTGAGTAAAGCTGACTACTCTTCATAATGTGGGTCAATCTCAACCAATCAGTTGAAGGCCTTCATAGAAAATGACGGACCTCCCCTGGCCAGAAGGAATTCTGCCAGCAGATGGCCCTTGGACTCAAGCTGAAATTCCTCCCTGGGTTTCCAGCCTGTCAGCCTACCCTGTAGATTTTGGAAGTGTCAAGCCCCTACAATCATGTTAGCCAATTCCTTTAAACAAGTTTCTCTCTCTATATATATATTATATATACATATATTCCGTTGGTTCTGTTTCTCTGGAGAACCCTGACGAATGCACTTACCAACAACTGCTATTCCTTCATTTATTCATTCAATAAATAGCTGCTAAGCAGCTAATATGTGCAAGACATTTTCCTAGATGCTAAAGATAAGTCAGTGAATAAATCAAGGGGGAAAAGTTATACCCTAGTGGAGGAGACATGTCCATAAATATGGAGTAACGTAGTCTATCATAAAATGCTAAATGCCGTACAGAACATGAACAGGTCTGGGTACGGGAGGCAGGATGTGTGGGGAGGGACTGCAGTTTTAAATATGGCAGTCAAGGAAGGCTTCATAAGAAGGTGTCTTGCCAACTGATGGGAACATGCTGTATAGCACAGGGAACTCTACCTAAATGGGAGGGAAGTCCAAAAGGGAGGGGATAGCTGTATGTGTATGGCTGATACATCTTGTTGCGCAGTGGAGGCCAATACAACATTGTAAAGCAACCACACTCCAACAAAAACTTAAAAAAAAAAAAAAGGTGTCTTTCCACTGTCTTCTGACTTGCATTGTTTCAGATGAGAAGTCATTCATGTTTTTCTCCCTATGTACAATGTAATGTGTTTTCCTACCTGGCTGCTTTTAAATTTTTCTTATTATCTTTGGTCTTCTATGAATTGATTACAATGGGCTTTGCTGTAGTAGCCGCTTTCAGATTTGCTGAGCTTCTTGAATCTGTAGGTTTGTCTATTTTACCGAATTCATAACATTTTTGGCTGTTTTTCTCCTCATATGATTTGTGTGTCCCCTCACCCCTACCCTAGGACTTCAAATACATAATGTTAGATCACTTAGTATTGTTCTACGGTTCAGTGAGACTGTGTTCATTTTTGTTTCAGTTTTTTCCTGTGGCTTAGTTTCAACTTGCTGTCTTCAAATTCAGGTCTTTTCTTTTATAGTACCTAAACTGCTATTAAACACATGCAGAGAATTTTTCGATTCAGATAGTTTATTTTTCACCTCCAGAAGAATATTTGGTTATTTTTATGTTTCCTATTTCTTTGTTCATTTATAATTCATTAACATTTCCTAAAATCCTTTAAAAATTATTTGTATAATTGCTTTCAAAAAGTCTATGTCTGCTAATTGTACTACCTGTAATTTCTAGATCTGTTTTATTGACTAGTTTTTCTCCTGGTTATAAGTCACATTTTCCTGCTTCTTTACATATTGAGGCCTTTTTTTAATTGGATTTTGAACATTTTTAATGCTATTTGGGTTTGCTGTTTTTTTGGTCTTTCGTTAAAATGTCTTGAGGCAGTTAATTTGGTGGATCAGCATGGTCCATCTAAGATTTATTTTCAGACTTTGCTGGGGAAGGTCTACAGCGCTCCTGCAAAGGCATGGATGGCCCTTCTGGGGTCTCTGCTGAATACCCTGGGTGTTCACAAGGCCTTTCTACTTTAACGGTTAGAATGTGAAGGTCTCCCAGACTTGTTAAACCTCTGGTAGTTAGCAGCTTGCCAGTCGCTGGTGGTTGTTCTCAGCTTGAATCATGGAGCCTCATCCTATGCATGCACCGCTCAAGAGTCAGCCTAAGAGGCAGGGGAATGCCAAGAAGATTTCTGGGACCCTCAGGGGGTGGTTCCCCCTTCGGGCACTGTGCCTGCAAATTCCAGTGGCTTCAGTCTTCCTGAATTCCAATCTCTGGAGCCTTAGTTCAGTGAGACTGTAATATTCTGGGGGCTCCTCCTTCTTGTGCCAGAGTTCAGAAAATTCCTCCAGAAAGCTGGGGCAATCATATGACATCTCTTTCACGCATCACAGTCGTATGACATCTGCAGACCAATATCTGCAAACGGACGCTCTGTCTCCTTTGGATAGTTTTCTAGCTGTTTACGGCAGGAGGGTTAGTCCAGTATCAGTTACACATCATGGCCAGAAGCAAAAACTTGTCGTTATACTTTTATTTGTTTAACTCATTTTTAATTCTTTATTGGATAATTACAATTTTAGGGTATAGTATTATGTGTGTTTAAAATACAGAGATGTAAGAATTAAGAATGTAATATAAAACTAATTAAAATATAATATTTATGATTAATAAAAAACGTAACAACGATATAGTTTCTTTTGTCATATTACATAGTAGGCTATTTTTAGGGTTTTACTTACTAGCAGCATCGAGTTTTTAGGCTTGGAGGAATTAGATTTCAGCTCTTCAGAAATGCCCATCCACTTTCTATCAGCAGATTTGTTTTGGTAAACCAGCTGTCTGTCAATCAGGCTCTCTGCATTGGTAAATTCGTCACAATAGCTGTGTGTGTCTACAACATCCAGTATGTTTAAGAACTTGGCAGCACACTGGATGTGAAACATCTCTTTCTCAGAACAATTATTTTAAAGCACAGAGGTAATTTGTAAAATAGAAGTGGGATTCCAACTAAGTACAGTTTTATAAAAGATTCAAGAAAAGTCCCGTTTAATTTGGCTGTTCTTCTTTTTTTTTTTTTTTTTTTTTTTTTTTGCGGTACGCGGGCCTCTCACTGTTGTGGCCTCTCCCTCTGCGGAGCACAGGCTCCGAACGCACAGGCTCAGCGGCCATGGCTCACGGGCCCAGCCGCTCCGCGGCATGTGGGATCTTCCCGGACCGGGGCACGAACCCGTGTCCCCTGCATTGGCAGGTGGACTCTCAACCACTGCGCCACCAGGGAAGCCCTGGCTGTTCTTTCTTGGTGACATTTTTTCTGAGTTCTGAAGTTGTCTCCTTTCCAAAAAATGAATATTTTGCTGTATGAGTTCTGGTCACAAACTACACATGACACTGAACTACTCAGGTGCACTCTCTTCATCTCTTTCCAGGCTTCTTCCAGTCTTTTCAAAGAGTGTCAAATGGTTTTGGAGAAACTGCATATACATTTATGATTTCCATGTATTATTTTCTCCATTCTCATCCTCAATGTATTTCCGAAAATTACCTATCATTACATTTTAAGTGGTTTTCTTAAAAATGAACATCTGTCTTGACGGAGTTTAAAAATTCAGTCTAAGAATCCATATTTCGTCTTTATTAATTGTTACTGCTTCCACATCTTAATTTTGAACATTCTAGTCACCTTGCTTTTCCCTTCTGCTTTTCTCTTTACACTGTATTAATATAAATTTCTTTATAAACTTTTTCCCTTCATTGACTGCACTGGGAGTTATATACTCTATTTCTAGTCTTTTATACATTTTCCTTAAGCTTTTCATATGCATAGCTAATAAACCAGTGTCTAGAAATTCAGTTCCACCTCATTTTTAAACCATCCTGTACTAAGAATATCATTAGCAAACTCACAATTATAACTTTATTAAATGTAATGGAAAGCAGCCTCATTAATAATACTTCATACTTTTGTTCTTTTGTCCTTTAAATAAAGACAGACTCTTTATAGCTTAGTGCTTAGAGTCATGCTACATCAATCATAAATGATGGCTAATTCAGTTGCAGTGATTCAGCCAACAGAATGATAGGGCAGTAAAACACTGCAAGAACCACACCAAACCTTCGATGACAGCTGTCTCAAGCACATCTAATGAGTTTTTCTCAGTATTTCTGCCTGCACCAAATGGTTGCAGCAGTTTATATTTAATCTAAGGCAGGAAGTCCCAAGGGAATTGCTGTTGGGATGCCAATTAAGTCAGTCTTTTTCTCTGTAACTCTCTTCGTCACAACCCAGAGATATTCCATAGCCACTGGACAAATCTGCTGAACTGCAAACAACTCTGAACTTCAAATGCTCAAGGTCTCAAATTCCAAAATCATTTATAAGTCACTGTTGCCCTAAAATATATAGTTGAGAAATATACCTTTGTCCACTAAAATTTAATCAGTAACAATGTATATTCAACCACGGCCTCACATTCAGACTATTTCAAGACAATTTAAAAAATGAATTTTGGGAATCACTGGGAGGGGAAGACAAAAATAGTGTTGATGATGAGGAGACTTAAATCTCAACAGAAGAAAGTGACTTTCCTGAAATCCAGATAAAAGGAAGATAGAAAAGCAGGAGAGCCAAGGGTCCCTTCAGGCCTCATGAACAGTATAAATTCCAGTTCACAAAACACTGTTTTTCTTTAAACAATAAGACATAGGCTAGAAAAACCGTGTTCTCTAGAAGCAATTAATCTCATTCAAAAGCACTGACTTTTCACAACAGGGTTGCAATAATGCTAGACTGACCAATTATGAAATTTGTAATTCTTAAATCACAGCTTCCTTTTACTTTATGTCTATATTAAACAAATCTTCCTTAAGTCAAAATGATTTTATTTCATGAAATCTCCCTTTTATGTAAATAAATGTTAATTAACAAAAACAAAATTCTAAGAACTACTGTAAATAAAATATTGACACTTGCTGATATTAAGTCCATTGACTGCATTTCAAACAATACCAACAGGATGAAAGTTAAAACTCTTTACCATTCTTCCTACTGACAATTTTTTAAAAAAGTATTTCCCTTATGACACAAATTACTTTGACAATCTAATTGTGTGAAGTCATTTGCTGAATTACATTTAGAGTACTGCTTAAATATCTTTAGAAAATGTTAATTAAGGGAGACAGGAATAACATCTGTATTGATAAAAGTATCTGGAAAGAGAAAAAATTCCAATGTACAAAGAATGTGGTATTCACAGATAGGCTACATAACCTTTGGAAATCTGCTGGTACTTAGCTATTCATTATCCATAACCAGATAAAAAAACAAAGCCAAAAGGCATCCTCCCTTGCTCCTGGGGTAGATGAAGTTGGAGATAAAACTGTCACAAAAGGTGGCTGGTTTTAAACAGGAGAATCTGCCGCCAGCCAGCTTTCCATCTCCTTCACCAGAGACACAATTTAACATGTGCCACCAAACACAGCCGTCCACTATCTGGGGGAGTCAGAGCCGAGGCTGTTTATTCGACCAACATTTACTGAGAATCTGCTGCAGCTGAACCAGGTTCTGGAACACACAGATCAACAGGACAGGGCATTCAAGACCTTATGCTGAGGTGGGAGAGTTAGACGCTCAGACACACACACGAAGTTATACTGTAAACATGCATAGTGAGAAATACAAAGAATTGACGCGAGTGCCACAGAGGAGCATCTAACAGGGAAGCGAGCTGGGAGGAAGAGTGAGATCAGAGAAGGCTCTTCCCTGGCGGTTCCGAGGTTCACACTCCGCGCTTCCACTGCAGGGGGCGTGGGTTGGATCCCTGGTTGGGGGACTAGGATCCTGCGTGCTGTCCTGCACAGCCAAAATAAATAACTAAATTTTAAAAATTCATTTGAGAAGGCTCTTGGGAATGGATGGTCCCTAACTGATTTTTAAAAGGGAAGCAGAATTCCTCTAAAAGTGATTGCTTGACTCTTTCCATTCTTATAGCTGCTATGCTGGCATAGGTATCTGGTTCAGAGGGCTATGTCTAACACACACTCAAGCTACGCAGACACTCATTCTCAAGTATACATCTCACCGACAAGACAGCGCGAGTAGCGGACACTGGGGTCTGCTGAAGCGCGCGCTCCCCCAGCTGCCGGGCACCGGGAGCAGGCAGCTCTCAGCTGAGCACCTTGGGGCCTTGTCCTCCCCCGTAAAGAGAGCCACCCCTCCCAAGGTCACACATTCTTTTTGGTTCATCCCACCTGCAATGACTGATTACTGCATAAAGGTATAAAGGCCCAGGCCCCTCACCCCTAGTTAGGAAAAGGTTGAAGGGCTAACCCAGCTCAAGAGCTCCCTGGAGGACCGGCTGAGGCCCTTGTCATGATTTCATTCAACTTGTCCCCCTTCTGCCTTCTCTCCCCAGCACAGGCGAAGGTTTTGAAAGCGCCCCCGTCGAACTTCTGGAGGCTGCTCCCCAGGGAACCTGACCTGCGACGGCATGCAAGGCATCATGTCACCTGGTTTCTCATCTTCGCATATTTTACGCTAACTGAAGGAAACCTTTTTAAGTGGTGGTTTCTAGTTTTGAAGAGGGGCACCCAAAAACTGCTGCCATGTGCATTTACAGTTATCAAAAGGTAGGGCATAAGGTATGCAGTGATCAGACTTTATACTTTCATTAAAGAAGCCACATTAGTTGACTGAGAAATTTTACCTGTGCGTATTGTGGTATTAAGCCTCCCTGGGACAGTAATATTTACCAGGGAAACCTTTGACAGACATCATACAAACTATTCGACTTCGACAGTGTATATATTTTATACTTTATTCTGTTAGATTCACATGTGCTGCTCCAACACACACACGACTCAGCACGTTCAGGAATATAACCCTCACAAACCCAGAAACCATCAAACACGAAATTTAGAGATAAGAAGCAACCAGAGCAAACCTCTGGGGAATCTACTCCCAAATCATATGTTTTTATGAAATTTCTTCTGTTAATGCCTCATGTAGGTGTGACCGTGATCCATTCAGACCAGAGTCTGGGTCCAGCTGCACCGTGTTCACAAGAGGTCACTGGCTCCACCATCAGCTCATTGGAGGCTTTTTAAAAAAATATGAATTGACAAATAAGTGTGAAATAGAACATATGTTCTATGTTGACAGAACATAAATAATAAATATGTTGATAACAGTAATTTCTCTAGAGAATGGGATCTTTGTATGTTATTCTATTTATTTATTTTTTAAATTTAATTTATTTATTTATTATTATGATTATTATTTTTTGGCTGCGTTGGGTCTTTGTTGCTGCACTCGGGCTTTCTCTAGTTGCGGTGAGCAGGGGCTACTCTTCATTGCAGTGTGCAGGCTTCTCATTGCGGTGGCTCCTCTTGTGGAGCACAGGCTCTAGGCTCACGGGCTTCAGTAGTTGTGGCACATGGGCTCAGTAGTTGTGGCTCACGGGCTCTAGAGCGCAGGCTCAGTAGTTGTGGCGCACAGGCTTAGTTGCCCTGCGGCATGTGGGATCTTCCCGGACCAGGGCTTGAACCCATGTCCCCTGCATTGGCAGGTGGATTCTTAGCCACTGCGCCAACAGGGAAGTCCCTTGTGTGTTATTTCAAACAATAAATGTATTTATTATTACTAGCATAAAAATTTTAAAGTAGATGAATCTGGCTATTTTTAGTCTCAACACCATGTAGTAAAAACAGCTGGGCTTTCCAGCTGACCTGAATAAGCCAGCTTTTCTTCATGCATCTCATATTGAGAAAATTAACAGAAGATCACTTTATTAAAGTTTTAAATTCTCAACCATTTAACTATCTAAAAAGTTGTCTTTCAAAACGTTGCGACCCATAACTAATATTTACATATACATAGAATACGTGGACTTTCATCAAACTTATCCTTTTCAAAAGAAAAGCTCATAAGCTGTTTTATGCTAGAGCTACTAGACCCCATGGTTACATGGTCTTGTGTTAACAACCAAAGCTTCACAAACATGAAATTTCGTTAATATATATAATTTTTTCCACTTAGAATCCAACAAGAAGAGGGTGGATAAAGTCTCTTCGTAATTTGAAAGTACATGCACTTCTTCAAATCGAGGAAACTACTCTCTTTTATATAGTATGACAAAATAATTCATTGTGTGTGTAAAATAGTATACTAAAAAGCAGTGAGACTTAAAGTTGCCTGGGAAATTAACAAAAGGTGTGAAAATGGATTTTAATAGCTTTGAGAGTTAATCATTTTCCTCTCAGAGCAGGAAACTCTTATCAGTTTTATCTCACAGACTCTTGTGGATTCCTTTCATAACAGTTGTGAATCATGACAACATCTCTTTACTAAGTATGTTTCCAAAACATAATCTAGGAAAACTTTTAAATGTCAAACTAATCACCTACAGTGATGGCTTTTCATTTATGGGGCCCATTATGGATTTGTAATAAAAACAGGAGACAGTGTCAGCAGCAGAAGCACGGGATAGTCTAAGCAATACGACGTGCACTGACATAAACATTTCTAATAGGTAGTCCTTAAATCAGCTTTCCCAATACTGTGTGCTACTACAGCAGTGCGAGAGAAAGGACCTCAACCCCAGTACTCTATGATGTGTTGCTTGGTATGCCAGAAACAGATATACCAGAAAATTCTAGGAAAAGAAAACCCATTCAAACTAAAAGTAGTAACGGAGGTCTCGACATGCTATAGCCACTCTTGTTTCTCATGTACCTCATTGTTTCTCTGGCACATAAGCTCGGTTATTTCAGAATCGACTGTTTTCTTTTTTCCCCCACTGAGCAGTTAAGAGGGGTAGCTGAGAAAAGTGACTGACCAGCAAATCCAACTTCTACCACAAAACCAACCCTCTCCTATCAGGAGCTGTTTTATGAATTCAGAGCAGCGCTACCCGCAGCCTTGCTCACATCCAGGTCTTTAGTTCGGCTTCCTGACTCTCTGCCTTCCCCACCAGGCTCTGAGATGTCCCTGCGTGCCCATCAGCCTGATGGAGATCCTCACTTCATGCAGTGCTGGTGAAAGAGAGGACGTGGGCCGTGAGCCTCGGACACACACAGTCCAGGGAGGAGTCCCCCTGGGACTGATAGAAGGACTGCCACTCCTGTGATGAACAGAAGGAATCAGCCTCCAGGAGCCAGTGAAAGTGCAGGACCCCCTGGGACAGCACGGTGAAGGGTCACCAATCAGAACACATGCTGGCAGCCTCAGGTTCAAGTACCGAAGTTAAGGTCAAGAGGACAACGGTGTCTTTAGAATGAAACACACACTGAACGTGGTGGGAATTCTGTCATGGGCCCCCAAGCCTCTATGTATAACTTTAAAATGTTTATATAGGGCTTCCCTGGTGGCGCAGTGGTTGAGAGTCCGCCTGCTGATGCAGGGGACCCGGGTTCGTGCCCTGAGCCTGTGCTCCGCAACGGGAGAGGCCACAACAGTGAGAGGCCCGCGTACTGCAAAAAAAAAAAAAAAATTTATATAAAATAGTTTACTACAGCCAAAACATCTTCCATCAGGGCCAGAGCCTGCCCATCTCTTCTCCTGAGTACCACCTGGCCCCAGCACAGTGGTGGACCCAAGGTAATAAGGGCTTCCAGGTATTTGGGGAGTAAACGCATGAACTGTGCTGACCAGGAAGAGGGCTGCTGAACAGTACTGCTCAAGCAGACACCATCCAACAAGAAAGGGGCAGGTGAGGCAGAGTTTCCTGAGGAACATGTGACTTTACTATGTATGCTCTGTAAGGCAACGCTGGGTGCACCAGCGTCTGTCTACAGGGTCTTTGTGTGTGTGAACCTCAGCAGGGGAAGGGGGAGTACAGATATTTACATTCTGAGTGCCCACCATGAGTCAAGCATTAGGTAACGTTAATATATACGAAATATACATAAATGTGTAGAAGTTCATATATAGATATATGTGATATACATAAATGTGTACACAAACACAGTTGACCCTAGAACAACTTGGGTCCACTTACACACAGATTTTTTTCAATAGGAAGTGCTACAGGTCCAGAGTTGGTTGAACCTGTGGATGTGGAATAGTGGATACGGAGGAACCGCATATACAAAGGGATGATAAGTTATAAGCACCCCCAACCCCTGCATTGTTCAAGGGTCAGCTGTACATACATATTTTAATTACTAGGGAACACAGTGAACATATAAAGATGGTTTATGGGGATATGTGATACCTATTAAGATCAAGATTACCTTTGTATAATAAAATTAGGTTCTCAATGTAGGATTCAGCTAGATAATCACAAAGAGGCTGGGCATTTTCTTCTTAATCCTTTCTCAAGGGACTTGATACATTTTCAGAATCTACACTCTAGAGCACCCTCTGCTGGGAAAAGTGCCTCAACATGCTTGCTTTGTGGGGTTTTTTTTTTTCTCCAAATGCTCTACAAGTCACCCGTGTCCCCTGCATCGGCAAGCGGACCCTCAACCACTGCGCCAACCAGGGAAGCCCTACAAGTCACTTTAAAATAGACTTTTTTTGTCCAAAAGAACCTTCTAAAACATGATTATTTCTATCCTCCCACAATCCTGCCCTCCATCTGAAACGTCACAGTCTATCTTACATAATAAGTGACATCACTGTGCCTCCAAGCCAGATGCCAGGTACGTGTTTCATGTTACCCCCAGGGGCACAGCAGCTGGAGGTGCAGGAGGGACCAAGGGCAGGAGGCCCTGGGCTGGCAGGTGAGGAGGGCAGTGGTAAACACTGCCTGCACGTCCAGGATGGAGCGACCCGTGGACGTGGCTTCCCCTGGAACAAGAGGCACCAGGAAGGTAGCTGGACTCCAGTCATCTGGAAAGGAGCCTGCTGAGAAAGGATGGAAAAGGGGGTGCCAGAGAGGCATGAACCTCAGGGGAATCCTGCTGGGAGCAGAAGCTGTGAGCGGAAGGGAGGACGATGCAAAAGGTCAGCCAGAGAGTTTACTGTCCACACGAGGGAACGACAAAGTACACAGGTTCCCAGAATCGAGGGGATCTCACTGCAAAAGGATCACAAAGAGCTGGTACCTAGAAACCCCTCATGACCGCAAGCTGCCAGGAGACATATGGACAAACAGCTCCGGATGAGCAAAAACCCTGTTCCCCTTCTCCAACTCCTCCCCCCCCTGCACGGCCACTGTAGAAACTAAAACACGATGAACGGCTGAGGGGAGGGAACAGGCAATCTTGTCACTGCTCAGATGGCCGCTCCCCTGCCCCCGCCCCGTAAAACTTAAATTCTGACGTTTCAGTCTGACCATCCGTCGGTTGCCTCCTGCCCCTTTATATTCCCTCCTTCCTGTTCCCATCCCCCAATTCTCAAGCAACCACTGATCTGCTCCGTGCCATTATAGACTACTTTGCATTTTCTAGAGTGTTGCATAAATGGAATCAAATACTGTGTACTCTTTCTTTTCTAGCTTCTTTCACAGAGCATAATTACTCTGAGATTCATCCCTCTTGTTCAGGGTATCAATAGTTCATTCCCATAGTGGTGCAGCCACTATGGAAAACAGTATGAAAGTTCCTCAGAAAAACTAAAAACAGAATTGCCTTATGATCCAGCAATCACACTCCTGGCCATATAGTCAGACAAAACTAGAATTTGAAAAGATACATGCACCCCAATGTTCATAGCAGCACTATTTACAATAGCCAAGACATGGAAGCAACCTAAATGTCTGACAGATGAATGGATAAAGATGTGGTGTATATATACAATGTAATAGTATTCAACCATAACAAAGAATGAAATAATGCCATGTGCAGCTACACGGATGGACCTAGGGATTATCCTACTAAGTGAAGTCAAAAAGAGCAAGACAAATACCATATGATATCACTTATATGTGGAATCTAAAACATGACACAAATGAAATTTTCTACAAAACAAAAACAGATTACAGACCTAGAGAACAGACTTGTGGCTGCCAAGGGGAAGGGAGGGGAGGGGAGGGATGGATTGGGAGTTTGGGATTAGCATATGCAAACTATTATATATGTACATATAACTGAATCATTTTTGCTGTACACCAGAAAACTAACACAACATTGTAAATCAACTATACTTCAATAAAATAAACTTAAAAAAAATAGTTCATTCCTTTTTATTGCTGACTAGTATTCCATCATAGGGATGTACCACAGTTTATTCACTCATGCACTTGTTAATGGATACTTGGGGTGTGTCCAGTTTGGGGCTATCATGAACAAAGCCACTGTGACTACTCATGTCCAAGTCTAGGGAACAAACATTACCTACCCCACCTGCTAGTCCCCCACCTGCTAGTCCCCCACGTGCTCACGAAACCTGAGCTGGGGAGAGGGAAGAAGCAAGTGAATTGGAGAGTTGATATTTTGTTTTGAGCTGCAATGGACCTTTAGTAACAGTTCAAATACTCTGAAGTGTCCGGAAAGCTATGGGTTCTGCCGGGTGGATGCTGTCCTAGGCCACAGTGGGGAAACTAAAGCTGCTTTGTGATAGTAACTTGACGGGCGGCTCAAGGCAAGAGGGACCTGTCCATGTAGGAAGGCAGAGGAGGTATCTGTGAAGGAAGGAGAGGAGTCACGAGGAGACAGCATCTAGGATATAAAGAGAAGTCCTCGGTGAACCTGGATTGCAGCAGGCAAAAGGGAGGAGGAGGGCAGCGCACCAAAGAAATTCAGAGACATCCACTCACTCAGCCACACCCACAAAGCCCAACCCTCCAGGGCCTATGAGATGCTGTGATAAATCCTCCATCCACAGACTGAAAAAGGCGCTGAAGGAAACTTAGGTAAACAGACTTGGAGAGATGATGTGACTTGCCCAAGGTCACACAGACAGGACTAGAATTAAAATCTCCTGATTCGTGCTCCAGTACACCCCCATCATGATGGTGCTGGCCCTCCATTCAGAGACACTGTTGAGTGAGTGTATTCACGAAATACCAGATTCAAAATGACGATCCTAAAAGCCACCACTTGAAAAATAAAAGCAACAACTGCAGCACGTGCATTTGCTGTGCGGTTATGATCAGGACTACTGCTTTTCTCTAAGGTGTGGGTCACTAAATAAAGCCTGTTAGGAAACCGTCTGCTTCACTTCCAGTGAATGCCCTGAGCGCTCCTTCGTACACCAGGCATGGGCGCTTCTGGTCCAGCCAGCTGACAGCCCACCAGCTTCTTGGACCCCATGGGCTTTATCACACTTCCTTGACAGGTACAAGAAACTCGTACATCACGACTTTTGGCATGACCTAGATTTTTCTGACTTGGAACTGAATCAATTTCAGGGCATACCTGAGGCTTCTGAAGGCTCAGAACTATAGCACCCGTGTTTAAGTGACAAAGGTGCTCTTCCACATAGCAAGAAGGTCCTCTCAACAGAACCTGCCCAACTAACCCTGGCCACTGGAAGGGTGATGTCTAACAAGACCCCCTAAGCAGCTGGAATACAGCTTAATGAAACCTATACCCAGTTTGTGCCTACTAAGCCTACTGGTTTGCTTACAGACTTCCTCTGCATAATTTGCTCATCAGGGCCCTGATCTAGTATAAAGTTCCTTAGGACTCACTGTACACATCCCATTAGCTTTTTTTTTTTTTAACAACTTCATTGATTGCTTCTGTGCAATACAGATGCCATCTCTTCATTTACTGCCATTCTTTAAACGGTCATTCCTGCTGTTTTCGCACAACTTCTTACCTTTTGACAAGGGAGGCAGAGTGCTGGAGGTTAACAAGATACAGGCTGTGGGTCTAACATACCCAGCAGGCAGTTCCAGCCATGGACCTGCAAGTTAGTCACCCTCACAGGTACTTTACTTTGTCCATGCGATGGAATGATCACCACCCTACCACGGTTATGGTAAAGATATTAGACAAGTCACACAGAGTGAATATCTACTGAGTGAATGGTAAAAGGATCATCCAAACTATTTAAATTTGCTTTTCTTTTCAGTTGCCTAGTAGCAGAATTGAATATACATACATACATACATACATACATACATATATATATATATATATATATATATATTTTTTTTTTTTTTTTTGCGGTACACGGGCCTCTCACTGTTGGGGCCTCTTCTGTTGCGGAGCACAGGCTCCAGACACGCAGGCTCAGCGGCCATG
This sequence comes from Leucopleurus acutus, assembly GCF_964270905.1. Lineage (NCBI taxonomy): Eukaryota > Metazoa > Chordata > Mammalia > Artiodactyla > Delphinidae > Leucopleurus > Leucopleurus acutus. The sequence continues at coordinate 53,294,641 of NC_139157.1, read as the reverse complement.
GCTCACAGGCCCAGCCGCTCCGGCACGTGGGATCTTCCCGGACCGGGGCATGAACCGGTGTCCCCTGCATTGGCAGGCGGACTCTCAACCACTGCGCCACCAGGGAAGCCCAGAATATACATATATTTTAAATGCATATAAGGTATGTTTCCACTGTATTTAAAAAAACTGGCGGCTTATAGCAGCATTATTCCCAATAATGCTGTGGAAACACCCCAAGTGTCCATTGACGGATGACTGGATAAACAAAATGTATATGCACACAATGGAATATTATTCAATTTTTAAAAGGAAGGGAATTCTGACACATGGTACAACATGGAAATAAACCTTGAAGATGTTATGCTAAGTGAAATAGTCACAAAAGGACAAATACTGTATAATGACATTTACATGAGGTACCTAGAACAGTCAAATACATAGAGACAGAAAGTAGAATGTGGTTACCAGGGACTGGGTGGAAGAGGGGATGCAGAGTCATCACTTAATGGGTTCGGAGCTTCAGTTTCTCAAGATGAAAAAAGTTCTGGAGACAGATGGGGGTGATGCTCGTACAATAATGTGAACGTATTTAATGACACTGAACTCTATAAATGACTAAACTCATAAACTTTATGTTGACGATTAAAGGGATAAGTTTTATGTTAGCTATATTTTACCATGATTTTAAGAAGTAAAAAGAAAAAAAAAAAACTAGCTGTTTCAAGCAAACGCTGATAAAGAGATGTGAGCAACTAGTTGCATGTGTACTCTACTGCGAAGCTTGTTTTCTTCTGGACTAATATGCTAAAGTACCTCAGTTATTCCGGCACTCACTCTCAGTTGTATTTCATTTTATCGACCACATAATTTTACCTTGATTAAAACAGGTCTGCTGTAATGTTTCCCCATCAACATCTCTCCCCCCAAAAAGATGAAAAGAAACACATGACCCAACATTACAAAATGTTTTTGGTAGCATATTTACCTCCCTAATTGCTTCACTCAGATGAAGGTAAAAATGTGTATTATTTTATAAATAAATACCTACTATCTGCAGAATGCAGAAGCCTTGGGTATGAGAAGTTGGACTAAGAAGAAAACTTAGTAGAAACAATCTACAAATAAAGTCAGAAAAGCCATTAAAAACAAATGTGAGAAAACTGACAACAGTAACTACACAAGAAACGCTTGTAGGGTGGGGAAGAAGTATGCAAAAAGGGCACAGTTGCAAACAGGCAATAATATGCAAGTCTTATAAATTCACTTTTAACATACTGCATTGAAGTCTGGCAAACCTCTTCTATTAAGGGCCAGAAAGTAAATATTTTCAGCTTTCAGGGCCTCCTTCTGTGGCAACTAGTCAAGTCTGCTCTGGCAACTTGAAAGCGGCCACAGACAAGTAAACAAATGGGCGTGGCTGTGCTCCAGCAAAACCCGATCTACAAAAGCAGGCAGCTGGCCAGACTTCGGCTGAGGGCAGTAGGCTGCCAACTGTGGTTCTAGAGAATCAAAATAAATAAAAGGACAATTTGGAATAAGGTCCACACACGTGGACTAAAAAACCGTGGATTCATATTCTATCCCCCACTGAATCAGACCCATGCACAGAAGTTCAAATCTAAAATACCCCTTTCTTACCAAAGTTCTAATTGTATCCCCGAGAAGGGGTAAGAGGCTCAATGGGCTTCAAAGTTTCTAGTGGATTCCTCATTCCCACTAAAATGGGATGATAGCCCACCTATTTGAAAACATTCAGAATGCTTTTCTTTCTTAAAAAAAAAAAAAAAATATATATATACATCTTAGTACCCAGAAATGAGCTAACAAGAGTCCAATTCTTTCTCTAAGCACCTCTAAGTTATTCCACAGGCGATTCGCAAGATACAGAATAAAATCTGGGACAGTAACTACAAAGACATCACTTCAACAGAGGTCGGTTATTATCAAGACCCCTAAGGAATGTATGAACCACCTATGAGATGCATAAATATCCAAAGGGTACATATTTTAATGTAAAAACAAGAGAACAAGAGGCATGAAGAGCACAGTTGTGTAAAAAAGAAAAACACACACACTCTCTCTCCCCCTACGTTCTCACCTGTGTATACAAAGAAAAGTTTTGGAAGGAAACTCCTCACCTCTGAGAATCAGGATTCCAAGTTTTGAAATGTTCAGGTTTTACGTTACGTTATTTTGTACTTTTACAATTTTGCCATAAGCATGTATTACTTCTAGTATTAAGATTTTTATGTTGAGATGACAGTTAAAAGATTTTTCACCTTCATTATTAAGAGTCCATTTGAGTACTAATATTTCTAACAAAAGAATATTCACTCAAAGGACTTCCACCATCTGTAAAGATCACCACATAAGAAGAATATTTATATACACAATCCAAGAGAGATGGTGTTTGTGGGTAAAATCTCACGGTAGAACGATACCTCGGCTCCACCCATCCACTTAGGCTCATCAGGAAACTCAGCACACAAAATATCTTCTGACTGATCAGTCCCCAGGACATGGTAGCAGAGCTTTTGGTGGAGATTGGTGGATGTTTCTGTGCCTAAAGGAATTAAAAACGTACACTGAAATGCAGCTGACAATTTTAAGAAAATCTATTCCTCCCATACTGTACGATGCTAGAAATATTTAAAAATCTAAGTATCTGGTTGCGGGACTGTAGGATACAAGGTTAATATACAAAAGTTAATCACTTTCCTACATACTAACAATGAACAAGTGGAATTTGAAGTTAAAAACACAGTACCATTTACGTTAGCAGCCCCCAAAATGAAATACTTAGGTATAAATCTAATAAAATATGCATAAGGTCTATAGGAGAACTACAAAACTGATGAAAGAAATCAAAGAATAAGTAGATAAATGGAAAGATATACTCAATAAATTATGGACAGAAATACTCAATATTGTCAGGATGACAGTTCTTTTCAACTTAGTCTACAGATGCAATGCAATCCCAATCAAAATCCCAGCAAGTTATTTTGTGGATATGGACAAACTGATCCTAAAGTTTATGGGGAGAAGCAAAAAACCCAGAAGAGCCAACACAATACTGAAGGAAGAAAACAAAGGTGGACAACTGATACTACCTGACTTCAAGATTTATTATAAATAATCAAGACAGTGTGGTGTTAGCAAAATAGACAAATGGATCAAGGGAACAGAGTAGAGAGCCCAGAAACAGACCCACATAAATACAGTCAACTGATCTTTGATAAAGGAACAAAGGCAATACGATGTAGAAAAGACAGTCTTTTCAACAAATGGTTCTGGAACAACTGGGCAACCCCATGCAAAAAATGAATCAAGACACAGACCTTAAACACTTCACAAAAATTAACCCCAAATGGATCACAGACCTAAAAATGTAAATGCAATTATAAAACTCCTAGAAGATAACACAGGAGAAAATCTAGATGACCTTGGATTTGGTGATGACTTTTTAGATACAACACCGAAAGCATAATCCATGAAAGAAATAACGGATAAGCCAAACTTCATTACAATTAAACCCTTCGGCTCCACGAAAAGACACTGTCAAGAGAATGAAAAGACAAGCAAATATTTGATAAAGGACTGTTATCCAAAATATACAAAGAACTTTTAAAACTCAACAATAAGAAAGTGAAGAAACCAATTAAAAACATGGGCCAGAGACCTTAACAGATCTTAACCTCACCGAAGAAGAAATACGAATGGAAAATAAGCATGTGAAAAGATGCCCCTCAGCATATGTCATCAAGGAACTGCAAATTAAAACAATGAGATACCACTACACACTTATTAGAATGGCCGAAACCCAGAACACTCAAAACACCAAATGCTGGCCAAGATGTGGAACAACAGGAACTCTCACTCATTGCTGGTGGGAATGCAAATGGTACAGCCACTATGGAAGACAGTATGGCAGGTTCTTACAAAACTAAACATACCATTATGATATAGGAACTGTGCTCCTTGGTAGTATTTACCCAAATGAGTTGAAAACTGACATCCACACAAAAACCTGTACAACGGATGTTAACAGCAGCTTTATTCATAATTGCCAAAACTTGGAAGCAACCAAGATGTCCTTCAGAGGTGAATGGATAAACAAACGATAGTACATCTAGGCAACGGAATATTATTTAATGCTGAAATAATGCTTTTTAGTGTTTTTATCAAGCCATAAAAACACATGGAAAAAGCTTAAATGCACATCACTAAGTGAAAGAAGCCAATCTGAAAGGCTATACACTGTATGATTCCAACTACATGACATTCTGGAAAAGGCAAAGCTATAGAGACAGTAAAAAAGGTCAGTGGTTGCCAGGGGCTGGCAGGAGAGGGAAGGATGTATAGGTGGAGCACAGGATTATTAAGGCAGTGAAAACACCCTATGATACTACAATGGTAGATATATATCATTATGTGTTTGCCCAAACCCATGGAATGTACACCACCACGAGTGAACTCTAATGTAAACTGTGGACTTGGGGTGATTATGATGTGTCCGTGCAGGCTCATCTACTGTACCCTCTGATGGGGATGCTGATAATGGGGGAGGCCATGCATGTGTGAGGGGCAGAGGGTATATGGGAAATCTTGGTACCTTATGCTCAGTTTTGCTGTGAACCTGAAACTGCTCTAAAAGATTAAATCTATTAAAAAAAAAAGAGAGTTAAGTATCAGTTGGGTATCACCCTGGAAATAACCACATATATTTGCTGATTTTGGAGGCTGATTTTCTTCAGGACAATGAAGAAAAAAGGAAGATAATACCATAACATTAAAAAAAAAAGCTTAACTTGGTGATTTTCCACGGGTTTTCCAAGAACACTGCTAACAGCACATAGCCAGAATCGCTTAGCCTCATTCGTAAGTCCTCCACCACACAACCTGAAAGGCTGTTGAAGTCTTCCGAATAAAAGGACAGCAAAATTACAGCTGGGAGAAGATGCTGGCTCTCTTAAATCAACCACCATTACTAATTATTACTATTTCTGCCAATGGAAATTAAGGCTAGATAATAATTTCCATGTTTTTCACAAGTTAACTTAATAACACTGTTCTCTAACAAGAAATGGCCAGTTATATACTTTTTTGGTCTCCTAGAACTTGGAAACAGCCAACACTTTCTAACTCAGCAGCACTCTTCATACAGGCAGCTAATTCAGTGTACAGAGCACAGAGATCTTTCTTTAGCCAACATCCTTGAATAAAAAGCCTACTCTTAGCTCCTCTTGTAGCTCATTGGTGAACTAAGAAAAAGGTACTACAGTAATCTAATCCAAGGCAGCAAAAGCTATTGATAAATGCAGCTGAAAGAGATGAAAAGTATTAGAGCCTTATTCCCAATTCAACTGGAGGGAAAAGAGAAAAAAAGCCTATCTAAAGATGACAAAGATACAGCAATTCATGATAAGGGGACAGCATGTGCAAGAGAAAGCACTGGACTAGCCGTGCTTCCTGCCAGCTCTAGGCCCTGCAACAAGTAACTGAGACTCTGCACCCCAGCTCCAAAACTCCAGCAAAGGGATGGCAGCCCACCTGTAAAGATCAACCAAGACGACATGCAAATGCTGTACACCACATGGAAATATGGAGTAGCGTAAAGAAGATGATGTCGACAGCTTGTACCAGCAAGGTACAAGCTACAGGGCCCTTCCTGCCTGGGAAGGTGAGAGGTGAAGGAAGAAAGAGGGACCACTTGCACACAATAGGATCTTTGTGCAACTGAAGCAGAGAACAAAGGTGTGTGCTGGTAGTTAATGAGGAAAAAAGCGTCAAGACAAGTGTGACCGACAGGTGACCTGTAACTTCTGAGCAGAGAAAGAGATGTGATTCCTGCAAAATTTTATCATCACTCAACATCATTAAATAAGTTGGTTTTGTTAAAAAAAAAAAAAATCCATCTTCTCCATGATCCCCTTGGGAGAAAGAATGCATATGTGAAGAACGGACGGCAATAAAAATGGCCCCAATTTTTCACAGTTCCCTGTATCTCTCTCCCAACCCCTTGAATAGCAGTTGGTCCTGTGACTTGCTTTGGCCCAAAGAATGCAGTGAAGTGATGTTCCAATAGCAAGGCCAGGCATCAAAGAGGTCGTGCCTTTCAGCTCTCCCCCTTGGAATTCTGCTGAGCTGCCATGTGAACAAGCCTGGACTGGCCGGCTAGAGAATGAGAGACCACATGGAGCAGAAGTGACGCCCCAGACATGTGAAAACGTCACGCTAAGATCAGTCAACTGACCAGCAGCTCATCTCACATACATGATAGAATTCAGCTAAGCCCAGAAGAACTGCCTGGCCAACCTGAAGACTCACAGTGCAAATGAATGGTCGTTATTCTGAACTACAAAGTTTTGGCAAGAACTGTTACCCAACTATGCTAACAGATACAACGTCCTTCCAGGAAACATGATTCTAGACCAAGCAACCTCTATGTGGGGTTTAGCTTCTTTCTTTAAGTCATGTGAAGTCACACTTCATTTCATGAGAAAGGTGCTTCATCCGAAGTCTCAACCTACCATCACTTTTCCCATCCTGTTGTGGGTATGCGTTGTAGAACATTCCCTTCCCATCGTGGGTCCAGGCCATACAGCTGAACTTGACTCTTTCGAGCACATCTGGAAGCTCTTTGGCACCATCGACTTTCATGAACTTGATCGTCACCCAATCTGAGCCACTGGCACTCAGACCATAGGCAAAATATTCACCATCTTCACTGAATGCATAGCCTAAGGGACACATGAGAAATTGTCAAATGGTGAACATGGGGACACCACTCCCAGCCTTGCCCGCTGCCCACTGTGCTGTCTGACAAAGCGCTCTGTCACACATGGAAGCAGAATGTGGCAACAGGAGGAGCAGACAACTGGTTGTGAGGAATTCTGGGGGCTCACCCAGGTCTCCCAGGAATTTGCCTTATGACCTTGGACAAGTTTCTTAACCTTTCCAGGCCTTAGTTTCTTCATCTGTAAAATGAAGTCATAGATTATATGACCACTAAGATGCTTCCATTTAAAAATTTTCTATAATTCAATAAGCAGTTCACTTAAAAGCAGAGCTCATCTGGGTTTATACTTGGAAGGAGGGGGGAAAGGAGTAAGGACACTGCTTTTAGAGTAATGACTGAATGTAACAGAACTAAACTGGAGCCGTTACGTAATTTTTGGAATGGACTCCAAACTACTTGAAATCCCTCTTTACAACCTCGTTTTCTGAGCATTGCCGGCACTCCAGGATTAATGTCCACACCATCTGACAACTAAAAGCCCAGGTAAATGAAGCCTGAGGGTTTGCAATGAAGACTCATGCAGTGCACATTCCAAAAGTGACCGTGAAAAAATAAGGAAAGCAACACCGCTGATGGACTAATGCACTGTCCCCCATTCTTTGGGGCCATCACAGACAGAATGTTCTAACCACTGTGGAATGTTTCTTGACAAATATTTATATGTTTCTGTTAGCTTTACGATTATAAGGAATGTGTAGTGTTTGGTACCAGATACTGACACCAGAGATTTCCTCTTATGATGTCTGTTAAACTTCACTGGGGGTTAAAAATTATCCTAAGAAACACAACTATTTTCACGGGTTTCCTACTATTTTACATGGAACTTCTACTAGTGAAAAATAAGGTTAAAATTTCATAAAACCTTCTTATTAATCACTCATAATTCCTATAAAGTATCCAGGCTCAAACGTATATAAACGCAGAAAAGAGTCAAGAATGTGATGAGGAGTAAATATTCATTTTATTCTACATCAATTACATATAATTTAAAAATTTTCAGGAAAAATGTAAATAAAACACTTGGACTTGAAATATATGTTTAAAAAATCATATACTATCAAAAGAATCTGAATGTCTACCTATACTGTGACTTCCCTATAATATCATTTTCAGAAAACTCAAAGACTGAGACCAAGTCCCATGTCTAATTTACCTTGTCATCCATCAGGGTCCGTACGTGACAAGCATTACATAAAAATGTTACTGGAATGAATTATCAGAGTGAGAGGTGAGACCCTGTTATAATGAAGTCCTCTGGATGAGTTGCAAGATAGACCCTGGTTAAAATGAAATAAACTTCTATTTAGGGTGTATTACTGCACAGAATCAGTGTATTAAATTCACTCACAACTGATCTTCATTTCCAAGACCAAATTCATGGAAGAACACTGACAATAAGCTGGCTGGCATCTTATTTCCAATACCGATTACTCTCAATACTAATGAGATTAAAGATCATCGTGTACATACACAGCCTATTGGGAGAGAGGAGGAGGAAGCGCTAAATGACTGAATGCCTTTATAAAAGGGTCTTCTCACACAGATCTGCTGGAACAGGCCTCTTTAATTCCCACCTAATCAGTTACAGGACTTCAGCGTTCCAACTGCTCAATTCTGTAGGGCTGAACCTGTGCTTTTTCTACAAAAGACAAGATGCTACGGAGGAAATGCTGAGCCAACTTAACTCAAAACATCTAGAATACTAGCCAGAGATGATTCTCAGAGTGTACAATTTTTAAACCACAGAACCAGAGTGTAGACAACTTCCTTACCCTAGAAGTGGTGCTTATGGCACAAACCTGGGGTAATCTCATGGCCCGTAGAGGAGGTTATCTCGGGGGAAGTCATTTAGGAGACATACGGCAAGTGCATACGTATTTTTGCACACAGCACAACATACTTATTCAGCTCTTAAACTTGCATCCTCTGGGGACAAGGTACCAAGTTGTCTAATTTCTACAAGACTGTGTTTTATACTTTTAATTCTAACACACTAACAATTAACTAAATTTGAAAACATCACTTTTTCCCCTCAAGGAAGCAGATTTCATAAATATTCTTTCCTGTTTTATATTTATAGTTAAAACATTCTTTGTACAACTTAAATTTCTTACAGAAGAGAATTAATTTTTTTCCAAACGTAGACAGGTCTCAGAGAAGCTACAGAAAGTGATGATGATACTTCAAGATCCCAGAAGCCCTAGAAGCTAATTTAGGTCCAGTGTGAATTACTCTCTGGTCCTGCTTCATGCCATCAGAAGGAGATGTGACTACCCACGTGTTCTGAATTTACCGTGCATAAATCAGCTTTCCTGACACTGCGTGTGCGTCTGTTCTACAATACGGTCCACACTCTGTCTGGTCTTTCAGAGCTGCGAGCGAGGGCCCCGGGAGTCCCGTGGGCCTGGCTGTGTAGCCCTCACCTCGGAGCGCCACCGTGCCGTCATCGGAGAGTATGTTGGGGTCAAGGAACACTCTGGCTTCACCCTCTAAGGAATCCTGTACATATAATACTCGTTGGTTCTGCAAACCTGTATTGTAAAAATAGAAATACCTGGGGGACAGAGATGGTCTTTATTCAGCTATGGAGTTCTATTTGTGGAGAAAAACCAAATACATACAAACAAATAGAAAAAGGAAAACAACATACAAAGGTACAACTGCAAACAGGCCGTGCCAGGGACATGGGGACTAGAGTGGAAGGTCCCGCCATCTCCCTATAGCTAGAGTTTGTTCCCTGAATTGCTTTAGGAATTCAAATAATATATTGTAATTCTACACATTAGCTAAATAAAGCCTACTTTATTTCCTGAAGTGAAAACTGATATTCAAATAAAGCAGTAACTTTTTCTTTTCAACGGAGAAGACAGCAGATTTGCTAAGATGAAGTGCTGGTTCCCATCCCTAGCCAGGGTGCTAGGGTAGGGGGTGGGCAAACCTTTTCTGTAACGGGCAAGACTGCAAATTAATTAAGCTTTGTGCACCATACAGACTCTGATGCTACTACTCAATTCTGCAGTTGTTGTACAAAAGCAGCCGTGAATAACACACCAACAACGCGCATGGCTGTGTGCCATTTAAACTTTATTTACCAAACGGGGGGTAGACAGGGCTTGGCATGCAGATCATACTTTGCTGATCCCTATGTATGTGAAGTCTAACAAACTCTAGAGTAAATTTGTGGTAGTGGTTCCAAAGAGAGTTAAAAAGCAAACCAGAGACTTATGTTTTAAGTGGGTGTCAGAGGGCAAGGAACAAGAGAGGTGAATTAATGGGTGCTGCATCTTGGCCCATTTCCATTCCTGGATGGAAGAAATCCATATAATAAGGTCTTTTCAAGCAGTAGAAGCTAAAGAGAATTAATTTCAGAGGCAAACAAATTCCACTGCTGTCTATGAATCCTGCTATCTCACCAATTACTAGCCACGAGACAACAATCATTTCCTACGATCTAGATTTCGTCCTAGGACACATCTCTGCTAAATTTCTTGGTCCTTCTTTTAAGAAAGTGGTCAACAGACCAAAAAATATTATTCTCATATTCCAGCATAGAAATGAATTGATTTTATAATGAATTAAGTTTATAAACTGATAAGTTATTCCGCATTTGTACTGTAAAATTTAAGAACGTATTAGATCAGAAAAGTAAAAAGAAAATTAAATGAAAGCAACTTCACATACCTTTTCCCTTTCTTGAAGTGGCAACTATACTTGGGATAGTCATACAATTCAGTCATTCTCTCTTTGTATAAACCTCTGATAGGACACTGCTCAAGAAATGGCACAGTAATCTTGTTCTGGGCCTCCACAAAAGCCTGGAGAGAAAATTTAAATGAACAAAGCACGTCAGATATAAAATTTTCCATGGGGAGTGTTATCCATTAATATGTATCAGCAAGATTCAGCAGTTTTACTCCTGGGAACATATCCTAAGGAAACAAAAACACTACATCGAAGAGATATCTGCACCCCCATGCTCACAGCAGCATTATTTACAATAGTCATGACATGGAAACAACCGAAGTGTCCACTGATGGATGAATGAGTAAAGAAAAGGTGTGGAACATATACAGACAATCAAATATTATTCAGTCATAAAAAAGTAGGAAATTCTGCCATTTGGGACAATATGGATGGACCTTGAGGACATTACATTAAGTTGAACGGAGAAAGACGAATACTGTATGATCTCACTCATATGTGGATTCTTAAAATATAAAACAAAACAAAAGCCCCAAACTCACAGAAAAATCCGATCTGTGGTTATCAGAGGCAGGGGATAAAGGGAGCAGAACTGGATGAAGGTGGTCAAAAGACACAAACTTCCAGTTATAAGATAAATAAGTACTAGAGATGTAATGCACAACGTGATGACTATAATTAACACTGCGATATGATATATATGGAAGTTGTTAAAAGAGAATAAATCCTAAGAGTTCTAATCACAAGGAAAAAAATATTTTTTTTCTTTCTTTTGATATCTGTAGGAGATGACGGATGTCAACTAAACTTGTCCTGGTAATCATTTCATGATACACGTAAGTCAGATCATTATGTTCAACACCTTAAACTTACACAGTGTTGTACATCAATCATATCTCAATGAAACCTGGAAAGAAAGGATTTAAAAAATGTATCAGTGAAAGCATATTTTCCCTCAATAAATAACAACAACTAATACTTCCATGGCACTAAGTATGCACCCAGCAGGTATGAACTCACTTAGGACTCATAATCCTATACAGAAGGTTCTGTTTTAGCCCAGCTTTCTGGATGGGGAGACCGAGTCTTAGAGGTCAAAAAGGTGCCGAACATCACGCGGCTGCGAGTGGCAGAGCTGGCTCCCAAACCTACGCTCAAACCAAACACAGTATCAGCTACTCAGATCACGCACTGTCAAGACACTACACTCACCCTGTGCAAGGCTCCACGCCCCTCAGCAGCTGGTGAGCCCCAAACATCAGAGTTAAAGAAACCAAGTTAGAGATACCTAGGTACTACTTTATCAACTTTTGTTTTTGGCCGCGTTGGGTCTTTGTTGCCGTGCACGGGCTTTCTCTAGTTGCGGCGAGCAGGGGCTACTCTTCGTTGCGGTGCACGGGCTTCTCATTGCGGTGGCTTCTCTTGTTGCGGAGCACGGGCCCTAGGCGCGTGGGCTTCAGTAGTTGTGGCACCCGGGCTCAGTGGTCGTGGCTCACGGGCTCTAGAGCGCAGGCTCAGCAGTTGTGGCACACGGGCCCAGCTGCTCCGCGGCATGTGGGATCTTCCTAGACTAGGGCTCGAACCCGTGTCCCCTGCATTGGTAGGCGGATTCCTAACCACAGCACTGCCGGGGAAGTCCCATATCAATTTTGTTTTTGACAATCTTTCTAAGACCTTCTACCCTTGTCAACTCCAGAGAACTTTGCTAAATGCTGAAACTAAAGAATATTTAAAACAAAATTGGAAAGTGAATTGAATAAGTGTGTCAACAATAATGGTTTATAAGATGAGCACGAGATGGCCTGCAGGCCATCAGGAGACCCTGGCAGCAAAAGCAGGGGAAGGAGCAGTTTTTACAACAGATCAGTTGTATCCAAGCGTAACCTATCTATAACTAAGCAGTGAGAAAATTTATAATACTATAATAATATTACAAAAACTTGGTTTCATAATAATTCACATCTGGCTATTAGAAATAAAACAAGAATAAATGTATCAGCTCTAAATTCAATCGAAGGTTTAATCAGATGTCTATACAAAGGTAAAACCCTTTTGATAGGAGAAAACTTCAGGAAATTAACAACTTGCTATACTTGGAACGGCAGGCAAAAACGCGTTATTATCAGAGTTCACCCAGATCTAAGGGCCGACCCCAGCTCCAAACGGTCTCTAAACGGGCTCTCCTACACAAACCACTGACCCCACCCTGGAGAACCACGACTGTGTGCCGAGAGAAAGCTGTTCTACAACTCGAAGTTTACAATGCACTTGAGAACAAGTGAGAAAGAGTGTGAGGTATGAGTACAATGATGAATAACAGCTTTGCAAGAGGATCGGTTCAAGAGAAATGAAACTGTTATGGGTCACATTTCTTATTTCATTCAAACAGAAAGTAACATTGACTGCGTCCCACAGAAATACAACGCCAACTGCTTATCACGAGGGATTGGCAAACCTCGCCCTGGCCTGCTTTCCTACGGCACTCAAGCTTAGAATAGTTTTTATATTTTTAACTGTTGGGCAGGTGGGTGGGGGGGAGGGGCGGGCTGCACACCCAGCAGTGACCTAGGTGGCTCACATCTACAATATTTCCTGTGTGGCCCTTCACAGGAGAAGTTTGCTGACCCCACTCTATCTCATTAAAAAGTGTCAACAAGGAGATTAACTCTTGTTTTTTAGTTACCAAGTCAATGCACGGCTGCGCAGCCACGCGGGGGCAGCGTTCTGGAGATCGCTAAGCGTGTGCAAGAGCATCACCTGATTTCATGGGCGAAGGAAATGCCAGGCCTCCTTTACAGACGTGGAAAGGGAGGCAGGTGGTACTGAAGGCACTTGGCCAGCACCACACAGCGAGGGAGCGATACTGCTGAAGCGGAATCATGTTCTTCCAGTCACTGTAACGGTGACCGAGGCCGACTCCTTGCCTGATACTGGATGTGGAGACAAAGCAGACCCACTGGGGAGAAGGCAGGCAGCCTGGGCTTTCTCTGATCTCCTCCCGCTTGGGCTGGGCAGCCCCATCAGGGTGCTGGAGTGTCGACAAGGATTTAATGTGAACCTAGTGTGCGTCAGTACCGATCCTGGCATGGTAGGTGGAGGGGTGAGAAGTCCAAGACAAGATCCCTGCCATTGTGGAGCGAACGTTCTACCGGGGGAGACAAGACACAAGCCAGAGGGTTGCAGAGAACAGTCAGTCCTCAGGACGCACGCAGGGTAGCCGTGGGGCGAAGCTCCTACTCGAAGTAGCATCCACGAGACGCGCAGCTCCTGAACCGCTACTGCCAGCCCACGGCGAGCGCAGGGACCGGGAGGGGGCGCCACAGCAACGTGACGCTGCCGTGACATCTCCGTTACATTTCACAAAAATATAAAGCCCCCACGGAAATTTGAAAGCCATCTTTCACCACCAATCCTGGGCAACACTGGGATGGGGGCGTCCTTACTTCTAGCAGGATGGCCAGGGAGGCTCTTCTGAGGCTCTGAATTGAAATCTGATAGGCAAGAGGGAGCAGCTCTGTAAAGACGGGAAGAGCGTTCCAGGCCAAGGAAACCGCAGGTGCCGGGCCCTGGGTGGAGGAGCTTGGCAGGTGAGAAGAGTACGGAGGTCAGGGAGGCTGGGGATGAGTGAGAGAGACTGAGACCCAGGCAGGAGCTAGATCCCGTGGGCCCTGGTGGGCAGATGTGAAGTTTGAATCTTCATTCCAAATGCAAACAAGCTATGCCTGGGTGAGGAGACAGTTACATAGTCTGCTTTACCTCTTCAAAGGACTACTCTTGCTCTGGGTGGAAAACAGACTATAGGGGAGCAAAAGCAGAAATAGGGAAGCCAGTTAGGAAGCCGGGGCAGCGGTCCAGTGAGAGACAAGGCCAAGTGGAATGGCTGGGCTCTAAAGGAGCAGGAACGATCACTGTAATGGGAGTAGGGACAGAGAAGATGGGCACAGCGCATGCTCACATCTAGATTTGATGGCTGTTTCCCAGAAGGGCCTCGCCGGAACACTCTAGCTGCTTAGGGCTCCCACCCTGAGGCCCCAGCAGACTGAGGGTCTTGGCTGGCCCCTTTCCCTTCCACTGGGGGTCCTCTGAGGAGGGAGCCCTGCAGACTTCGTTTCCCTAATCCGTCTGATTTGTGTTTGTATGAGGCTGCATCTAGGCCTCATACCCTGGATCTTGGAGGACCACGGCGGGTGCATGAGTCATAGATCCTCAGTTCATTTTCCCTGGAAAGGTGGAACTGCACCCTCCCACGGTTTCTCTATCTTGCTTTGCTTCTCAGCTACAGTTACAACTGCTGCAACAGAACCCATCTCACATCAAAGCAGGCACACTGGCTTTTCTCACTTAAAATGTTCAGAAAACCATTAAGTCAGCCGTCGGAATGCTACTAAATAACTAGGCTCGTTATATACAATCTTGCTACCCCTGGCCCACAAATGTGAGTCAATTACTTTAACTAGAGCAATATTCAAAGACTGCACCCTTCCCAGTCCCGTATCTAGATGCAAACAGTGTTCAAGTTCTTAAAAGTCTAAGTTCCGTCATAGTGTACATATTTATAATTTGGGCAAGTCCTTTTCATGAAGGCGGGTACAAATTTTCTGTAAAGGGGCTTTGTGAAATGCGGGGTTCCAAAGAACGCCAGTGATGCCTTCTTGGTCATTTATGGATTTGACAGTCTGGCTTCTGGGTCTGAAAATTAGAACAAATTTGGGGGAAAGGGAAAAGAGGTATAAGGATAAAGAAAAGAAAAACTGGAGGAATTGCAGAATGGTAAAGAAGCAGGGTGAGGGGAATGAAATTCTCCTTGTCCCTCACGAGTCTCAGCATCGAAGGTCACACTCCAGGATATTATTAAAATCACTGAAACCTGAAAGCCCATGAAATGACGCCAGCAGCTGAGCCTTTAAAGGGGATCACCAGTTTAGAGTTCATAGCTACGGATGAGTCTGAAAATATTGTTCTAAGAACAGCTGCTCAAAGCTAAGAAATCCAATTCACATTGCATTTTGCCTCGACTATCAGAAATCTTCAAAGCAAAGTTCCAGTTATGCAAGACGATTAAATCTGAGAGCTCTGCTGTGTAACACCGTGCCTGTAAGTTAACGATGTTATACCGTACACATTAACGCGTTAAACGCTGTTCAGAGGGCAGATCGCATGCTGAACGTTCTTACCATAATCTACAAAAAACAACAACAAAACAAAGCTACCCGGCAAAGGGTGGCTCAGTTTGGGAGCTGGAGATGCCTTTACCTTCACTGTCTTCAGAAAGAATTTTTTTCAAGTTGTCCTCATATGTACTATGCTTTAATCCACAAAATATCTCAAGTCCTTCTACAAGCACAATTTTTACATATAGGAATAAAAAGGATGCGTACAGCTCCTCATTAAATAGATATGTATACAGAACATCACGACAGGCAACACAGGATTAAACAGATGAATCACATGGATAAGATAAGAGCTACAGGGGAACAAATGAAGGGGAAACTACTGCTGGGATAGGGTGGTGTAGGCCTTGGGGAGTGGGGCAGGCAGGCAGTCCTATGCCCAGGAGGGACTTCCAGGTGGGAGACCCACTCCAGCATGGGTACCACCCAGGTGAAACCAGGGATGGTGCTATCTACAACCCACAAACTTAGAGGAGTTTCTGTTGCAAATTATATGTAGGTGTGTGTAAATATATTATTTATTTAAATATATAGACACACACACACACACACACACACACACACACAAAGACACGCGCATATGAACGAGCTGGTTAAAGCAAGTGGTTGGTGCCACAGCGCGGCCTGGCAGGAAACCCCGATCGTAGTCACGTGTGAAGGGCTGAGAGCATCCTGGAGGCCAGAGGAGGAAGCACACCTGGACCCCCTCTCCCTGCTGGGAGCGTAGCAGAATTCGGAGATGACTCTCCAAGTGCAGGGATATGCCCATAAATGAGAAGGCAAGAGGTGGCAAAGCTCATCCCGGAGGCTGCAGGAGGACCCAGGGCCCGGAGGGCTGGACGGTCACATGGAGAACCAGAGGCATGCCAAACAGAGGATGAGAGGCAGCTGCTGCAGGAGACAGCTTTAGAAACGGAGACTATGGAGGAATGGGGTAATGTACAGGACAGATTTAGGAACCTACACCCAAAAGAGAGAAGAGTGCCCCTTATTTTCCAGTGCGCTCTGAGCTTTCAAACATTAGCAGTCCATCAGACGACAAAGAAAAGCTTGCTCGGGTCACGGTGGTAACTACAATGCCATTACCTCAACCCAGAGAGGGGCCTTTCTCTTCCTGGTCCCACAAACCCCTACAAACCCCAAGGACGAGCCACGTCAAATCCAACAGGCGAGAGCCCAAAACCCATGGGGCTTGTCCTTGAACATTAAAAGCCCAGAGTGGGTCCCTCTCTTCTCTCTGGGACCATCTGCGCTCAGGTCAGGAAGGCTCCCACTAAGCTTCCCGCTGCATGTGGGTAACAGACCAGGTGGGGCCTTCTAGAAGCCCTGCCAGGACTCCTTCCACCTTCTCTGCCTGTCCCGCTGAAGGCAAATCAACTTGTTCCCTCACTGGGCTAGTTACTGTCAATCAAGGGGGAAGGAAACAGAAAGTCTCATTCCGACCTTAGATTCAAGCCTTGTTCTCAGATCTCGCCATCACCAGGGCGCCCCTTCAAAGTCGGAACACTAACCCTTTTTGGTTCCGTTCTTGGGTGTACACACTACTGACCAGAAGCCTGGCAAGGACAGAGGTGATCTGCACATCAAATCCAAACCTAACTAAAAATCCAACCAGGACAAAGTTAAACACGTGCAAATCCTCTCTTGAATAATTCTTGTATCAGTGAGGGAATCCAAACTATAACAAGAGTATTTGAAAAATAAGAAAAACTAAAACATTAAGAATTAAAGTTCTTAATGCAAATCACAACTACAATGAGGTATCACCTCACACCAGTCAGAATGGCCATCATCAAAAAATCTACAAACAATAAATGCTGGAGGGCTTCCCTGGTGGCGCAGTGGTTGAGAATCTGCCTGCTAATGCAGGGGCAACGCATTCGAGCCCTGGTCTGGGAGGATCCCACATGCCGCGAAGCAACTAGGCCCGTGAGACACAACTACGGAGCCTGAGCGTCTGGAGACTGTGCTCCGCAACAAGAGAGGCCGGGATAGTGAGAGGCCCGCGCACCACGATGAAGAGTGGCCCCCGCTTGCCACAACTAGAGAAAGCCCTCGCACAGAAATGAAGACCCAACACAGCCAAAAATAAATTAATTAATTAATAAACTCCTACCCCCAACATCTTCTAAAATAAATAAATAAATAAATAAATGCTGGAGAGGGTGTGGAGAAAAGGGAACCCTCTTGCACTGTTGGTGGGAATGTAAATTGATACAGCCACTATGGAGAACAGTACGGAGGTTCCTTAAAAAAGCTAAAAATAGAGTTACCATACGACCCAGCAATCCCACTACTGGGCATATACCCTGAGAAAACCATAATTCAAAAAGATTCATGTACCATAATGTTCATTGCAGCTCTGTTTACAATAGCCAGGACATGGAAGCAACCTAAGTGTCCATCGACAGATGAATGGATAAAGAAGATGTGGCACATATATACAATGGAATATTACTCAGCCATGAAATGAAATGAAATTGAGTAATTTGCAGTGAGGTGGATGGACCTAGAGTCTGTCTTACAGAGTGAAGTAAGTCAGAAAGAGAAAAACATACACTGTATGCTAATGCATATATACAGAATCTAAAAAAAAAATGGTTCTGAAGAATTTAGGGGCAGGACAGGAATAAAGACACAGACGTAGAGAATGGACTTGAGGACACGGTTAGGAGGAAGGGTAAGCTGGGATGAAGTGAGAGAGTGGCATGGGCATATCTACACTACCAAATGTAAAACAGATAGCTAGTGGGAAGCAGCCGCATAGCACAGGGAGATCAGCTCGGTGCTTTGTGACTCCCTAGAGGGGTGGGATAGGGAGGGTGGGAGGGAGACGCAAGAGGGAGGAGATATGGGGATATATATATACATATAGCTGATTCACTTTGTTATACTGCAGAAACTAACACACCACTGTAAAGCAACTATACTCCAATAAAGATGTTAAAAAAAAAAAAGGAAGTTCTTAGAATGTGGTAAAAACACTTCGAGTTGACAACTGTTTCTTTTCGGTACCTTTAGTAAGCCCCACTGATAGACTGGGGGCGGAGTGGCTGAGGTGTGACCTCTGCTAGCCATCAGAGTACCCCTCCCCGAGATCCAGGGATTGATCCAGAGCCGGGCAGGACATCCATGCAGGATGAGGCTCGAGGCTGATCTAAGGGCTTTGTTTCATGAATCCCACACACGTCGGGGCAGCTGACCTGATCTAGTCCGCAGGACGGATTCAGGAGTGGACCTGGAACAGGCTCGGGGGATGGTGTTGGTGCCTGGGTGTGCCATATGCTGAAGGACAGCGCCCACACTGTGACTGATGAGGTACGTCTGGCCCAGGGGAGGTGCTCTGTACCCAAATAAAAAGGCTGGGCCTGGAAAATGAGTTACGACTTCGGGAAGTTTGGGGTTTACCCTCTCTCTTGATCAGATGTTATCGTTTCTGGGTGCCGGCAGCTTACGCTGAATGTCATAGATAAGGTTAGTGATACCTCTATGTTCGAACTGTGCTAACTCCTTTCTACATTCTTCACATAAGTAAACCCTGTTCGCTTTCATAAGCAGAGTCTTTCGTCAATTCTTCTCTACATGTAACAGTCAATAAAGTAGCTGTGAACCCAGGCTAAGTAACCAGAATCCTTTTTCAGGGACTGAGGTGAACACTGGAAGGAGAAGTAATCTTATGAGATTTGGGGTTGTCAGGACTGTGTAAAGCCTGAAGGGGCAAGGCCCATCTTTCCCTACCATGTGGGAGAGGCTGCTAGAAAACAAAACAATCAGAGAAAAGCAGATGACCTAAGAGACAAAGAGAGACAGGTTTCCAGAAATATCATGTGCAGTCCCGGCTCAGGTTGTGCCTAAAGGCATGTACTGATCTTCAATTATGTGAGCCACTCAGCTCCTTTTTTTTTTTTATATGAGCTAGAGCGAGCTGGCTTTCAGGTGCTGCTCGTCAAGAGTCCTGCCTGATACAGCTCTTCCAGGAGCCGCTCAGCTGGCCAAGCATGGGCAGGGTAGGAGAGGAGGAATCCACCAGAAGCTTGCCCAAGGGCTGGATAGGGAAGCCTGGAAAAGGTGATCCACCAATGAGAAAGAGTGAAATTTAACTAAACGTTCAAACCAAAAAGTTTTAAAGTAACAAAGCGAAATAAAAAAATTAATGAGCTAGAAAATTAAAGAGTACAACTTATAAGGCCTAGAACCATTTCTTTCTAAAAAGACAAACAGCAACCAAAAAACTCCCATGCATTCAACCGAAGCGCTGGCTAAACCAATCAAAAAGGGGAGAGAAGTGACAGATGCTGGAAGTTTGAAATAATAAAGAAAGAGACACAGGGACTTCCCCGGTGGCGCAGTGGTTAAGAATCCGCCTGCCAATGCAGGGGACACGGGTTTGCTCCCTGGTCCGGGAAGATCCCACATGCCGCGGAGCAACTAAGCCCGTGCGCCACAACTACTGAGCCTGCGCTCTAGAGCCCACGAGCCACAACTACCAAGCCTGCGGGCCACAACTACTGAAGCCCACGCGCCTAGAGCCCGTGCTCTGCAACAAGAGAAGTCACCGCAATGAGAACCCTGTGCACCGCTACGAAGCGTACCCCTGCTCGCCGGAACTAGAGAAAGCCTGCACGCATCAATAAAGACCCAGCACAGCCAAAAAAACAAATAGAGACAAAAACAAGGAGAGTAAAGTCATTACAAGAACTATTTCACATAATCCCTTGTTAGTAAATTTTAAAATCTCAATGACATGGACAATTTTCTAGGAAATACAGATGCCTAAAAGTGATCCAAAAAGAAAGGAGATCTAAACAGAGCCCAAGAAATAATTGCAGTAAAAGAATTTGTCCCAGCTGTATAAAAAAATAAATAAAATAAAATTTAAAAATAAATAAAATTTTTTAAAAAACAAAACAAACAAACAAACAAAAAAGAATTTGTCCCAAATAGCTCTAAAGATGAGGTCTTTTAAATTATCAAGCAGCTGGTTCCTGTGCTATTTAAACTATTTAATAATAAGTGCAATGGCAAGCATTTATTAAGCACTTACTTGTGTCAACCACTCTGCTCCACGGTTCAAAAACATTATCACTCAATTTTACCCACAACCATACACAGTAGTTTTCTCCAGATTATAAATCAGAAAATTGAAGCTTAGGGGCTTCCCTGGTGGCGCAGTGGTTAGGAGTCCGCCTGCCAATGCAGGAGACGCGGGTTATAGCCCTGGTCTGGGAAGATCCCACATGCCGCGGAGCAACTAAGCTTGTGCGCCACAACTACTGAGCTTGCGCTCTAGAGCCCGAGAACCAAAACTACTGAAGCCCGCGTGCCTAGAGCCCACGCTCCACAACGGGAGAGGCCACCGCAATGAGAAGCCCACACACCGCAACGAAGAGTAGCCCCCGCTCGACGCAACTAGGGAAAGCCCATGCACAGCAATGAAGACCCAATGCAGCCAAAAATAAATTTTCAAAAAAATTAAAAAAAAAATTGAAGCTCAGAGAGGTTAATAAGCATGACCAATGTCACAACTCTGATAAAACTGTGGAGTTAAGATTCAAACCTGTCTTTCTACCTCTAAAGCTATTCATTAAATGAACATACACTACTGCTTTCCCATGAATAAACAGGTTCCAAGATCTCGAAGGGTTCTCATCAGCTTCTGGGGAGAACAGGGTAGAAAAAAAATTCTGGAAGAAGGGAGACAAGTTAGGAAGCTACTGAATGCCTAGCTCAGTGGCAATGCACGCCTGAACCAGGCAGTGACAGCCTGGATAAAAACAAGAAGGGTATGAGATTCTACACAGGCAGAACTGGAGCTCCAGAGAATGGTGTGCATGACTAAATAGAGAGCTGACCCAAACGGTCAGAGTGCCATCCAGTGTTACACAGGAGAGACCCAGAAGTCTTTATTGTGACACATGCCTTGATTTCCCCCAATGAGAAAATGAGAATCGCAAACACTGTCCCTCTAATTTACAAAGATGCTACGAACAAGTGAGGCATCTATGAGAACCTTAACTCCTTGAAAGTGCCCTATATAAATCAAAGGTGTTACTATTGTTCTCTAATCATGTCTAAGCATTCTCTAGGGCAGTTTTCCCAAGCTTTCTGGATCTTAAGAATTACCTGGTGAGGTGATTGGGAAATAGATTTCTACCCAAATCAGATGCTACAGAAGTAGAGCTTGGGCATGTCTATTTTTAAGAAACACCCAGGTGATTTTTATGACTGAATGCTTTCCCCCTGGACATGGCAGCATGGGCTGGTGAATGGATTCCAGATACCTAAGAGAAAAGAAAGAGGCTCAGAAAAGTCAGTTATCTTCGTTCTTTAGTTGTTAAGTTCTTTCATAACTGTTTTCCTAGAGATTCCATGTCTGATATCAGCATTGCTCACAGAGGACATGCAGATTATTGGAACCAAGGCCGAGTAGCTGCCTACGGGGAAAATATTAATGTTAAATGTACACAAGCACCTTAAGAATTTCATCAACGGTTTGGGGTCTGCTCGTCTAAAACGGAGCTTTCCCTGGTGGTGAACAAATGGGGCAAGACTCCCAGCCTCTACTCAAGATGAGGCTCAGCCTCCTTTCGGCACTGATCTCTAGCAGCTCAAAGGTTACGTGGTTCGCCCAACTCCAATCTCTGGTCTCCTAGGCTGATGTGTGAGTCCAGGCCGGCACGGGCCACATCTGTCTTGCTCATGACAACACATCCCTCTCCTCACCCCCATTTAACCCAATGCTTGGTGCAGTGGGCACACCGGTAAACCCAGGACAGGGGAAGAAGGGGAGGGCATGAGCACATATGGAGAAGGAAGGGGAATGAAACCAGTGGACCTATGGCATTAGGGCCAGCCAGCATCCATTCTCCTCCCCAGGGCTCCACCCTGCGTAGTGAGATACTAACTTCACATAGCTGTCCTGCCACTACAGAAGCCAAAGAGGGTCCCTAAGGCTTTTACCAAATCTTTTTTCATTGTCACAGTACAGCCAAGAAGTGAGCACACATCTGGAGCTTGGCCAATCAAAACTCCCTCTCCTGGGATGCAGTCACTTGAACAAGCGACAGCGGGCCAAATCACTGTAATCACTGATGCCATCAGCAGTGCTGGGTGAAAAGTGGAAATTCCCACCACGGAGTCCCACAACTGTCTGGTTCCTGCCTGCTGTAAGCCTGGCCCTCAGTGCATCCCAGGAGCTGGCCTCATACCCTTGCTATGAATTCCTTATTTGCCTAACATGGCCAGAATTCATTTATACTGCTTGCCTCAAAAAGCTCATTACAGAAAGCAAGAGAAAGAAGACAGAAAAAGACAAGAGAGAGCACTGCTTAGAAAAGAGGATGGCCCAGGACCAGCAAATTCTATCATACTTTTGACAATTACCCCATGCACAGATCAAAAGGATGTCGTTCTCTAAATACATATTTCAACTGTGGATTTATCAGAAGTGTGTTTGCGAACATACATAAGGCTAAACCTTTCTGTAGGAGGTGGTGAGACCTTTAAGACCTGAGACGCCTTGCAGATTGAGATGATATGTGGTAACAGATTTACCTAGAGCATTTCCTGTTTCCACTAGAGGAGGAACAACACAGTAGTAATTCTCAATCCAGGTCCTTACATGAAACATTAATGAATGGATGGCAGGGCGTTTCACAGGCCAGCTTTGCCAGTGGGTTCAGAAAACACCAATTAAAAGAGGCACTACCAAATAGCTTTAAGGTAATGTTTGGCCTAGTTCAGTCGTCGTCCTTTAGAACAACTAAGCCACACTTAGATGCCACAGTTCCGTTGGCGGAGGTGTGGGGAATTCAATGCTTAGAATTTAAGTATCTTTTTCTAAATAACTAGAATTCAAAAGGAAAATCCTGCTTCATTTTGTGGATGAAAATAAAAAGACAGAGGCGTCTTTAAAGTTCAACATTCTGAGTAAGCAAATAAGAGGACTAGAGGCTGAAGGTCTACATCTCAAAACATTGAAGCAGCAGTGCCCAGGATGTATCATCTTTGTACACAGCTCTGCTGTGTGGGGAAAATGAATTTTTACATGCATTTTCTCAGTTGGGTGTCATTAAAACCTTGGAGCTAAGATGAATTGAGTGTGACTGTATTCATTTTATAGATGAAGAAAAGGAATCCCAGGTAAGGTAGCTGGCTGTGCTCAAAGGCCAAGAAAATGAAAGACCAAGGGCTATGACTTCTATTCCCATCTGGCAAATATTCTGTTTCTCCACCCTGCCTCCCAACAGAGGTGACAGGGGAAACGCCTGGAAACTCACAGGATGAAGGAACTACTTAAAAAGAGGATATTCACAGTTTGTCCTGAAGTCTTCGAAAGAACACCATAAACCAAACCCAAAACCTGAAGTCTCCTACGCTGTTCATTATATCCAGTATTCCTCAGTTCCCAGTCAGCTTCATCTGCTGTCTGTTGGCTTAGAGACACTGAACTGGCCCTTCATGTTAGTGGAAGTCCTGGGAGCAAGCTTCCACGGTTGCCTCTGCGGCCTGACAGCCGGAAGGGGAAATGCAAGTGGACAAAAGGATCGTGGCTCACCCAGCTCCCCACCAGTTCTTGCCCACGCTGGCTCTGCCCCACTTTAGGAAAGCACACCGCCCAGGGAGATCTAGGCCAGACTGATACCAGCACAGAGCAGCAACTCCTCACGCTACCTGCTTTTAGGGTTAACCTCAAAGAACAAAAACAAAAGCAAGCAAGCAAAGAAAAAAACCACGTATTAGGATAGGCAGGAAGGATCCCAGGGAAAGGTGTTGACTGCCCTCAACTTTGTTCTCCACCGACCTCTGTGACATTAAAATACCTACACAGAAATCCTAGGCTATTTAAATACCCTAGAGATGATCAGAAGTCCTTTGAGATTTAAATCTTTCCTGCCAAGGAAGGGAACAGTGCGGGCAGAAAGGGGACGTTTCCAGCTTCTTCACCTGTAAGACTGAGGGACTGTTCTGTTCATTACCTTCACAGCCCCTTCTCAGCAGGTGTAATGGGCGACCCCCAACTACTCAGACAAATGGGGTGTGGGGGAAAAGACCTACATTCTGTATTCCTTTGATCCTCTCTGAAACAAATGGTGATGTAATTTTTTAGAAGGACTGAACATAAAAACAATTTTTTTTCTTTTTTTTTTTTTTGCTGGTTCCTATTAAGAGTTCTTCTCTCATGATCCACAAGGGATGGAGCTGTTGTTACTGTCCTTTTGTCTGAGGCAGCTCTCAGAGAGGGAAAAATAAATTAGTCATTTGATATCTGCAGCTGGTATTCTACATTTGCTTACCTCCTGTACCAAAGCCCCAGGACAGAGCTTCTGTGGAAGCCGGACTTGACAACTAGTTACAATGACAGCAGCTATCCCATGAAAGGTGTAAATTTTTCCTTTCTGTATCTCCCCTTCACTAACTCAGTAACAAGTTCTGGAATATTCAACCAAGAGGCTGAAGCCACAATACGATGGAGTAAAATGGGGAGACTCTTCAAAAGGCTACAAGGACATTGCTTCTATCTGGACTTTAGGGCTGTAAAACCAAGCCCTGGGATGCAGAGAATTTCTCACTATCAGGAAGGGGCGCAGATGGTGTCACGTGGACTGACTGCACCACGATGGACGGGGAGGCCAGGGGAAAGAAATACGCATTCGGTACTCTCACAGGGACCTGACAGCGAGACGGCTGCTTCCGTAAACTGCAAGGGATTGAGAGGCAATGCAAAGCTGAGGGGACACAGCAGTCCCCTTGCTGGTGACATAAACGTCTCTACTATTCCCCAGGATGTGTGGTCCATCTGCACAGTGAAGAACACAGGACCATGGTAAGGTCACTGGATTTGGCAATGGGGCTGCTGCTGATCACGAAGAGAATGGTTTATCTTGATGGGAGACAGGACAAAGGAAGAAGGGCTATCAGCTGCATGGAGGGGCATGCAGAGTGGCTAATCGACAGGAAAAGAGGAGATGGCCCGTGATAGTATCTGAAATGAG
This sequence comes from Leucopleurus acutus, assembly GCF_964270905.1. Classification (NCBI taxonomy): domain Eukaryota; kingdom Metazoa; phylum Chordata; class Mammalia; order Artiodactyla; family Delphinidae; genus Leucopleurus; species Leucopleurus acutus. The sequence continues at coordinate 53,268,992 of NC_139157.1, read as the reverse complement.
ATCTGAACAGGGCACACCCAAAGGGGCCAGGACACCAACTGAGAGGAAGAAAGAGGCTGCAAAGAGCTAAGGCCGAGTGTGGGGTTTGGGGTTCACTTGTTTGTGTCCCACAGGAAACTTAGGAAGTTAAAGATTAGGAAGTGAATCACATGCACATTACTGTCAGTGGGTGGGGGATGGGTGTCTTGCTATGAGTAGTCTGGAGGCTCAAGTTACCTCGGTGTCAAAATATCGGGGTGCATCAAGGCTGCTACATACTTCCTTCCATGACCTGCAGAGGACAAGCTTTTTTTTTTTTTTTTTTTTAAATAGATTTATTTATTTTTATTTTTGGCTGCGGTGGCTCTTCCTTGCCATGCGCGGGCTTTCTCTAGTTGCGGTGAGCGGGGGCTACTCTTTGTTACGGTGCGCGGGTTTCTCATTGTGGTGGCTTCTCTTTGTTGCTGACCACGGGGTCTAGGTGTGCGGGCTTCAGCAGTTGCGGCTCGTGGGCTCTAGAGCGCAGGCTCAGTAGTTGTGGCGCATGGTCTTAGTTGCTCCACGGCATGTGGAATCTTCCCGGACCAGGGCTCAAACCTGTGTCCCCTGCACTGGCAGGCAGATTCTTAACCACTGCTCCACCAGGGAAGAGCCTGCTGAATGGGAAGTATGGACTGACCATCTGTTGGGACCTGCCAATCTGTCTTCAAATCCTTTCTAATGACTGCAAACCTCCCTCTCTGCCATCTCACACGGAAAACTTCCAAGGTTACCCTGGTGTCCCATTGACCCCAGTGAGATTTCACTATGGTTCAGACACCTCAAGAGTATATCACACTTACGAGATGTCTAAAGGGCTTTTAACCCAGAGCCTTCCCTTTATCTTATTACTGTTCAGGTTGTATTTCCATACAGATGCTCCTAGAATTACACACATACTTTATAAAGTTGTAATCACTGGGAGCACTACAATCTTGCATCCTTCTCCCACTTCATATTCTACCTTAAGCACTTTTTCACTTAGAAAGCAATCTTTACAGCCCAACATTTTAATAGAGGCATGTACTATTTCGTTAAGCAGATCCACCAGATTTGACTTAAACACTAAACTATTGTTGGAAATGGTGATTTCCAATTTTTCACTATTAAAAATAATGCCCCAGGAGCTTCCCCGGTGGCGCAGTGGTTGAGAGTCCGCCTGCCGATGCAGGGGACGCGGGTTCGTGCCCCGGTCCGGGAAGATCCCGCACGGCGCGGAGCGGCTGGGCCCGTGAGCCGTGGCCACTGAGCCTGCGCGTCCGGAGCCTGTGCTCCGCAACGGGAGAGGCCACAACAGTGAGAGGCCCGCGTACCGCAAAAAATAAAATAAAAAAAAATAATGCCCCAAACTGGCCCTTTTCTAGATCTCCCTATGTCTGAAGTGACACTATTACTCTCCCAGTAGGCCTGAAAACTCTTCTTCCTTAGGTATTTGCTTTTTGCTATCAGATGGGTTGATTTCTTATCATTGCTATTGATTTTACATTTATTTGGTACATACTCACGTCACTTGAACGCATTAATTCTAAAAAGTTTGCAGTTGTTTCCTTGAGGTTTTCTAGACACATAATCATAGAATCTATAATTAATGATAATTTTATTTTCGCCTGTACAAATTTCAGTTCATGTTTTATTGCACTGGTCAAAGCTTTGCAAACATACAAAAATAGTAGTGACAGAGATATTCCAGCCTAGCGCTTAGGTTGTTTTGAATATTTATCTTATTAAAGTTATTTCTATTTTTAGCTTTGGATTTTCTTTAATTCTTAAAATATTAACTAGGTTAATTATAGAATATAGATTTAATCTATGAATGTAATAATATTAAATTGTTCTTGAATTCCTGTGACAAATTCTGCTTTTTTTTTTTTTTAACCTGCTAACATTATTTATAGTCTTTACATCTATATTCACAAGAAAGGTTGGTCCCTATCTTCACTGTCCAAAATGGTAGCCACTAGCCACATGGAGCAAATGAGCAACTGATCACGTGGCTGGTCTGAATTGATATGTGCTATAAGTATAAAATATACACTGGATTTTGAAATCTTACTTTAAAAAAAAAGAATGTAAAATATCTTAACAGTATTTTATATTCATTACATGTTGCGATGTTAATATTTTGAGTATACTAGATTAAATTATTACAATTAATTTCATCTGTTTCTTTTTACTTAATGTGGCTACTAGAAAACTTTGAATTATCTACGTGGCTTACATTATATCATCTATTGGGCAGTGCTGAAAACACTGTTTCCTCTTTACAAAGGTTGAATTGACCTCAAAGAAACAACTGAGTTGTGTAGGATCTTCTACAAACTGGAACATTTGCTATAAAATAGGGTTACGTGGGCCTTCACAGCTTGAAAGAATTCACCCAGATTCAAGTCCCCACCACCACTGTCTTTGAGAATTTTCTAAGTTACAAGTCTGCTCTGAGATTCTTTCATAAAGGATAGAGCCTCAAATGCCAGGAACTCTCAGAGTTGGATAACCTATATTAAATACTAGATTAAACCAAAGACTTACCGACAGCATTTCAGATCTTAGTATAAGTGAGCTATCAATGTTCCTCACTTCCGGGCTGGTTTTTTTATTGAAAATGTAACAAGTAGTTTTTCTTTGATTTAGAGGTTACGTGAAGATTTTCCTTTACACCAAGGTATGGCTAATACACCTGTGTGTACGTGCCTCTCACTGTGAGTAGAAAATGTTCCTGCTGCTCTTCTGAGCATTAGAAAAACACTCTGTCTTTTCAGTCTGAGACCGAAATTTCACTCATCAGATTTCAGATGACAACTAGCTCGCGTCAATAACGAGGTTGTTTAGGGGGGACTGGGCAAGGTGTGTATGGCGGATGCAGGGGGAAGGCACGAGCTGCAAAGCCCTCTGACACCTGAGGTACACCGTCTGAACAGGTCAGCGTGGGAGGGGGGTGGGGGGAAGCCGAGGGTACCTGCAGGAGGACATACAGAGTCCCACGGCAAGCACAGACATGAATATGTTCCTATAGCTTGCATTTCCAAAGCTATTACACCCAGAGTCTTTGATCTTTTATCATTTCTTTAATGTGGACTGCCTGGGTTCCACTGGACTGCCTGGGTTCCACTCTTACTAGCTACGTGAACTTGGACATGTTACTTAATCACTCTAACTCAATTTCTTCATCTGTGAAATGGGAAAAATAAAAAGGCCTATGTCAGAGTTTGAGAACTGAATGGGATAGGGTATGCAAAGCTACCAGTGAAGTGCCCTGCACATGGTAAACAACCAGTCAATGTAGACCACGAAAATAACGGTGTATACGTCAGTGTCATTAGCGTCTATCCAGTGTTGACTGCAAGATCACCAATTGGCAAAGTTTCATCTACTAGTAAGTGGCTCGTCAACCAAAGGACCAGCCATCATCAATTAAGGAACAGCAAAGTATGCATCCATTAACACGTAAACAAAAACTGGGTCGTTCCAACACAGCTGCATCACTCAATCACCATCAAAGGCTGAAGGAATCCAGGTTGTACCCAATACCTCAGACAAAGTAATCGTCATAGAGATAGTCCTTGGGGACAGTTTTCCGGCGATGCACAGGAAGTTCATCTCCTTCCCTCCATTACAGGCTATGAAGCTGCCTGTGACTCTCCATTCCCAGGCTCAATCCTGTCACAGCTCAGCCCAAAGCTGGATGGTCAAGGTCATCTGTGGCAGAGTGGAGGCAAGGAGGCGGCCCGCACCTGCTCCCTGCTCCGCTTAGCCTACCTGCGGAGCTAGAGCCTTTGCCTGCCCCTCAAGTGACCCATTTGTTTCTCACTTGGGGATGGCTACCCATCAACCTCTATAACCCACTGCTTCACCAAAGGAAAATGAAAACCCAAATACCAATCATTCTCACCCATGAGACCTGTCTTTCTTGAAGGGAATCAGGAAAGGGTGAGAATGAGGCAGTATAGATAGAAGTAAAAACCATTAGAAAATCTCAAAATGGTGGCGTGCTTACTTCAAGGGAAAGGACAGGGAAGAAGTTTTAAGAGTTTCTGCAGTGGGCAGAGGAGGAGAAAAACGCAAGTCACGAAGAACAGCTGAGAGCGGCAGAAAGGAAAGCAGGCAGGCCAGTGCTTCGGAAATGAAGAAAGACTTGATTCCTGCCTCTACCTTCTCCTCTTCCATGTATCATCGTGCCTGGCTAAGCCCTTCCCTCCACTCCGTTCCCGGTGAAGCTTTTCCCTAAGGACATGAAGGTGGTGGAGTCTGCAACCCCACTGGCCAGGGAGTGTGAAAGGGTTGGAGATGGGGGATGGGCAAGGAGAGAATTCCGATTCCACTAGCCAGGTCCACATCAGAAGGGAACGCCTTCCTGGAAAATCTGAATTGCCTTGGAAATCTGAGTTCAGTTCTCCAGAGAACACTGGTATATACGGTGGCGAGGGACCACAAGATATAAGAGCAGCTAAGACATAGGCTTTTAGAAGCTGGCCTAGAGAACTACTCAGCATGCATTAACATTTTTTTTTTTTAATGGGAAATGTACTCTGGGATTCTAAAGAAGCTCAAATAAACTTCTGGAATGCTGAGCACATTAGAAATTGTATACATATTTTTACATACTAAGTTAGCATGGCTATAAATAAAAGAGTCAAGGAACTCAGAGTGGACTGGAGAAACACTATTCCCTCAACCAAGCAAACTTAACCACGTAGAGTATATGTTAATAATGAATCTCAAATGACAAGTCTTGGGCACTCCAAGGAGGAGAAAATATCCATGGGACATGGCACTTAGAAGTAAGCTTCGTTAACGAAATGAGACTTCAGCTCAAAATACTACGTTTCTCCAAAAGAATAGGAAAGCCTCATATTTTTACACAGAGTAGAAAATTCTCCCCCCACCCCCTTATAAAATATAAGAGGATGCTTAGAATTTAGTTCTCTTATAATTTTATTGTTGTTGCATTAAAATCAATAAGTAATCTATATGACCAGCATTCAGTTTTCAGGACCTGGTACTTCTTAAATATACACGATTTTCTTTCCTTTGGAGAAAATGTATTCGGCAATTTTTTCCTTCACATAATTTTTCTGTAGGTTTTCATTTTCCTTTGGTAAAATTCTGTTTTCCTTCTTTCAAATATTTTCATTTCAAATAGTTGGTTCACTAGTGTCCCTATAAACCATGAACATTATTCAAAACAGTTACGTGACCTTCTATGGGACTAAAAATGCTTTCACCTCTTTCCCATGAATCATTTCACAGAAAAGTGGTAGTACCAACATGTCTATTCACCCTCTCACTGCAGACAACACAGGATGATACCAGAAGGGAAACGCCACGGTTATTGATGTCTAGGGTTTGGTCTGAGCTACGAAGGCTGCCTTACGTTTATTATTTTTAACATCTTTATTGGAGTATAATTGCTTTACAGTGGTGTGTTAGTTTCCGCTTTATAACAAAATGAATCAGTTATACATATACATATGTTCCCATATCTCTTCCCTCTTGTGTCTCCCTCCCTCCCACCCTCCCTATCCCACCCCTCTAGGTGGTCACAAAGCACCCAGCTGATCTCCCTGTGCTATGCGGCTGCTTCCCACTAGCTATCTATACCTTACGTTTCGTAGTGTTTATATGTCCATGCCTCTCTCTCGCTTTGTCACAGCTCACCCTTCCCCGCCTTATCTTTAATCATAAACCCTAATTTACCTTTGTCTGCTCGCTGTCTGGGTCTTCAAGCCAAGCGTAAGGGTCACAGATTTTATGCCCATGATAATCCTGTACCTGCAAAAGACAAAATATGGTATTAGATAACTAGTGTCTAATCCCAATTAAGTTACTACTTTCCGAATGTGGTACAGAGATAGGAAAGGGGCAGTCAGAAACAGCCCAATTGGCTCACTGGCAACGTGTCTGCCCAAATTACCACATGAACCAAAGCTGGCAGGTTCTCAAAGGTGTCAAGCCACCCTTCATGAAAAGAAAAGAACGTTTTAGCTAGAGAGGGAAGAAAGATGAAAGGTCAGAATAGGAACCGCTCCATCTGTACAACACAAAACAAAGGCCTGCCGCTGTGCTAAAGAAACTTGAAAACGTGTTGTCGTGGCAAAGCACAGAATTACACAGTGCAGTGGGGATGCCGGAAGGGCACGCTTGGGAGGGAGCCACCGCACACGAGTGCACTGCCCTGTTCTCGCTAAGCTGACTGATGATTAGAAAATCTCCCTACAATGTACAATATGATCCGCTGTGCCTTTAAGTCTGAACTGCCAGAAAGCAAGTTAACTAATGTGCAATGATACTAAGTGACGTCAGCTGAGAAAGCTGACTTACATGCCATAAAAGAACGTTTCTAAAACTGAAGCTTTTCTTCCGTTTAGTGCACTGTTATGAAATGCTTTCTTTCACTGTGTAGAAAAGGAGGCACAAAGGCCTCAGGCATTGGGACTACCCTGATATTTAATGAATAAAATTGCCGAGCGCAAGAAGGGCCTGACTGAGGGGACACTTCCAGGAGCGCTCACAGGAGCTGATCTTCAGAACCACGTGGGAGCTTCTGAAAAACCAAATTCCTGGGCCTGCCCTCAGAGACGAACCGAGACCAGAAGAATGACAGGGAGTCGCCACTCCCCAGGTGATGATGCCTAAAGAAACTATCCACAGGTAAAAGTCACTGCAGAACCTCTCCATTTCATACTCACGTGATTAATCTAATCAAATGAAACCACATGGACAACGTCTTTCCAGTCAAGTCTCTCTCAACAACTCATTAACATTCCGGCTAAGGCTTCTTACATGAGGTTGTCCAGAAGACTACCAGTGCCTCCAATGAGTTTTGCATCTGTCTCCTTGTTTTGTTCTATAATACCAAAATGTAAGGGCTGTTTCCGAAGGAAAGAGAACACTCTCCTGGGAAAAGGAAACCTGCTGTTTCTACTGCTGGTCAGAGTTTCAGCGTGGCTGCTGGCCAACTGAGAAGAATCTCCCCCAAGCCTCAAACCTCAGGCTTTCTGCAAGGGGTCAGCATCTGTCCTCATCTGGTGCCAGAGGAGAGCACCTGGGGAAATGCACACCTGGAAGAACGGGCAGTTCAGGTGGAACACAGGAACTGTTCTCAGCAAACAATGACTGACAAGTGCAACTGACAAAATCAGACGAGAGCCTTCCTGATGAGTCTTCCTAAAATTACCAATTTTCAATCCTTACCAAAAGCCTCTCTAAATTTTAGCTGATTATCATCACTGAAGAAAAGCTTTCTGTCTTTTCTTCTCATCTGCAAGTGTCTTACATTTTACACACCTTGGAATGGTTACAAAATATGCTTACAGTAACAACCATCTTTTCTCTGTCAATAAGGAATCAAAAACATTTAAAGTTGTGAAAGATCTTCCGATCCAGTATTTTTAGGAGCGATGTCAGGCACAAGATGGCAACACGCCCAGGGCCACACCGAGTTCAGAGTCAGCGCTGTGACTCCAAACGAGCTGCCGACAGCTTTTCCCCAAATACTCCTTGGAGGGGACAGACCGGACACTTAAAAAAACGTTCCTCGATTATGATGCTGTTAGAACTCAGACATATCCAAAGACTTAACTTTTCATAAAGAAGGGGAAAAGACGAACTGCAAGTCATCTTAGCATTATGGCTAAGTGAAGGTGCTGCCAAGTGCTAGACCCAAAGCAATGTACATTCGCTGCATATCCATGTTGTCGTGCCTGATGCTTTAAAGCAACCCTGTGATGACAGTCCTACTTTCCAGACTACAGAATGCAATTCACAGAGACTGGAAGGCCACAGATTGACTGTGAGCTAAACACTGCGCCACAGCCACGTTATCTGATTTGGTCCTCACTGGGAGGTTATTAACCAACTCATTTTTCCAGATGAGGAAACTGAAGCTGGAGAGAATTAAAGCAATTGACAAGGGTCAGACTGTTAGTAAGTGGGAGGGAGGACCGTGACCCACCTTGAGCCGACCTCAAAGCCTGCGGACTCAACCTTTGGCTAATGAAGCAGGCCAGTTCTGAACTGGCAGGTGCACAGCTGGACCTTGACTCAGAACCCAGCGTATCCTACACTGGACTGCCTCCCGAACGGTGTTTACCTCTGAGCAAACAGCCCCATCGCCATCTAAAGCAGACTGAAGTTAGTTATCAAGCAGACATTTTTAACCAGGACAAGAAACTGATTCTCTCCAGGAGAATCCCAGGAGCCAAGTGCCCTCCCCCCATCCCGCCCACTCCCTACATTTTTCTTTTACAAGATGATACCCTACAAATGGGGTGATCTCATAGCTACATCCCCTGAACTCAAGTTGTGCAGTATCTGATTCTCCCATCTGATTTAAGTTTGCAAACCATGCCTTATTTTCCCGAGAGGCTTTAAAAATAGAGTCCTGATAAGACACTGTTACTGTTCAATATTTCACTTGTATTGTTCAACAGCTCACCTGCTGCCTTCAGGATGAAGTGCAGACTTGTACACACAGCACGCAGAGCCCATCAAACCTGGCCCCATTTTCTTTTTTTTCCCTTTCCAGCCCCCTTTCCAAGCTCATCCACCCACGGATATTCTGGCCTTCCTGCCATCCTAAAACAAATGCAATTCCATGACTGTACAGCCCTACATAACGATGACTTTAAGTCACACGCCAGAAATGTCCTTTCTACCTTAACCAACTGGCCAACTTCCAGGCTCAGTTCACATACTGTCTCTTCCTACTGATGGAAATTAATCTCATCCTCCCCTGTGTTCTCCACTCACCCTATACATTCTTCTAACTGCTGTAGCAGGCCCGAACTCCCTGAGGGCAACACTCTCGGGGGGGATGGGCAACGGCATTACAGTGGAATGGCAAGGTTTCCAGAACTCTGCTCACTAAAGCAGAAATCCACCACAAAGGGTTGCATGCTCCAACCCCACAGTTCAGCAGGAGACTGTGCAGTACGTAGCTGGAAGATGCTCAAGGGAGAGAGACAGAGAGCTACAGCAATCTCTAGCACCTGCTGGAGAGAAACGAACCCATCCTAGAAATCACGACTACAATTTGAGCAAATGCGTAAGTCAAGCCTAGGCTTAGTCATCAGGACTCTGTCACAGGAAAAAGATACTCCATGCAGGCTATCAGGGCTGGGATAAATACACTGGGACCCACAGAGCAGGGTCCAGGCTGGACCAGAACCACATTTCCTTGGCCTTGAGGTTGACCGTGAGTTCTTTGATGAAAAGGAACTGGAGAGTATTAAAATCCACGGTATACTCTTTCAAGTTAATCGTTCCTAAGCTTTCTGGTGTCTTCAAAACATCCTCACTTAACCCTTCCAAGAACTGTAAAACACAGATAAGTGAACTGTAGGATTTTGGTAACCCTTAAAGGGAAAAACTAAGCAAGAAGCAACCCCGCCTTTAAAAATAAAACAAAACAAATCTAAAACAGCACTTATCAAACCCACATAATAGTTCTTTATAATTTTAATCTCTCCTGAAAACTCAAAGATTCTCAAGAACCAAACTGAGATATTCATGTCTTCCCGTTACTAAAGTCCGTTACACTGCAGGGCTGGACCATCATGTGAATGAATGAAGGATGATATTCTTACTACAGCAGCAAGTAAGCTCTGTGATTAGCCAAGCCGGCCCGAATAGTTCATGTATGGGAGAGAAGGCCTGTAACAGGTAAGTCATCTGCCAAAGAGCATCCAGCGAGTGAGTGACAGAACCAGAACTAGCGCTCAGTTCTTCTTACTTGGTCTCTCCTCTTTTCCATTCCGGCTGGATCACTTTACTCCCAGACACAAAGGAAACAACTCTCTGAACCACAGGGATAGAGCTTCTTGGGCGTCAGAGTAAATTTAATAAGCAAGCAGCTGGACCGGCTGAGAAAACATGGTTACCAGATGACCACAGGTCAAAGAAACCATGGATGCATCAGTGTCACTTGGGAATCTTAATTTAAAGCAATACGTCCTTTACTCTAAAGCCCCAGTACCCTTTATCCCCAAATGAGACTGCTTTAAAGTACAGACTTTCTGGCATAAATCGGGTCAAAGCAAACAGAAAAAAACCTAGAACTGTATCCTACAAAAATCTTTTTTATTTGGATTCCATTTTAAGTAATCTTAAGAATTTGGCTATTCCTACCAGAATCATGCCCACAACATTTGGATTTACTCCAGTTCTTAAAATGCCAAACTAATTTTTACACACACGAAAAGTGTTTGCCCAGAATTCCACCCTGGGGACCTCAACAGTGACCCTGAGGTCATCTACAGCTGAAGGAAACGGTGGCTAACCCCTGCACTAGGCAAAACTTCATTCTTTAAAAGGCCATCCTCTCCCCTTCGAAGACCTCGTCTCGACCCCACCAACTCCTGTTCTAGCTTAGGAACACTCGGATCAACACTGCCACAGCTCGGGGCCCTGCTCCACCTTCCCCAGGACTCTACCTCGGCCCGGCCCTGCATCCCCAGCGCCCGTCGCCCAGCGCTCGGCCAAGGGCAGGGGAAGCGCTCGATACACGTTTTAAAATCGAATGAATGAACTTCAACTCTAAGTATTTTTAATTTGTGAGTTGAAAAAGTTTGCTTTTGTTTTATAATTGGACATCACCTACACGCATACACACTTTTTCCTACCACCATATTTAAGCCAGAGCCTCCTCCGGTCAAAAAGCAGTGACACGTTCTGTCTTCCCACTCCCTTAAGATGCCCATTCCCACCTGGGCGTCTGCCCTTGACCCCGCTGATCTCCTTAGGAAGCGGCCCAGCGGCGGCTGACCACCGACTCCGCCGCCAGCAGGCGGAGGGTGGCCGCCACCAGGGCCCCCTCGGCTAGGGAGGAGCCCGGCGCCCCCCGCCCGGCCTTGCAAACAAAGGCCGAGGGGGAGGGGAGGGCAGGAGGGGAGGGCAGGGGGCGGCGGCGGGGGTACTCACGGCGGTCTCATCGCGGTACACGTCGGGGTACTGGAAGGACAGCATGGCCGGGGGCGCGGGGGCGGCGCGGGCTCCGGAGCGATCGCGAGGTGGCCGGGCGGGCCGCGGGGAGAGGCGGGGGCGCGGGCTGGGCGGCGACGGCGGCGGCAGCGGCGGCGGGCGGCGGCGTGCAGCTCTTAGCCGGGACTCACGACCGGACCTGCGCCGCGGCGGCGAGGACTTGCGGGAAGCAGGAAGGAGCTGTCGGCGAGGCCGGCAGCCCCTCCCCGGCGGGCGGGCCCAGCGGCAGCGGCGGCGACAAGAGGAAGGGGGCGGCGCCGTGCGTGAGCCAGGCCGGGCGCACAGCTCCCTCTGCTGGAGCGCCGGCCGCGCCCGCGCCGCCCGGGCTCAAGGACTGCTGTTCCCGGCGCGTGGCGCACCCACGCCGGGACCACCGCCCCAGGCATCCCCGCCACACCCACAATGCCACGGAGCCGGCCACACGCCCCACACGCTGGCCCCGGCCACCCGGCCACCGCGCCGGGCACACGTACGGTCACGCCGGCGGGGCCACCACGCCTCCTGCCCCCTCCCGCCCTCCCTGAAGTCCCCCCGCTGGCCGCTTCGCCATTGCCGCGCTCGCAGGGCCTCCCTCGAGCAGAATGAACCGCAGGGTTTGCGTATTGATTCCCCCATCTTCCTGTTCCCGTACTGGGTAGGGGCGGCGAGGAGAGACCGGGCCTCTCCCCAGCCTTGAGAGCGAAGGGCTTGAGGTGACCTAATTTACACTGCCTGTGACCCTGGACTTGGGAAGGAAGGACTAATGGATCGTGAGGACCATAAAGGAAACACACCTCTTTTCTTAACCCCCCTGGTGGACGCTGTGTGGTTGGGCAGCTGGATTATTTAGGTGCGATGAGGTGTAAGACAATGGATGAGCCCTTGAGATTTACCAGTTGAGAGGGGACCAAGGTGGGAGGACTGGAAATCATCTAGGGTCTTTTCTTCATCCTGCCGGTTCCTTTATCGGCATCTCTTTTCTGCCAGTGTGTTTGTTTATTGAGCATCTTTTATGGGGGGGGGGGGTGCGGGGGGGGGGTATTAGATGCTTGACCTCAAACCCATGAAATTTTAATAGTTATATTTATTCGTCCTCGGGCTAGTGATAACGTGTTCTGGCCTTGCTTTCCGGACCATCAGGAAGAAGCTTTATAGCCCCAGTTATCAGAGCTATGGTGTGTGCCCAATGTGTTTTGTACTCCTGGCTTCTTAAAAGTCCTGGGAGGAGGGCATGGGTGTGACCAGAAAGTCCTTCACGTCCTGAATTCCAGGAGGGCACGGTAACTGTTGTAAACTTGTGTCTTCTGTTTCATTTTTATTACCATCCCAGTTCCGTGCCTCACCCACAGTTCAGCCTTTCTGTTAGTGGTGGGATGTTTGATAATCATGTTTTGCATCTGTTTCCAGACCCATCCTCCTTGGGCAACCTGAGAGTCCTCAGTTCTGGTAGAGCTCACACTACTGATGCCAACTTTGTGCAAACAAACACAGAGGCTTAGCACTCTGCAGCCCAGTCATCACCTCCTGCCTTGCCTGCCTGTCACCTGGCCCAGGGGCCACCAGGCATTACCTTATGCTTCTGCCGCTTGTGGTTGTTTTTTGAGGGCAACCTAGGAACACCTGTCCCAGCAGATTCCCTAACAACAACAACAACAACAACAACAATAGTTAATGCTTATTAACTGCTTCTGATATGCCAGGAAATTACCTTATTTAAACTTTATGAGATGAGAACTAATAATATCCCAATTTTGCAATTGAGGAAAACGGGCTGTCTTTAGCCCGGGACTTCACAAATAATGGAAAAAAAAAAAAAAGATTCAAGATTCCCAGATTGCTCTGATGCCAACACTCATTCTTAACCACTCTGATGGTCTCCCTCTTCACAAATAAGTAGCATTCTGTGGTCTAACGCACACCTGTTAATAGGTGGAACTTCCCTAGGACTTCATTTTATCAGGACCTGAGGTAGAAATTATAGGAATTGTGGTACCCAAAGGACAAATCACAACTCAAGTAACATCCTCTGTTTCCCTCCAGGCAGTTATCCTGGTGCCCAGCTCCTCTGGTCCCTGAAAGCCAAAGGTTTGTACGTGGCCCAGGCAGTGCAGTGAGCTGCCGGCAATAGATAGTCTGCACCTGCAGTGAGGTGGCAAGGAGAGGAAGACTGGATAGCCCTATCCCGCCCCCTGCTGGCCTGGCTGATCGTACACTACCTACATTTGCCACGTACTTGATATGTGTTGTCTGCTTTCATCCTCCTGACAAAGACATTTTGCAGATGAGGAAAAGGAATCTCAGTAGCTTTAAAGGAAACTGTCCGATGTCATCACACAGCTAAGACAGAGCCAAGATTCAAATTCAAATCCGTCACTTGCCTGCAAAGTCCCTGCTCTACCTTGACCATAGAAAACGGAGAGAAGGGAAGTATTTGGGCCATCTCAGAAATGGAAGTGCTACCTCCAGAATAAACCTCAGAGTGCCGTTTGACACCCGTCACTGCACACCATTTGCGGGGGAATTACAGAATTCACACTGTGACAACTCATGCTCTAACCTAGAACTCATTCCCGCAGCACAAGGCCTTTTGGGGATGGGCACTAGCAGAGATACAGAAAGACCTCCAGGGAAGCTGGCAGCCCCTTTTCTAGTGCCTGACCTCAAACTTTGCAACCCACTCAGTTAACCAGTCACCCTCCTAGGGAGGCAGGCTAGTGATCATTTACTGCTGCTTGGCTATTTCAACCCCACTCCAAGTTCTTGTCAAAGTATTCCTCCCCACCAACCAGAGTTGATTTCTGGTAAATGCACAAGGATGCTTAGTCAATGGGGTAAGTGAAGACTGAAATCCACCTCACCCTCCACTTGCCACTCCGCGTACACGGGCTGCATACACCTGGAGGAAGGACTGTCTTTATCATCTCATAAAGGTCCGCCAGCAAGGGGCTGCATCTGCCCCGGGGGAAGCCTATTTCTCTGATACACACCAAGAGTGCCGTCTTGTTAGCTAGCACCCCTTAAAGCCTGATACCTCGTGTGCTTGCCCCGATGAGCCATCCTTTAATTTGACTTCTGGTTTCCAGGTAAGTAGCTAATTACCCTGACTGATTGGTGGAGTGCAGTCATTTACGACTGCTTTCCCCCAAAGATTTATATTACGTTTTCCAGTGTGACTCAATGGAAGTGCGTGTATATTCCTAGAAGCAAAGCATCAGGCAGCGTGAAATAGCACCTGGAATAAGAGTGAGGTTCTCTTTTTGGCCCTGCCGCTGTTTCACTGGCTTTGAATGAGTCCTTCCATCATCACTGTTTTTAATCTACAACAGGAGAGAACTGGATCAGGTGGTTTCAAAGAATTCTTTTTTTTTTTTTTTTTTTTTGCGGTACGCGGGTCTCTCACTGTTGTGGCCTCTCCCATCACGGAGCACAGGCTCCGGACGCGCAGGCTCAGCGGCCATGGCTCACGGGCCCAGCCGCTCCGCGGCATGTGGGATCCTCCCGGACCGGGGCACGAACCCGTGTCCCCTGCATCGGCAGGCGGACTCTCAACCACTGCTGCCACCAGGGAAGCCCTCAAAGAATTCTAAGATTCTTTAGTTCTAATTAAGAACTCAAATGAAGATGTAGGAGCCTCACAACTAACTCAGGAATTAAGAATGAAGTTGCCCTGGGGGAGTGCTGGCCATACCTTGTGGACAGATGAAGGTAATTGTCTGTCTACTGAAAGGGCTTTCTCTGTAGTTTTCTCCCGTTTTCAAACCATCCACAACTGCAGATTTGGCTCAGAGGCCATTGCTGGGCCTGTGGTTCTTACTAAATTCATAGATCTGATCTTTTTAGGAACTGTAGCTGTTCCCTTCTAATACTCTTCTCTCAATATAGCCATGTGGTTAAAAGGTTATGTGAGGTGTCTGGAATTACAGCGGTGAAGTCTCCACTCCCTCCTCCCCTTCTCAACTTAATGCCTAACTGAATTAAATACCAGAATGAGAGGAGAGGGCTGAATTAAATGCAGATAAAATTGGATGGAGAACGTGGATCAAGAATGAATCTGGAGTATTTTTCCACTTCAGCTTATGGAACTTATTTATACCATTTCTAATGAGGTTCCCAAGTTAGGTGTGTTTCCAAATCAGGAGAGAGAAATCTTTTTTCCTCTTCTGTTATTAGGAGAAAAATCAGGTGTGGCCCCTACATGTAAAATGAACTTGTTTCATTTAAGCAAAGAAAGATGATCTATTCATCTGTTTTAAATTTAGAACTTAATACCTTTCAGCAAATACAACATGCAATACAAAAATGTGCCTGTTCAAAATTCTTGGCTATAGAAGTAGAGATAGGGGATTAGGAAAGACCAGAGAGGAAAAGAAACTGAGATAGACAAAGCAAGATGGAGAGACAGCATCCCAGATATGATATGAAGGTAAAAGTAAGCACAAACAGATAATATGGAGACACAATAAACACAGGACAACACATGCAGAAAACCAGAGCTGGACACACAGAGAGACGTTCACAGAACAACACCACCTCAGTATATGACATCTAGAATAGTAACGTTAAAAATTTTGAGTTCTGTTGGAACTTTTACAACTCTGGGTAGCAATGATGGACCTGCTGGTGTTTTTCCTCATTAATCGACACTAAGCAGTGTATCTAACCTGTGCACTAGAGGTTCTCCTAGTGCAGTTCAGTACCTCTGAGTCTCTCTGGGCTTACTGAGTAGCAACCAGACTGTTTTCCCATATACTACTGCTTCTCTCATGCAGTTCTTACAGGTATCATCTTGAATTAGCTAATTCTGAAGAATTAAATCTACATTCAAGTTCACTGTGCTGGTCTTCCTGGACATTTACAGTTTAACCCTTTCACTGTATGCCGCAGCGTTGTATTATGGCCTCTGATATATAATTAGCACTGGGAAACATTGGTCTTCAGCCCATTACTCTCTGCACCTCTGGAGATTCAAGGTCCTATAAAACCGGAAGAGTTTGGCACCCAGGTGGTTTAGAGATTGCCTCATTCCCTAGGGCAATCTAAGTTCTCGAAGCCCTGTCTTGCTGATAGCTCACGTTCCATGAAAAGGTAGCTGACAGATTTCCCGACTGTGTACTAGCCTTACCATTTCCCTCCTTATTTGTGGGGGAACGGGGAAAGAAAATCTCTTTACTGTCTTTATAAAAGTACTACATGGAGACTTCTAGTTTGGGCGATAGGGTACACTAGATAGTTTCTGCTAAAGACAGGATTGTTCATGCACCTCCAGGCTCCCAAGGACACCTTGCTCACTCCCTCCAAACAGACTGGCCATTAAAAAAATATGAGCAAAAACAGGACAGTGTGAAGCAATAGAGTCACCAGGATAAAGAAGTGCAAGGGGCATCATTTGCACTACATTCCATGTATACGTTACTCTCTGGAATTGTGCAATTTAGTTTCCATGTACAGACTCCAGAAAGACTGCCCTCAAAACAAATGACTATCTGAATTGTCTGTTAAAAGGGGTCATCTTTGAAGGAAAGCATGCTAACTTAGGCCCAGAGGTTTTCTACTCATTAACTCAACCACGATTTAACTCACAATCACAGATCATGCAAGGAAACGATATTGGCTTTAGTCTGTTAGCATTCAGCAACATTTTCACATTCCTTTAAAATCCTTTGCATTGCCAGAGGCTGTGAACTTGAAAACTGCATTTCCCACATGCCCTCGTCAGGTGGTTCCTGGCTAGGTTCTATCAATGGAAGAAAACAGAGATGAGAAGGGGTAGGAGGAGAGCCACTACTTTTCTCTTTTCTCTTAGGTGCTGGTAATGGCAGGCACCTGCAGGTCACTGGAGCTGCAGCATAGTTGGATCTGTCGTAGGGAACCTTCAGCGCCTAAGGGGTCAGCAGCAAATTCATTAATATCAAAGGCACTGTGGACTCCCAGGCTCTTGCAGCATCCGTGGGAGTGCAGGCTGTGGCTTCCTATGGAGAAGTGGCAGTAACCAGTGACGGTGCGGTTGGTGTAGCACCACGGGGTCTGCATGACACCACTTCACCCTTTGCTCCCCCAATCTTAGGAGAAAGAGTGGCTTGTGACAGTTATTAATCTCCAGGTAACATCACCTTTCCTTTTTCAATCCTGCAGGCCTATCCTACTTGTATAACAAATTACTTGTATTAAATTCTCCATTGGAATTATCTAGCGTGATTATTTTTTTTCTATCTAGACATTTTTTAAACCATAAATAGGAGTAAGAACAAGTAACAAGCAACATGTTTAGACTCTCTGAGGGTTTTAGGTATTGGAAGGATCAAATACATAATGTAGAATGCCAAGATATGAAATGTTTCAAGAAAAAAATGTCATCCCCTGAATAGTAAATTGTAAGAAAGTATTAAAATGACCAACTGGATTTGGAAAAAACAAAATATAGCTTTTAGAAATGAAAAATAAGTTGGTGAAGTAAAGTCATGGATAGATTAAATATCAAATTAGAAAGTTAATTAGTGAACTGAAAGGTAGCTCTGAGGAAATGACACTAAATGCAATACAGAGAGACAAAGAGATGGAAAATATGAAAGAAAAGGACAAGTATTAAATATGATAGAAAGTAGAAAAACCATTTGATCATCTCTATATGTTAAGAGAACAAAATTCCATACTCATTCATGAATAAAATCTCAAGGAAAAGTAGGAATAGAAGAGAATGGCCTTAACCTGATTTAGGTAACTGTAAAAAACAAAAATAAAGACCAAAAAACCTAACCCCTAAAACCACAATCATTTAAAATATGGAAACATTAGAAGTATTCCATGTATAATCTCAAAAGAAGAATAAGCATGCTGCAATACCCACTTCTACTCTACGTTGCACTGAAGGATTAGAAAAGAGAAAATAAAACTGTCATTATCTTTATACGGTATACTTGTTTACTTAGAGAACAAAAATACTGCCAAAAAATTATTCAAGATAAGAGAGTGGCTCACTGTGGCTGGATATATGATCAATGTGCTAAAGTCAACTGTGTTTCTAGGTACATTAACAAATAGAAAAATTAATTTTAAAAAGACCCACTTAGCAACAGAAAGTATAAAGGAGCCGCAAATAAATCTGAAAAAAGATGTGCAAGATCGGACCACAGAGAAACAGAATACCTTCTTAAAAGACATGAAAGAAAACCTAAATAAACGGAGAAATAGCCCATGTTCATGGCTTGCTATATTTAATATTGAAAAGATGTCAATTGTCCACAAGTTGATTTGTAGATACAATGCAACTGTAGTTAAAATCTCAATACTTCTACTTTTTTTTTTTGGTGGAACTTGACAAGCTGATTCTATAATTTATACAGAAGAGTAAAAGTGTAAGAACTGTCAAAACACTTTTGAGGAAGGAATGGAAGCTATTCCTGTCAAGAATTAATATAAAGCTACATTAATTGAGATAGGATGCTATATGAACAGGGATAGAAAAATGGAATAGGCTAGCATAGCCACAAACAATCGCACAAATACGGGGAACTTTGATATGTGACCCTGGTGCTATTGTATATTAGTGGAGAATGGAGGAACCACAGATGATCCTTGAACAACATGGGTGTGAACTACACTAGTCCACTTATATGTGAATATTTTTCAATAAATATATTGGAAAAGTTTTTGGAGATTTGTGCTAATTTAAAAAAAAACAGATGAACCAAGTAGCCTAAAAATATCAAAAAAATTAAGAAAAAGTATGTCATGAATGCATAACATATATGTAGATAGTGGTCTATCCTTACGTAGGCATAAGGTAAGTAATATTTAATAAGACGTTAATCATGTGCTAGCTTTCTCACCGTTTTATAACTTTGCTTTCAAAGAATCACATTACTGTAGAGTATACCTCTCTCATAGTTGGACAAACTGCGTATCAGTCTATTATCACAGGTAAGTGGTTTTAAAAAAAGGTAACAATGTTTCTAACTCATATTCATATGACTGCAATACTGTATGTCATAAAAATTGTATAATGACTCATCATTAATGTGTAGCCTGCTGTGAAGCAATCACACTGCTTACACTAGGCTATCCCATTGAAGCTTTTTCATTATCAGTGCATGAATTGTGAACCTGTAAATAAATATGAATTTCTTTTTCATATTATCTCTTCATTTTTGATGCCTAGTGTTTGTAATATGTATAACATCTACAGTATTTTGTGTCATACAAGACAATATTGATGTAGGTACTGACAAACAGATTATTCATCTTGCAAACAAATGATGTAAACTTATGGTATCGATAAATACACTACAGTACTGTAAAGGTATTTTCTCTTCCTTATGATTTTCTTAATAACATTTTCTTTTTCTCTAGCTAACTTTATTGTAAGAATACAGTATATATAATACATATAACATACGAAATATGTGTTAATTGACTGTTTATGTTATTGGTAAGGCTTCCGGTCAACAGTAGGCTATTAGTAAACTTTTGGGGGAGTCAAAAGTTATACACGGATTTTTTTATTGCATGGGGGTCAGTGTCCCTAGCCCCTGTGTTGTTCAAGGGTCAACTGTATTTAATAAACAGAGTCAGAATAAATGTTTATCTATGAGGAAAAAATAAAATTATTTTTCTACCTCATATCACACTGAAATAAACTCCAAAAATAAATCAAACAATAAAAATACCCCAAAATAAACTCCAAAAGGATTAAAGCCTACATTTCAAAAGCAAAATGTTAAGACTTTTAAACAAAAACACCGAGAAATTTCCTTCTTAACTGGGGCCAGAAAAAATTTTCTTAAATATGGCACACAAAAAGATCACCATAAAGGACATATTGATTGATTTGACTGCATTAAAATAAAGAACTTCTAGACATCAAAGGACACTTTGAAGAGAGTGAAAAGGCAAGACACAAACAGAGAAAAGATATTTGCTACACATAAAAATAACTTCCTCTTGGATTGAAAAATGAACAAACAATAGAAAAATGGATAAAAGATACAAATCAGATACAAATTCTGATACAAATCAGAAGGTTAGGGACAGAATGGTAACACATATGGTCAATAAACACTCAGAGCTGAACAATAGTATTAATAATCAGAGAAACAGAAATCATGATCACAATGAAGTCTCATTTTATACCCATTCAATTATCAAAATATAACAAATGTGACAGTACTAAATGTAGAAGAGGATGCAGATTCTTAAACGATGCTGGTGGTATGAACATACAATAAAAACCTCACACTACCCCTAAAATATAAAGCAAATATTAACAGAACAATAAACAGGAACAAATTCACAATCAGAACAGGAGTTTTAAAATATTTCTTAGTAATTAAAGAGCAAGCAGAGTCAGTAAAAATACAGAAGAATTGAACACAATGATTGACAAATTTGATGTACTGTTTTTTTTCTTTTCCCCAGAATGTAAATTTTATACTCAGGGAAAATTAATCAGCAATGCTGAATTTTCTCTCCTTTGCGAGCCTATTAGCACTGGGGAATTACCTGCCCAACCAGCCAGTCAGCACCAGTCCTGGGATGCCCCAGGTTGAGCAGCCAGCTGTGTGGGGACACAGCCCCACCCACCAGTGGGTCAGCACCAGCACTGGGCTCCCCCCTACCCCATCCCCAAGCAATGCCCAAGGACTCAGCCCTGCCCACCAGCATGCCAGCAGACTTTGCATGAGGCAGATCCTGGCAGCCAAGTGGCCAGGGGCCAGTCCCACCTTCCAGCATACCCACAGTAGTCAGCCCGAGCACAACAGAAGAGCCCATGCAGCCCATGTAGAGGAAACCCCTATAGCATGTAGCTCTGGTGGCCAGAGCAGAGTGTGCTGCTCCTATGGAAACCCATCTCCTAGGTAAGGCCACTTCTCCAAGATCAGGAAACATAACCAACCTACCAAATACACAGAAATAAAAACTCAGAGTTAGGCAAAATGAGGAGACAGAGGAATATATTCCAAATTAAGGAACAAGATAAAACCAGATGAAGAACTAAGTGAAGTGGAGATTAGCAATCTAGTCAATAAAGAGTTCAAGGTAGTGATCATAAAGCTACTAAATGAACTTGGGAGAAGAATGGATGAATACAATGAGAAGTTTAACAAAGAGTTAGAAAATACAAAAAAGAACCAAAAAGAGCTGAAGAATATGATACCTGAAATTAAAAATATACCAGAAGGAATCAACAGTAGACTATATGATATAAAGGAAAAAGATAGGTGAACAGATTTCAAACTATACTACAAAGCTACAGTAATCAAAATAGTATAGTACTGGCTCCAAAACAGACACATAGATTAATGGAAGAGAACTGGGCTATTTGCTAACGCCATACACAAAAATCAACTCAAAATGGATTAAAGACTCAAATGTAAAACCAGAAACCATAAAACTCCTGGAAGAAAACAGATGCAGAATGTTCTTTGACATTGGTTTTAGCAGTATTTTTTTGGATATGTCTCCTCAGGCAAGGGAAATAAAAGCAAAAATGAACAAATGGGACTACATCAAACTACGAAGCTTTTGCACAGTGAAGGAAACAGCTAACAAAACGAAGAGGCAACCTACTGAATAGAAGATATTTGCAAGCAATATATCTGATAAGGGGTTAATATCCAAAATATACAAAGAATTCATATAACTCAACATCAAAATAACATCGAAACAAATAACATAAACAAAAACATCAAAACAAAAGAACATCAAAACCAGCAGCAACCCAATTAAAAAGATGGGCAGAGGATCTGAATAGACATTTCTCCAAAGAAGATATACAGCTGGCAACAGACACATGAAAAGATGCTCAACATTATTAATCATCAGGGAAATGCAAATCAAAACCACAGTCAGATACCACCTCACACCTGTAAGAATGACTATTATCACAAAGGCAACAAATAACAAGTGTCGTCGAGGCTGTGGAGAAGGGGAACCTTGTGCACTGTTGGCGGGAATGTAAGTTGGTGCAGCCACCACAGAAAAAAGTACGGAGGTTCCTAAAAAAATTAAAAATATCAGTACCATACAATCCAGCAATTTCACTTCTGGGTATTTTTCCAAAGAAAACAAAAACACTAATTTGAAAAGATATATGCTCCCCTATGTTCACTGCAGCATTATTTATAATAGCCATGAGATGGAAGCAACTTAAGTGTCCATTGATAGATGAATGGATACATAAAAAGCGGTACATATATATACAATGTAATATTCTTCACTCATAAAAAAGAATAAAATCTTGCCATTTGCGACAACATGGATGAACCTAGAGGTTATTATGCTAAGTGAAATAAATAAGACAAATACCATATGATTTCACTTATATGTGGAATCTAAAAAACAAAACCAATGAACAAGCATAACAAAACAGAAACAGAGTCATAGATACAGAGAACAGACAGGCGGTTGCCAGAGGACAGGGGAATTTGGTGATAGTGAAATGGATGAGGGAGATTAAGAAGTACAAACTTCCAGTTACAAAATAAATAAGTCATGGAGATGAGATATATGGTGTGGGGAACATAGCTAATAATATTGTAATAACTTTGTATGATGACAGTTGGTAACTAGATTTATCATGGCGATCTTTTTGCAATGCATAAAAATGTAGAATCACTATTGTGCACCTGGAACTAATAGAATTTTTTTGGTCAATTATACTTCAATTAAAAAAATAAATAATTAAAATTACAACCACTAAACTGTACACCCCCCCAAAAAAATTCAAAAAAGTCAGTTAATAAAATTTGCCACATTAGAATAACAAACAAGAAAAGTCATGTGATTATTTTAAGTCTATAGAAACATATTTATTGAAATTCAACATCCATTCATGAGTTATAAATATAGTATGACTACATATATATATATAATTTTTAAAAAATCTATGCATAAATTATTAGAATTAATAGAATTTAGGGAACTGCAGGTTACAAAATGGATATATAAAAACCAATTGTATTCTTAGAATACAATTGGTTTTTATATAATAAATGATGCTAAAACATGAAATATAATAAACGATGCTAAAACAATCGTCTTAATATAGAAATTTTAAATTTGGACTTATAGCTCATATTATACATAAAAATAAATTTCAGGTAGATTAAAGACCTACCACGAAAGAAAGAGCAGTAAACTTTTTAAGACAGCACAGGGGAAAAAAATCCCCTTAGTTTTAGGATGGGGAAGGATTTCTTAAACAGAAGCGCTAACCGTAAAGGAAAAGAATGATAATTCTAGTTACGTTAAAATTAAGAACCTCATTCATCAAAATACACCATAAAGAGAGTGAAAGGAAAAGTCTACGTTAAAGACAATCATATCTATAGCACGCATAGCTATCAAAATCTAGTATGCAGAATATATTTTAAATATTCTGAGAAATCAACAAGAAAGCATTTATCAGGTCAGTAGAAAATGGACAAAATGTTTAAATAGGCTCTTCATAAAGGAAGAAATCCAAATCACCAATTAACACACAGAATGCTGCTTAACTTCACTAGCAATCGGGGAAATGCAAATTAAAACCACAGTGAGGTACCGTGACAAATCCAACAGATTAGAAAAATTAATTCTGAAAATATCAAGTGAAAGAGAGGATGTAGAGCAAGGGGAACTCTGCTCATGTACTTGAGGGGGTCAGAGGGGGCTGGTGGCTGGGGTGAAGCACAGATTTGTAAAACCATTTTGGAAAACAATTTGGCTTCACCTGGTAAGGTTGAACTTGCACATACACTACAACTGGCAATTCCATTAAAATTCCAGTAACGTTCTCCATTCCTTAGAGAAATGTTTACATGCGCACCAGGATACACGTACAATCATGTTTATAGCTGTATTTGAGCATAATAGCGCCAAACTATTAGAAACAAAACATGTCCATTTACAGTAGATTGAATAAATAAACTTTGGTGTATGCACACAATAGATTATATAATACATATTGCTTTAAAATAAATTTTAAAAATTAATATTTGCTTGACTTTAACGGAAGCAAGAGAAATTGAAGTAAAACTGATGGTATTGCTGAAACGCAGGTAGACATTTCTTTAAAACTGGAGACAGTTCTCAAAAGAGCCCTTTGAAGTTAAGGGGGTAATATGAAAAAATGAACAGACCTGCATCTCCTCCCCCCACCCCACTTTTTGCAGAGGCAGCAGTTGAATAAATAATTCATTACAGTTTGAACAATCAAGATGTCATAGTCTTTATGGAGTGTGCTTTTGTGTGTGTGTGTGTGTGTGTGTGTGTGTGTGTGTGTGTTCTTAACTACAAGAGTAAATCTCAGACAGTATTTATTCATTTCTTATTCTCCATCCATTCAGTTGAAGTCATTGTGGAAATTGATGGTTTTAAATTCATGTTTAACTGATCTTGAATTTCCCGGCATAACCCTGGTATCAAAGACACTAGTGGCCTAAGACTACTCTTTGGGCTTGTTTTGTCAACTTACTTGTCAGATTATGGAGGGAATCTCTTCACCAGATAGCCCACGAAGCTGGTGTCAACTCACAGTTTCCTTTGTGAGCTTTGGGGACCAGAGACTGACCAGATCGTCACATAAGCACAGGGAAGGAGTGGAGCCCTCCTCTGGGCCAATGGGTGCCGCTCAGGTAGGATAAAGTGGTGGAAAAACCGCAAAGCCACTCTATGGGATCAAGATCCAAGAATGGGGTTAAGAGTCTGAAGTCTGCTGAATCTGAGCCATCCAAAGGCAGACATCAAAGTGAAGGCATGAGACCCAGAGTCTGGGGCCAGGGAAATCAGAGCTTGTGTGAGTCTGAGCTGTTAGGATACAGAGAGGGGCGGGAGGGCCTTGGAGAAGGTCTTGCCTGATTGATTACTGCTCACAGTAGCCAGGGAATTCACTATGTGGTTTATTTAAGGGCCAGCAAGAAAGCAGGGCCTGGGTGTTTCCACAAGATGTAAAAGCCCAGGGGTGAAACACTAGTAAGCACACTGATCCCAGTGTAATGTCAGGAAGTCTCCGTTTTTATAAACAGTATTCAATAAGCTGCCAGTAGGAAAGCTATGGAGCAGTGGCTCAGAGCCGCAGGACGTCTTTCTGCATGCATTTCTTCTTAAGAGCTTGTCTCTGTCCAGGGAGGCTTCTGGGTTTATACTGGAGTACCTGCGTCCCCTCTCAACACTTTCTATCCACCGAGTCCAAGGACAGCAACTCTGGCTGCTCCTAGGACCTCTTTTCACATTTTAGACTGGGTACTGGGCTCAAAAATAAACTTTCACAGTAAATATAGCTCACTTGTCCTCTCTTTCCAACCCACCTATGGGGGCTCAAACCAAACTCATCTCTGATAACACATGAACTTCTTTTTAAGGTAGAAGCCTAATGATTTGGAATCCAGTAGGTAAAGAAGGAAGCAGTATCTTCATACTCTTCGCACCTTGGGGCAAGGTAGGATATCCTCACATCCAGGTGGCTGGCAGTAGATGGGGAGTAAGGGTTTTTTGAGGTCCAAGGTGCCACTGTGCAGGCCTCCTGCCTATCCTATGTCAAGAGGGAGTGTGCAAGAGAGAGCAGAGTGGCAGGATCTCCCCCGGGCCAGAAGGACCTGGGGTGCCAGTTGCAGATTCCTGGAAGAGTGTCTGGGGCACAGTTTGCTGTGGTCCTTTTCTCCTGTCTCTGGCGTTAGAAACAGGAGCCAACTGCTGACTGGTCCATATTCTTTGAAGTGAAGTAGAGACTAAGTCGTAATTGTACACTTCTAAAGTCTACTCCTCAGAAGTCTGGGCTCAGTCCTGACGGTTTCTTTATGTTGTCAAGGCAGCCCCAATTTCACAGGCAATCCTCTACCCCTTATTCACTCTCAGGCTCCAGTTCACGCTCGCATCTGCCTAACTCTAAGCCCAGGTCACCGGGTTTCAAGGTTCACCGCTCTGCCCTCTGCTGGCCTGACTCAGAGTTGGCAGCTCTGCTTTTAATTCAAGCAGGGGCAGCTCTTGCAGTTAAGTATTAGACTTCTTCTCTGGGGAAGTTTCCAATTTATAGAGAACTTGGAAATGCTTATGCTATGGTACAGTTTCTGCGAATGTTGCATGAGGCTCTCGGGAGACTTCCCTTAAGTCTTCTCACCGGCTAATGGCTTAATCCTTCTGGGGAACGCTTTCTTCCAAGGCCAACTTCTGAGACTACTTTCTAAGCTACTGATCCTCTCTTAGTTCTCAAGTACATTGTCCAATACTTCACCTAGCTCCTTAGAGTTAGATATCCCTTCCCTGAGGTACTAAACCCAGGAGGTTTGCAGTGATACCAATTGCTTCCATCTATTCTGGGTAAGACCATTCCCATGAAAACACATGTGCATGTCACCTACAACTCCCAAGAACACTCAGCCTGTGTGTACAGCCCAGGACTGCCTGCCTTTAATCTGCTCTAGAAAGAATGTACAAATATTAAAAATATATTATCTACTAGAGTGTACAAAAATTAAAAATATATTATCTACTATAAGGCAATCTCTCATCATGATCAGAACAAACACAAAGTGTGTTATTGAGAATTTACCTGAAAATCAAAATTTGCCATAATAATTCAAAACTTTTAACAAGGATAGGAAGCAAAAAAAAAAAAAATCCTATCCATTCTCTTAGAATACTTGAATGTGTGGGTGCATTCCATCATTGAAATCAGCTTCTCTTCAACAGACTTTCACAAGTCTAAGAGTTCCTGATTAGATTTTTATTTGTTGGCCTAGAGGATTTGACAAGCCACTAAAATCTTCTATCCTTCAGATTAACACCTTAGCCTCAATTCTAAAATTGACCTGATGTGTTGCTCTTATTTACCTAAAGTATTTCTTTTGCATTTGTGTCAGTTATTAGGGACATCCATTCCTCACATATACTTCATTGTTTCAATTGTTATACTGATCCTTCCGGAATTTTTCCAGTTATCATTTAGGAAACATTTTACTTCTTATGCATACGGAAGTACAACTAGGAAAGTGGATAAAAGTCATTTATAGGATAAAATGCAAATATTGGGTCAGGCCCCAACATTTTGCCCAGTTTTCCCTTAAATAAAAAATACAAGTCTTTCTCCGAGAAGATAATCACTTAGGTATGTACAGGCAACATCCATGTACCAGGGATTGAATTAAGCAATGGAATTATAAGAAGATGTCATATATATTGTCTCATTCTCAAACATTATCTCAGATTATTATATTAGGATTTTGATGGCCACTTCAGGAGTTTTTCATTTAATAAATATTTATTGAGTGTGTACCACATTCCAGGCGCCATGCTAAGATCCGAAGGTTCAGTTATGAATATGACACAGTTCATGTTCTCATGGAGCCTAGATTCTGGAAGGGAGATGCGTGCGGTAGGACCTATGGGATAGGGGGCTGTGAGAATGCAGAGGGCACCTAACTCAGTCTTGGAAGGAACAAGAAGGGTTCCCCAAGGTAGTAATGGCCAAGTTGCAATCGGAAGATTGAGTAGGAATTAACCAGGTACAGATCAGGAGGGAGGAGGTGGGGTGGGAGGGGTAGGTGAAGAGTGTTTCAGGGAGCATCCTATGGAAATGCTGAGAGCTGAGGAATAGAGATGCATGTGAGGGAGCATGGGAGTTCAGTATGGTTGGAGCACATATGACAATGTGGGGCGTGAGGAGAGATGAAGCTGGAGAAGAAAACTGGTCAAACCAGGCAGGTCTCCTATATTCATGGTTGATAGGGAACTAGGAGAATCCTGCACTGAATTGATAGTAAATAATAGTGTGTGAGTCAGGTCATATCATGGATGTAATAAAAATGATAAGAGCCAGGGTAGGCTTTGCTACAGCAACAAAGAAGTCCTAAAAAATCAGTGGCTTAGAGAATGACTTAGAGTTTCTCTCTTTCTCACTTTACAGGACTGAGTAGTTTCAAGTTAGCAGGTAGAGGTAGGAAAGGGAGAAGGTGGGCTCTACTCCTGGCAGAGATCCAGGCTGATTGCAGAGATGCTGTTATGAACGCATGGCTTCCAATGTCACCAGCACAGGCAGCTAGAAGGGGAGAAGGGGACTGTGAGTAGGCGGGGCCAGGCCTGACAGTAGCACACAGCACTTCCTCTCACATTCCATTAGTCAGAGCCCAGTCACATGGCTACACCAACTGCAAGGAACCAGGAAGATGGAGCTCAGCTACATGCTGGGAAGAAGAGGATTTGTGGGGAACAGCTGGCGGTCTCTGCCACAGTGATGGGGGGAAGAGCTGGTGGACGGTGAATCAGAACTATGGCTCACATTTTCCCTCAAAGCCCTTTGTCTGCTTGCCTCTGACCATCTCACAGTCCTTGTCTTCTTTCATTTCCTAATTCCCTCCTGCAGATGTACCTTGGTCCCCTTGGATTATTTATCTCAACTCTAACCACCAGTCTTTCCTCAACTACATCCCATACTTTGATCAATCCCCTCCGACTCTCAGCATGACAGGTCGTTTGCTTGCCCAGCTCACCCTGTTTGAAGGAAAGAGTCCAGCCCTGCTGGTCACTTGGAGTAACCAGAAATGCTGGTTGGTGAATCAGTAGGTGGCACTATGGGTCAGCAAGACACAAATTCCAAGGCAACACACACATAATGAGGGCAAGGATGTAGCCACGCTCAGGGGAGCACGACAACAGTGGCTCACTTGACCTACTTCCTCAAGACTCAACTTTCAAAAGGAGCGACCACACCCAGACTGACCAGTGGATTGTTACAAACAGGGATGTCAACATGCTCTGGACTGACAGCCAACAAAAATATTTCTTTTGTGTGGATGCTTTCTTCCTCTTGCGCTCAGGAAGGGCAGAGAAGTTCGACCTGTCTGGGTTGGAGAGCGCTGTGAGCGGCTCTCCTCGAGGCTTCTTAGGAAGGCAGTGAAAGAGGCGTGTGTGTTGTTTTAATGGGAGCTGCAGCTGCTGCTTTCATAACCACTGATTCGTCCTATTTGCTATTAGGAAATCCTCAGGCTCCGCATCAAAGGCCTCATTGTTGGGTTATTTCTTTCTTTCACTTGTGTCACCCTGGTAAGGTATCCTTTCACTCAGCAATGTCTTCTGGGTCATTTTTCATAACACTGTGAAGGTGTGGAGAGAAGTGGTATAATAGAGATTTGGAGATACCTTTCCCCACTGAGAGTTTAAAATTGACATTCAGCAGAGATAAGCAGGGATGGAAATTTTGTTCATGAAGAACTTGTTGTTATCTGTTTATGTCTCTTGGATCTGTCTCCTTTTTGTCCAGATTCACATATTTAAAGATCATGTATCTGTGCTCCTATTCATAGAGACCGCCACTGGCATGATAGATAAAAAAGGTGCTACCTAGAAAAAAGACGTCTGTGTGTCAGGCTTTTTATTTTTCTCTTCATTTAATAGACAAGCCTCACAGAAATGCAGGCAAAGAATTAATTGTCCTTAAAGCCAGTTCAGGTATTATAGTGTATGAGCGATTAGTATTGGATACTGTCTAAAAACATCACATAGTTATTATTGACCATCTGATTCTTAGCCATATTTCAAATTAAGCTAGCCATATGCACATGATAATTCTTTCATTAGTAATGCTTCTCTCTTATTCTGTTAGACTTTTTTTTTTTTTTTTTTGGCGGTACGCGGGCCTCTCACTGTTGTGGCCTCTCCGGTTGCGGAGCACAGGCTCCGGACGCGCAGGCTCAGCGGCCATGGCTCACGGGCCCAGCCGCTCCGCGGCATGTGGGATCCTCCCGGACCGGGGCACGAACCCGTGTCCCCTGCATCAGCAGGCGGACTCTCAACCACTGCGCCACCAGGGAAGCCCTGTTAGACTTTTCTAAAAAACCTTTCCCTAAAACATCTCTTCCAAGAAGCCCTCCTTCAGTCACCTCCACTTGACTCATACTGTTTCTTTATATTTTACATTTGTATCCCAGATATGGGATGGGCCCAGGGATCAGTCAGGATAGACCAGGTAGCGTTGAGGTAGTAATCCCCAAATCTCAGGGACTTAAATCAACAAAAGTGTGTTTCTTGCTCACACGCCATGTCCAGTATGGACCAGTAGGGGGCTTTGTTCACGTGTAGTCCTCATGGACCCCATCCAGACTGATAGAGGCTCCATCCTAATGGCTGTTCCATAATCATCATGTTAGGGTGACAAGAATGTCGTGAAATACACACTGGCTTTTAAAGCTTCTGTCTGGAAGTGGTGGGTCACTTCCGTTTACATTTTATTGGCCAAAGGAAGTCACATGGTCACAATTAACTGCAAATCAGTAAGAAGCAAGGATAGGTTAAATGAACAAACACTGCCTTGCATTTGAATAAGTCTTACAACTTTAAAGCACTTTCTCAGACATCTCAGGCAAGTAGAAAGGGTTGGTTAATAACTTTCTCATTTTACATATGAGGAAACCAAGGCTTAGAGAGATTAAATAATTTATTTTAAGGTCAAACGCCTTTCCTTTAGATTAGGTTACTGTGACTGCTAGGGGTTTTTTTTGTGTTTTTTAATTAACTCCCCACAATTTCATATTTATAACGTTTGAATGAACAAGTGTCAATGCTGTGGCACTAGCCTGGTGCTCAGAGTAAAACAAATCAAACAGCATCTCCCTAGCTATGCTGCCGATAGTAATCAAGAGAACTCCAAGTCCTTAAAAGTCTCCCCTCTCAACTCATTATAGGAGTTGCAGGGGATATTTACTCTGTGCTCATAAATCTGGTCAGACAGGGGCCATGTGGTCCTCTGCCCTTGCCCTGACTCCATGGTGACAGCTCCTGCAAGCACGGGATGCCTGTGTTGAAGAATGCACGCCCCTCCCCTAGAGATGATGGTGCCTGTGAAATGGGCTGAAGACCCAGAGGAGCCGTCTTCTTCCACGAGGAAGCCAGCGCCCACAGTGTGAAGAACTCTTTCAGGTTTTACTGACTCTTTCGTTTCAGCTCTTTCTCTTTCAGACTCACACACGAGACTTTAGCCACTTTGGGACACACCCAGGATCTCATGTCCTCTTGGGTCAGACTCTCAGCTCTCTTCTCTCAGAAAGAAGGACTCTTTCCCAGAAGGCCCTTCGGTCACTCCTGCAGACAGCTGGTGAGTCCACCTTACCACCCCATCCAGACATGCCCATCCTGGGTTGAATGTCAGATCCAATGGACCTACTTGCTACAATATATATGTATTTTTAAATTTATTTATTTTATTTATTTACTTTTGGTTGCTTTGGTTCTTTGTTGTTGTGCACAGGCTTTCTCTAGTTGCGGCGAGCGGGGGCTACTCTTCGGTGCAGCGCACGGGCTTCTCATTGCAGTGGCTTCTCTCGTTGCAGAGCACGGGCTCTAGGTGCACGGGCTTCAGTAGTTGTCGCTCGCGGGCTCAGTAGTACCGCGTCATGTGGGATCTTCCCGGACCAGGGCTCGAACCCGTGTCCCCTGCATTGGCAGGCAGATTCTTAACCACTGCGCCACCAGGGAAGCCCTTGCTACAATATTTTAAAGAGACATAGACTTGTTCCTCCATATGGCAAAAAATGTTACTAAGTTAATGTAACGGATTGAAGCACATCAGTATTTCAGGAAGCGTGCAGAGGACCATGCATTTCAGGTGCTCTGTTACCTCAACAAGTGAGAATAAATGGTACAGGAAAATCAACACGGAACTCCAAGGCCCAAACCTACAGTCTACTCTCAGGTCTGCCCCCTTGGAGTGACCTTGGGAAAATCACTTAACCCTTCTGAGCCCTTTCATTGTTCATAAAATGAAGTAGTGGAGATGGATTTCTAAGGACTTTTTCAACTATGGAAGTTCGTGATTTGTGGAGACGAGATTTATTATTTGCAATTATCGTCAACAGGTGGCAGCAAAAATTCAATCTTTAGTGACTTGAAAAGAGAAAGCTAGCTAGCTGCCTTTGACTTAGCCTCAGAATTTCAGAGAACATTTACTTGATTTTTTTCATTTTCAACATGACGAGAAAATTAAAGCTCCACATTTTACGACTCTGGGATAGAAAGAAAATATGGACAATATTTGTCGTAAAATGAATGGAAAAGTAGGGCTTTAGAAATGAATATGTCTTGTAAACAATTGAATTTAGTAATTTCTTCCAGTCACTTTGAATGTGGCCGTGGCTAAAGGTTTTAGGATACCAAAACTGTCATATAAAGTAACATTCAGACGGGTCTTTTATATCTTTATTTTTAACATAGATGTAGAAGGATGGACCAACATCTGTAAGAGTTTCTTTTCGCATGTTGTATAAGTTTGGCATTTTTGTATTAGGTGTGTTGGAAAAGTTAATATATATGACAACATACAATGTCATTACATTTTACATTTTACCATAGCTCAGATCTCATCAAAGTGAATCCCAAATAATTATTAAAAATGTAAAGCCTTTTTCATTTATTAAAATTTTGCCGATTTTAACAGCTTGAAGTGGATGGATCAGGGTAAACACTAGTCTAACAAAATAAATGTGAAGTTTGAAGAGTATGGGGCTTTGCGCCATCGTATCACCATTAACCTCTTCAGCTGTAAACTAGGAGCTTATGGCTCATCATAGAAGGATGTACTTCAACAGAAGTTGGAGCATTTTTCAGAATTTTATATGAATCCTGTATTCCTAATCCTAACAAGGATTATACCTTGCATTTTTTTCGGTCTTCCTCTGTCTATAGGGTGCTCTGTAATCTTGATGGTCAACATGATGATGGCTGATTAAAACTAATGTGTTTTTTTAATACAAAGAATCTTATAAAGATTCAAACACTGCTAATACATAATGTAATCAAATCTCCCAATCAAGGTACCTGATTATCTAAGTCACTTGAAGTTACATGTTCACATTAAATTCTCTTTTGTCCATCCTCAGCCTAAGTAGAGATGTCAAGTGGGCAGTTGAATGTACAAGTCTACAATTCAGGAAGAGCTCAAAACTATAGTTTGTACACCCTCTCTTCAATTTTCAGAGTAACATACTATCTAAATATTCACATTATTAAAATTATACATTCCTTTGGGAGACTGCCTACGAAATAGCTCCTATTTTCAAGAGTTTTTTTCCATAGCATTTTACCCAGTTCCATATATCATTGTTTTCTTAACAATATTAAATGAAATGGAATCAAGTGGCATAAATACATACATTCATAGGATTAGGAATACATGACTCATATAAAATTCTGAAAAATACTCAGACTTCTATTGAAGTTCATCCTTGTCTGTTGAGCCATAAGTTCCAATTTTACAGCTGAAGAGATTTAATGACGAAACGATGGGCACAAAGCCCCATGTTCTCCAAACACTACTGTTTACCCTGATCCATCTGCCATAATACTTTTACTTCTTCCAGAGAGGATATAACGTAGTGTCTGTAGCTGCACTGCCCAATGAGGTACGCACTAGGTACATGTGGCTACTTAATGTAAATTAAATACAATTAAAATTTAGTTCCTCAGTCACACCAGCCACATTTCAAGCACTCAGTATCCACATCTGGCTATTGGACAATATAGCACAAATAGAGAATATTTCCATCATTACAGAAAGTTCTGCTGGATCGCACTGCTCTAGGATGGGGAACACTGTGGCCCTTTACATGTGTAGGTGTCATTTTTCCTGCATATAATGCCCACCTTTTACAACTGGCAAAATACGAAATACACCTTGGAAGGAAATCACACACTTGCTTTGAAATTACTCTCCTCAAAAAATGATTTCTCTCTGTTTGGTGAAGTTGACGTTAATTACTGCTCGGCTGGAGTGTGTCACAAGAAATATCATAACGTCTTTAAAAGTTAATGTCTCAATGAAATCCTCTTCTAAGGTAACTTTATATTATCTAATATAGGAGAATGTTTTTCTTCTATCTAGAAGGTCTTCTCTTTCGGACCTGATGAACTGTATCTATCTAGCTGTTACTGGACAGTTGTGGCACCAAATAGAAAAGTTAGACAGTAGTTGAATAGGTGACCCTTTGACCCAGTTCATCTGGGATGTCTTGACTGTCTGCATTTCAGAAGTGCAGGCCCAGGACATTTAATTATAGCAGATGCTGTGATATCTCCTTCTCGATCTATGAGTGAATCTTACCAATGTGACTACTAATTCTACTTTAGAATAGTTGTGTTATAGAGAATAGACTTGTGGTTGCCAAGGAAAAGGGGGTGGGGGAGGGATGGATTGGGAGTTTGGGACTAGCAGATGCAAACTATTATGTATAGGATGGGTAAACAACAAGGTCCTATTGTATAGCACAGGGAACTATATTCAATATCCTGTGATAAACCATAATGGAAAAGAATATGAAAAAGAATGTATACATATGTACAACTGAATCACTTTGCCGTACAGCAGAAATTAGCACAACATTGTAAATCATCTATACCTCAGTAAAATAAATGTAAAAAAAAGAATAGTTGTGTTGAATCAGCCAACTCAAAACAGCTACTTATTCTCCTTTGGGACCTGGAGTTATGGAAACAGTCAAATTGAAGTGTTTTCTCCACTGGAAATGTCTGCCACATTATTTTGGGTTGGCATGATATTTTAGAATAATACTTCACAACACTATTGTCCCCGTTTTCCAGGTGAAAATAACTCCGAGAGAGGCTCTTAGTAAGGATGAATACATCTTTGCTGGATGGCAGAATAGTTCTACTATTTCAGATGTAGTGCATGGCGAGCATATTCACGGGAAATCAGACTGGCCTCTAGCATGGACTCACTGGGCTCTTGAGCTGAGGTGCTATAAAATCTAGTAACCTTGCCTAAGCACCAGGATGTCTATGCCTCTTTGTCTGGGAGAGTAGGAGGGGTTTAAAAAGCTTTCTGGACATACAAAATTATGAAGGAATATCAGAGGCAACCTCCTGCATATATTTTTTTAAAAAAATAATAAACTTATCAGAGCAATCACTATCTCACAGAGTGTTACCTGCATGTTGGAAAAGGTAGATAGCAAAGAGCTTTAGCGATCATAAGAGCTAAAGGAAATATAAACACCTGGGCCTCTTCTCATTTTAAACATCAACTCAGATTCACGACTGGCTTGGTGTCAATCCTAAGCAGGGCAGTTGCGTGTGGCTGTGCTCACTGTACAAGCGACAGTCTACACAATCATAACAGATGGCCTCGATGAATGCATTTTAGTTACATCCTCAGAGATCCTCGGCCACTCCAAGAGGTAATGGGAAAAGAAAGAAGAAGGTTCTTTCCCTGAAGCTAGTGTCTCACATCCCTTTGGGGTCACCGAGGTGGGACACACATGGCTGAAAGGTACTGTAAGCCCGTTCTCGCTTGGGGATGTTCCTGGATATAAGTTGAAAAGTTGCTCAAACCTTGAGCAGTAGAAGTCTGAACACACCGGCTGTGATACTCCAGGGCTACAGAGCAGCTTTAAAGCAAATCAGGAAATACCAGTGATTTTTAAAGTGCTATATTCAGCTATGCCACTGTCTGGACCACTCTAAGTTCTAAGTTACTGGGAAACATTGGGCAATTATACCAAATTTCCGCCTGCGAGACTGAAATTCCTAGTCTCTTCTTAGGAACTAACTGATCAACAGCAGGGGCAGATTGCGAGCTGACTGCTAGATACCTGAGAGATAGACTACTTGTGTTCAGTTGGCATTTTGTCGGGTTGGGGTTCTCCATAGTTTGGGGGCTTGGAGTTCGGGGACTTGCCCTCTGGCTCTGCCTCTCAGTCCTGTACTCGCTCAGTCATAAAAGGGTTTGGGTGAGAATACTTCCAACGTCTCTTCCAACCTTCCGATATGACTCTTTTTTGTTTTATTCAAATGCATTGAAAGGGTGAGTCATAAAAGAACATTTTTAGATTAACACTAACCCACAAAGACTGGCTTACATTTCTCAGACAATCAGAACGTTCATGCTTGAAGAAGTCTTTCATTTCTAACATTGGTATATTAAATTGCTTCTCCCTTTTCCCTACTTTATTTATTTTTTAAAATTAAAGCTTTTATTTTAGACTAGTTTTAGATTTACAGAAAAGTTGTAAAGATGCTACAGAGAGAGCCCATGTACTTTGCTCCCAGGTTCCCCTATCATTACCATATTACATTACTATGGTTCATTTGTTACTGTTATTTAATACACAGACCTTCACTAAAACTCTTACTGTATTCAGATTTCCTTAGTTTTTACCTAATATCTTTTTCTATTACAGGAAAGATCCCATCCAGGGTAAAACGTTACAGTTAGTTGTCATGCCTCCCTAGGCAACTCCTGGTTGTTTCTTAGAGTTTCCTTGCTTTTAATGACCTTGACAAATTTGTGGAATACTGGTGAAGTATTTTATATTGATAGAATGTTCCTCAGTTGGGATTTGTCTGATGTTTTTCTCATGATTATATTGGAATTAGGGGTTGGGGGAAGAGGGACCACAGAAGTAAAGTGCCCGTCCCATCACACTATCTCAAGGGTACATGCTATCAGCAAGACTTATCATAGTTGCTGTTGATCTTGATCACCTGCGTGAGGTAATGTTCGCCAGACGTCTCCTCTATAAAGTTACTTTTCTCCCCCTGTCTCTGGAAGAAAATCACTTTGCCCAGCCCACTCGTAAGGGGATTTAACTCCGTTTCAAGTTGCCATAAATTGAATATTAGAGTAAAATCTCCTCAGTGCTGAGCCACAGTTCTGAGACCATTAGGTAATTTTGGCAGCCAACAGTCTTGTAAGTTCTTATAACCCTGGACAAAATTGCTGGGGGGAAGAGAAGGGCTATGACTTGTCCTTTGATATTTTTTTCCTCCCTTCTCCAGAGGGGAGTTGTACTCACTCTCAAGAAGTGCAAAACAACATGGTTCCCTGCCCCTGTCCCCACCCAAGGTCTAGTGATAATAAACTACTATTTTATTTATTTATTTAATTTATTTTTGGCTGCGTTGGGTCTTCGTTGCTGCGCGCGGGCTTTCTCTAGTTGCAGCGAGACGGGTCTACTCTTCGTTGCAGTGTGCAGGCTTCTCATTGCGGTGGCCTCTCTTATTGCAGAGCACAGGCTCTTGGTGCACAGCCTTCAGTAGCTGCAGCACGCGGGCTCAGTAATTGTGGCACGCGGGCCCAGTATTTGCGGCATGCGGGCCCTAGAGCACGCGGGCTTTGGTAGTTGTGGCGCATGGGCTCAGTAGTTGAGATGTGTGGGCTCTAGGGCACACAACCTCCAGTAGTTGTGGCACGTGGGCTTCAGTAGTTGTGACACGTGGGCTCAGTGGTTGTGGCTCATGGGCTCTAGAGCGCAGGCTCAGTAGTTGTGGCGCACGGGCTTAGTTGCCCCGCGGCATGTGGGATCTTCCCGGACCAGGGCTCGAACTCGTGTCGCTGCATTGACAGGTGGATTCTTAACCACTGCGCCACCAGGGAAGTCCCTAAACTATTACTTTAAAGGTGGAGGAAAATGTGCTTCTTTTTCATTGCTTTAGCAAAGGATTGGGGAGATCTGGGTCAGCAGCATTTTTCTAAGGTCTAGCTACATGAATCTTAACATTTACATTAAACAGTTTCTGTGCTTCAGCACCCTTGACACTTCCTTTTGTTTCCACCCCTGCAGGAACAACAAATTCCTAAAGTGTGAATGTTCTTGCCCAAACCAAACATTTTCAGCCTACCATTTTATCCTACTTTTTTATGTTACAGAAGTAATATATGTTTTTAATAATAAAAAATTAAAACAATCCAGAAGTATACAAAATATAAAAGCAGAAGTCTCTGGCTCTGCATATGGTAGAATTTACTCTATTAATAAACGATGAATTCTTTTTGGCTTTTAATCAAAGATGCTGGTGTTGTTTTATTAAACAGTATACAGACAATTAAAAGAGGAAAAAGATCTAAAATTTGGCTTGGCCTGTTCATTCGTTACTTATTTAAGCAAGTTGTTTTTTTTTTTTTTTTTTTTTTTTTTTTTTTGCGGTACGCGGGCCTCTCACTGTTGCGGCCTCTCCCGTTGCGGAGCACAGGCTCCGGACGCGCAGGCTCAGCGGCCATGGCTCACGGGCCCAGCCGCTCCGCGGCATGTGGGATCCTCCCGGACCGGGGCACAAACCCGTGTCCCCTGCATCGGTAGGCGGACTCTCAACCACTGCGCCACCAGAGAAGCCCCTAAGCAAGTATTTTTTGAACAGTAATCATGTGCTAGATGTGCTGGCACATCTGGAGGGGGGTATAAATGATGCGAAAGGAAATCATCTGTCCTTAAAGGAGCTTCCAACCAAGAGTGAGAGGCAGACTTCCGTAACCGACAAGGAAGTCAATAAACATCTTCATGCAAGCACATCTGTCACCCAGAGAACTTTAAGAAACTAAGTTTTGCTTTGTTAATAAGATCAGGCTCTATTCACAATATATTTATTAGTTTATTTAGTTTGGTGAATATGGAACACTATTAAAGGCTCTTGAGCTGATTTAAAAAATAAGTGAGAACTGATTCTGTTCAACTCTATAAGGCACTTCCACTGTTTTTCTGAAACTGCATGGAGTAATTCTGTGTTGGGTTTTTTTTTCCAAGAGGATGAAAAAAGATATTTTCCGCTGATCATGCCATGAAGGGAGGATGGTGAATCTAACATTTTAATCTTTTCAAGTATATCGAGTATACCACACGTAAAACCTTTGATGATGAAAGTATTTCTATGGCATTCTAGGGTAACTAATCTTCTAACAGCCCTTTGTCTATAATGATATAAGAAAATGTACCCTTGGCAATAGTGAAACTCACTAAACATGAATTAATCTTATTTTATTAAAATATTATATTAAAATTTATTGTGATAAAAAATATTTTGCTGATTAAATCAGCTTTGAACTATTTTATCAAGAAATTCTAAAAGATAAAAAAAGAATCCCATGGAAGTAATTTCTATTTACAGACCCTTTCAATGTACATAAAAATTATTTCATGATTGTAGTCTTTCATACATACAGAATTTTACATTATTTTTTACTTTATGTTTCATAAGTATTGTTCCCTGTCTGCCCATCATACTTATTATTTTCATAGTTGCCTAATATTCACAGTATTGATATTTTATTATTTGATTAGCCTCTCTCTTTTGTCAGAAATTTAAAGTCTTTCCAGTTTGGGGTAGTATAGGTAATGCTGCTCTAAGCATATCTCTTTATTTAGAGATACTTTCCAATAATATGCTTTTCTCCTCTTAGATTGTTTTCTTAAGATATATTTCCAGAAATAGGATATTATATTGTCTGGTATTTGATATGCATTTGTCAAGTTGTTCTCCAAAAGAAATGTTACCTATTCACAAAGTCTAGAGCAATAAATGGACAAAATTATTTTTCTGTAGCCCTGGCAATACTATAACGATGAAATTCCATTAGTGCTATGCAACAAAACTCAGATTTCTTTCTTATTTTACTGGTAAATCTTGGAGTTATTTGGAAATCGCTCTTTGCTAATGTAAGACACGTGACATCAATGCATAGGTCATGCTCCTACCTATAGGGCTGTCCACAGGGAGCAGGACCCACCGCAGGCCACCTGGGAACCTCCACTGAGACTAGCCCTAGTATCTCCTTCCCGCCCTCCCCCCCGCCTCTCTTGCTTTCTTCCTAAATTAGATTCTGAACTGCTGACAGGAGAACAGGACCAACACAAGTGAAATAGAATAGTGAGCACCAAAGTCACATGACCTCAAAGGGCCTCTGAGTCCCTGAGACTAGCCTGTAGTTTTTGGTTTTCTACAGGGAAGCGGAGAGGATGGTACCATCTTCCAACCCTGGAAACCTTGGCTAATGAGAAGAGTGAATGATCCTTTTCTGGGGGAAATCTTGTACGGTCATTGGTGTCTCTCATAAAGAGAATCAAACTAATACAAAGGGAAAAAGAGTTCCAGGATATATGGTGAGCAAAACAAATTGCTTAATAAAGTATCAGCAATATTAGCTCAGATAGCCTGGGACATGCCATTGCTACTCAAATCCAAGAAGGCTTCCTTTTCAGATGCAGCTTTCTGAAGAGAGCTCCGAAGCGAGCACTAGGTCCCACAGTCTGAACTTTGACAATTATGTGAAATAAAGAACAAAGAAAGGGTTATCGATAATAATGATTTATCAATGGGAGTGTGTTCTCTACCTTTCAATGTGTCTTGAACCCTTCAAATGGCACCATTGTTTCCTTGGATGAAGTGAGCCAGGCAACCCCCCCACCCCATCACTGGGGAATCTTTGTTGCCTTCCTTGAAAAACATTTAAAACAAACAAGCCCCTTTCTCTTGCCATAGACAGTACAAGCAATATTAATGGTTATCTACCTGTGATAAGCACAACAGTCTCATTTTACCTGACTTGAAAGGGTCATCTGTACTGTCAAGCCCAATTAACCTGTCTTACTCTCACACAAAGAAGGAAGGTTACCGAAAGGCCACATCTTGCCCTGTATCTTGGCTGCTCTGGTACAATGGCCTGATCAAAGGCCACCAGAGCATCAGGTCAATAAAGGCAGACCCTGCTTTTTGAGGATACTGGCATAGTGCCACATGGAAGCCTGTGGGTTCATACTGGAAGGCCCAGACACCAAGACAGGATTTTATACGTACAGGGCCTCCCAGAGGTTGAGAGAGGCCCTGGGCCACTTCTCAATTTTATAACAGGATTATAAATAATTGTGGTACACTTTAAATGTTTATGGTTAATAAATTAATGCTTTTCATACAAAAGCAGTACAATATAATTTGGTTTTTCGTAAGATAATTAGAGGATTTATAAAAAATACTTAATTTTAAGTGTACTATAGGTGGGACACCTGTAATGGGACAGAAGCTTACATTTGAATGATGAACATCTTCTGTAAATCAAAGACCTCCTTTAGGGAAAAAGAACCCAAAGGCCACATTTGAAGCCCTGGGTGAATGAAAAGTCTGAGTCAATTGCATATCAAGGGCTCCCTTGGCTCCCCCGAGACCTGTGTGTGCAGGTCCCAAGACCCACATTACTTGTCTGGTTGACAAAGCCTATGTCAGGTCTGAAAATCTGTTGGACACTCAAATATCTGTTGGTATATGTGGTTCTGTTTCATAGATTTCTACTGCTAATAAGAAATAAATTAAAAACTCACTTATTTATTCTCTGCTTCTAGGAAAGCTTGGCTTTATGTCATCCTAGCTGTTTAGCTACAGTGTGGTTCTTACTTCCCTTAATGGCTCTTTTCAGTGTTTATACATTTGAATTTCTGAAGAAAAATTAAATGGAACTGAGATTATTTGATCTGGAAAAAAAGGGAATTTGGTAGGGTTTCCAGATGTCCCATATGGCTGGAACACACGCACACACACACACATGCCCACACACACACGTGCCCACACACACACAGTCACTCACATGCACTTACACACACAATGTCTGAGTCCAGATTAGACAGCACAGGATTAGGATAATTCTTGTCAAAATATGTACCATATTCTCCAACTTTAAATCTGGCAAAACTAGCAAGGATGAACATTGATAAGAGTCTTTAAGTATCTAAATATTTTCTGTATAAAGTTGAAAACCAGATTTTTTTACACTTCAACTAAGAATATAAAAGAATAAGTGGATTTAAATTAGTCTGGACCAGGAATACATTCTGGATAGGAGAACTGTTAAACTTCAGAATATACTGACAAGAAA
Organism: Leucopleurus acutus; assembly: GCF_964270905.1. Classification (NCBI taxonomy): domain Eukaryota; kingdom Metazoa; phylum Chordata; class Mammalia; order Artiodactyla; family Delphinidae; genus Leucopleurus; species Leucopleurus acutus. Next base: position 53,227,408 of record NC_139157.1, on the reverse strand, counting down.
ATTTGTGGAGTTGTGTCCTCCTCTGGTGGAATGAAGATCTTAAAAACAAAACAAGATAATTTCCTTTGATGTAAGTGGTTCGATCCTTACTCTGGTACAGAAGAGGAATGAATGAAGAAAAAGCATTCACGGTCTCTCAGAACTCTAAAAATATTTTAAGGTACAATTTAAAAATTAAATTTAATTGTCCTGAAATATCTCTAATACCTTCTTTTGGCTACTCCTTTCTGATGATCGCAACTCAGCTGGATAGACTGAGTCATGACTTGAACTTTAAAAATATAACTGAATGTATGACTTTTAATCAGATCAGAGTTGGAGTTCTGTTGTCCTGGGGCATTTTGGAAATGAAGTTCAATACCTAGGAAGGATGGAAGGCCAACAAGAGATGAACCTGGGATTATTATGACCCACTTTTAGCTGAAGTTAGGAGATGTAGGCGGGCACGGTAGAGCTTCAACAGAACTTTGTACAGAAGCTCCTGGTGTGTGATCCTTGGAGTGTGAGATGATGGTCCTTTTGAGCAAGGGAGGCTCTCAGTGCATGTAATAAAGATGAGCAAAAGGTTGGGTGACAGGAACTGAGCTTAGGACATAGCGCCTTGACTCTCTTTGTCTTCCTTCCTTGTCTCTCTCCAAGTTAGCAGGCAGAGCGGCTGTTCCAGATAAGTGCCGACACCAAGGTGTCCACGTCTAGTAGGCTTAACAATTTTAGTAGATATTTTTGGACAAAAGAGGGGCTTATAACCTAACTACGCAGTGGATCTGTTGAACAAATGGTTTTGAGGATGTCTTTTGGCACCAGTGTCTACTCTGGTAGGCAGGTGGTTTATGGTTCCCCAAAGATGTCCATGTCCTAATCACTAAAACCTATGAATATGTTACCTTACATGGAAAAATGAAATGAAGGTTGCAGATGAAATTAAGGTTGCTAATCTACTGACCTTAAAAATAGAGATTATCCAGGTGGGCCCAATGTAATCACAAGGGTCCTTATAAATGGAAGAGAGAGGCAGTAGAATAGGTCAGAGTGATGTGGTATGAGGCCAACTAAACCTACTTTTGCTGGCTTTGGGCAGAGAGACAGAGGACCAAAGCCAAGGAGTTTGGGCAGCCTTTAGACACTGAAAAGGCAAGGAACCGAGTTTTGCCCTTGAGCTTTCAGAAAGGGATGCAGCCCTGTCAACATCTTGATTTTAGTCCAATGAGACCCATGTCGGACTTCTGCTCTATACAACAGCAAAATAATTAAATCTGCATCGTTTCAAACCACTAAGTTAGTGGTAATTTGTTACTGGAGCCAGAGAAAACTAATACACCTATGCTGAAATTCCCAATGACCTTCCCCCACCACACTAAGCAGTCCTTCGAGGAAGAAAAGCAGAACCATGATTATTTAGTGACCTGTACGCAGGTACCACTCACTCAGCGCAATGAAGACGATTTGTGATGCTCCATTCTCCCACCCCAAAATAGAGACACTGATCAACCTCAGAGCAAGATACACTCACCTCTCCCATCTCTCCAACAAAAGCCCTCCTCACTGGCCCCTAAATCATGATTTCATTTTTCTTTTTGTCCAGAGCACACTTGATAGAAACCTTTCACACACAACACATTTTGCTGGGGCTGCTCAGGGTTAAGGTCAAGTCCTTGTGAGCATGTGGTGACTCCAGTCATACCCCTTACGCCTCATTCAGGAATGGGGACACAGTGAGAGCTGAGTTGGATAGAAACGGCCGCTCTAATTTAAACAAAATGCAAATCATGCACAACAAATACCCCAAACTTGCAGTTTAAGATGGAAAGTCAATGGCAGTTGAGGCCAGTTAAGAAGTTGATATATTTTCCTCTCCTACTGTTTTTGTGTGTGTGTGGGCAGTTTAGGTTCCTTGAACCCACTAATATTCAACAGTGAGAATTAAAATTATCTCTGTGGAAGGCATAAGGGGTTTATCCACCAGATGGTTCCTTAGTTTCCTTTCCTGTAAAACGAGAGTGAAATTAGAATCATCTTGTGCTTTAGCACAAGGAACTGGTGGCAAGGCTAAGAATGCTTTTTTTTTTTTTTTTTTTTTTGCGGTACGCGGGCCTCTCACTGTTGTGGCCTCTCCCGTTGCGGAGCACAGGCTCCGGACGCACAGGCTCAGTGGCCATGGCTCACGGGTCCAGCCGCTCCGCGGCATGTGGGATCTTCCCGGACTGGGGCAAGAACCCGTGTCCCCTGCATCGGCGGGCGGACTCTCAACCACTGCGCCACCAGGGAAGCCCTAAGAATGCTTTTGAATCATGTCCTTGGGAAATAGAAAACTGAGATATGAGTTAGGAATACCCCCATCCACTCTTTATTCTAACTAAAGGCATTTTTGGTGCTATGATAACTAATGTTTATGGTGTGTTTACATGAATAGCTACATTTAATCCTCTCATGCTACAGATGAGAAAATGAAGCAAAAAGAGATGAAGGCAATTGCCCAGGAGGATACAGTTAGTACGTGGTGAATCCAGGATTTAAATCTAGACTTCAGGAACTTCATAGCCCTAGTTCTTAATCATGGAACTTTATCATACCTCCAAGGATGGATGCCCTCTTCCATGAGAAGATACAGGCTTAACATGTGATGATTTTGCACAACGTACATTCACATAGGCAGGTCCCCTCACACCAGGAACGTTTCTAACTTTCTTCTCCACCTGCCCAAACCCTACTTAACAATCAGAGCCCAGATCTTTCCATTTCCTCCCCAAGACCTTTCTCCTTACCTCATAAGCAGGTCTTTGGGAGTGGAGGACCCATGCTAATATCCTTTGCAACACTCGGCACAGGGCTTTGCATGTAGCAGGCAGCTGCCGGGGAGTGGAAGTGCCCCTGGTCTTTGTCTCAGAAGAGCCGGACTTGAATCTGCTTTCCCACTTATTGGTAGTGTGGCTGGAGATTGTGACCTCATCTGTAAAGGAAAAAAGGAAAGAAGAGAAAAATAAGTCATATTTATCTCACAGATTTGTGATCCAGATAAAATGAGCTCTTGTTCATAAAAGTATTTTGTAAATTAAAGGACCATTCCAGTAAAAGGGATACTAGGATTATCAAGTAGGATTGTCAAATAAATTTTGTGTTGCATTTCTTGCACTAGTCCTGAGATTGCAGAACTGTGACCAATTTTAAACATGAGCACATTGTCACGAATGCATTATACTGCCATTGAGGAAGGCTGTGAGATCAGGATTATTTACCCTGGGAAAGAGACGCAAGTTTTCAAAACAAACTCCAAGTGTTTGTCTATCCGATAGACAATTGTGAGCATCTCCACAGAGTCTCTGGCCTCAAATTAGAGCAAAAGGGGATTTGGTCCAGACATAAGGAAATGCTTCATGAATATAGAGACTGTGAAACCTACTATTAAGGGAAATTGTGGAGACAAATAACAGCCACAAATAAGTGACTTCATGCTGCCAAATTGACCAAGGAGAAAAAGAAACATGTTTATTTTTCAAAATGTGCATGTTCTGAAGCAATTAAATCTCTTCCCTCACTAAATTGACATAGTTTTGGTCTTAACGGCACTATAAAATTAAATCCTTTAAAAGAGATTTAAAATATAAGAGATGCCATCTCTTCTGGAGAAGAAGGGAAAACAAAATGAAGAAACTCTTAAAAATAGAATTATTCAAGAATACATATCGCAGACTACCATAAAAACTTACTTAAAGATAATAAAACCTCCAAGAAATGGTCTCAATGAAATTAAAACCAGCTCACATAGATCCCGTCTCTTTCCCCCCTCAGACTGTCTCCCCCACCTCCTGCCACAATCACTCTTTCTACTTGAGCACCCACCACTGTTATGCTCAGATTGGGGACCACAGCACCCTACTTGGCTTGGTAAGTGGTCAGTGTTGAGAAGGTAGAGTGGCTTTCAATACCTATACGGATGTTACACAAAACAGGTGAAAACCTAATGCCACTAAAGACGTGGTTCCTATCTAGTTCTACTTCGTATGTTTCTTTCAAAAGGATGAGACCATTTCTGTGACGACTGAACACTGACAGCAAATGTAACCTGAGTCCAGTTAAAGGTCACTGACCGTGCTCCACGCTCTGCAATAAGCTTATCAGGACATCTCTTGAAATAATAGTCACTTCCCGGTCTCCTTCATCTTCTTTGCTCTTTGCCTTCCTCCCTCCTCCCCCAGCAGTGCCCACCCTTCCCTTTCAGGCATGTATCCTTCAGCAAGGTTCTCTCTTTTCTTGGGCTCTTCCTGTTGCCATCACAAAGCCCTCAATGTCCTGTACGGGGTATCTTCATCTAACCTGGAGTCAAAGGCCATTCTTGCCTCAGGAAAAAAAAAGGAAAAAGGAAAATCCCATAATTTAAATGTCTTCCTTAAAAAAGAAGGGGATGTAGTTTTAAAATAAACACTGAATGAATATATACTGAAGAAAACTTCTACGCGAAGCAATGCCATTTCATAATTTTCTTACAGAATCTGAGAGTGAAAAGTGTTTCTATCAACACGTGGAATCTGTCATGCAGGCAGCATTCCTTTGCATTTCCTGGGTCATTGACTCAAGACTCGATTTTCCTAAAACACAGAAGTAGATTATTTAACAAATGCTTCGAAGGAGTCTGCCAGTGATTACTAAAATAGACATGTGCCATCGCTGCTCCAGGTCTCAGGACATTTCAGGCACTTAGTATCTTGAGCGGCTGCCTGCCAAGTTCCAAGATCAGCAATTATGTGGAAATAAGAATGATCAGTCTTTTATTGTAGCAAATGTAACTAGCTACTCGAGAAAGATAAGCTCACTTTTGGCAGAGAATTGCCAAAATCTCTAAGTAAACCTGACACAGGTATTTTGCATGGCTGGGGATACCTAATGTGCCTGTCTAGAGTTTATTCCAGGGTAGTTTATTCGCAGTTATGAACCAGTTTCTTTGCATAATGTCTACAGTGTGAAAGTGCCACAGGGGCCTTGGGGTGAGTGAGACCCAAGCCCTGGGCTCAGTGATCGGGAACTATTCTGAGAGCACTGAATCTGGGTCCTTCACTATGAAGTACGAGGCCATTGTCATCCAGTCCCCAACCCCGTCTCTGCCCACATCTCCACTGACTTTCCTCCTGCCTTGCTACACTCCCGCCACACCAGCTTCCTTTCTGTTCCTGAAACTTTCCAAGTAAGCCCCTGCTTAGTGCCAGACAGGTGGAGCCTCAGTCCTAGATGCTCCGCCTGCCTGGCACTCCCAGATATATATCCACAGGGTTCCCTCCTCACTTCACTCAGGTTTCCTGTTCAGATATCCCCTCCTCAGAGAGCCTCCCTTATCATCCTATCTGAGAACACACCTGTCACTCATCATCTCCTATCCTTGCTTTAATTTTCTTTTTTCTTTTTAATGAATTCAACCATTTAAAGAAAATTTTATTGTAGTTTTTTATACAGCAGGTTCTTATTAGTCATTTATTTTATACATATTAGTGTATACATGTCAATCCCAATCTCCCAATTCATCCCACCACCACCAGCACCCCGCTTTCCCCCCTTGGTGCCAATACATTTGTTCTCTACATCTGTGTCTCTCTTTCCGCCTTGCAAACTGGTTCATCTGTACCATTTTTCTAGATTCCACATATATGCGTTAATATACAATATTTGTTTTTCTCTTTCTGACTTACTTCACTCTGTGTGACAGTCTATAGGTCTATCCACGTCTCTACAATGACCCAATTTCGTTCCTTTTTATGGCTGAGTAATATTCCATTGTATATATGTACCATATCTTTTTATCCATTCGTCTGTCGGTGGGCATTTAGGTTGCTTCCATGACCTGGCTATTGTAAATAGTGCTGCAGTGAACACTGGGGTCCATGTGTCTTTTTGAATTATGGTTTTCTCTGGGTATATGCCCAGTAGTGGGATTGCTGGGTCATATGGTAATTCTACTTTTAGTTTTTTAGGGAAACTCCATACTGTTCTCCATAGTGGCTGTATCAATGTACATTCCCACTGACAGTGCAAGAGGGCTCCCTTTTCTCCACACCCTCTCCAGCATTTGTTGTTTGCAGATTTTCTGATGATGCCCCTTCGAAACGGTGTGAGGTGATACCTCACTGTTGTTTTGATTTGCATTTCTCTAGTAATTAGTGATGTTGAGCAGCTTTTCATGTGCCTCTTGGCCATCTGTATGTCTTCTCTGGAGAAATGTCTATTTAGGTCTTCTGCCCATTTTTTGATTGAGTTGTTTGTTTTCTTAATATTGAGCTGCATGAGCTGCTTATATATTTTGGAGATTAATCCTTTGTCCATTGTTTCGTTTGCAAATATTTTCTCCCATTCTGAGGGTTGTCTTTTCGTCTTGCTTATAGTTTCCTTTGCTGTGCAAAAGCTTTTAAGTTTAATTAGGTCCCATTTGTTTATTTTTGTTTTTATTTCCATTACTCTAGGAGATGTGTCAAAAAAGATTTTGCTGTGATTTATGTCAGAGTATTCTTCCTATGTTTTCCTCTAAGAGTTTTACAGTGTCTGGTCTTACATTTAGGTCTTTAATCCATTTTCAGTTTATTTTTGTGTATGGTGTTAGGCAGTGTTCTAATTTCATTCTTTTACTTGTAGCTGTCCAGTTTTCCCAGCACCACTTATTGAGGAGACTGTCTTTTCTCCATTGTATATCCTTGCCTCCTTTGTCATAGATTAGTTGACCATGGGTATGTGGGTTTACCTCTGGGCTTTCTATCCTGTTCCATTGATCTATATTTCTGTTTTTGTGCCAGTACCATATTATCTTGATTACTGTAGCTTTGTAGTACAGTCTGAAGTCAGGGAGTCTGATTCCTCCAGCTCTGTTTTTTATCCCTTAAGATTGCTTTTGCTGTTCAGGGTCTTTTGTGTCTCCAAACAAATTTTAAGATTTTTTGCTCTAGTTCTGTAAAAAAATGCCATTTGTAGTTTGATAGGAATTGCATTGAATCTGTAGATTGTCTTGGGTAGTATAGTCATTTTCACAATATTGATTCTTCTAATCCAAGAACATGGTATATCTCTCCATCTGTTTGTGTCATCTTTGATTTCTTTCATCAGTGTCTTATAGTTTTCTGAGTCCAGGTCTTTGACCTCCTTAGGTAGGTTTATTCCTTGGTATTTTATTCTTTTTATTGCAGTGGTGAACGGAATTGTTCCCTTAATTTCTCTTTCTGATCTTTTGTTGTATAGGAATGCAAGAGATTTCTGTGCATTAATTTTGTATCCTGAAACTGTACCAAATTCATTGATTAGCTCTAGTAGTTTTCTGGTGGCATCTTCAGGATTATCTATGTATAGTAGCATGTCATCTGCAAACAGTGACAGCTTTACTTCTTCTTTTCCAATTTGTATTCCTTTTATTTCTTTTTCTTTTCTGATTGCCGTGGCTAGGACTTCCAAAACTATGTTGAATAACAGTGGTGAGAGTGGACATCCTTGTCTCGTTCAGGATCTTAGAGGAAATGCTTTCAGTTTTTCACCATTGAGAACGATGTTTGCTGTGGGTTTGTCTTATATGGCCTTTATTATGTTGAGGTAGGCTCCTTCTATGCCCACTTTCTGGAGAATTTTTATCATAAACGGTATTGAATTTTGTCAAAAGCTTTTTCTGCATCTATTGAGATGATCATATGGTTTTTATTCTTCAATTTGTTAATATGGTGTATCACATTGATTGATTTGCATATATTGAAGAATCACTGCATCCTTGGGATAAATCCCACTTGATCATGGTGTATGATTCTTTTAATGTGTTGTTGGATTCTGTTTGCTTGTATTTTGTTGAGGATTTTTGCATCTATATTCATCAGTGATATTGGTCTGTAATTTTCTTTTTTTGTAGTATCTTTGTGTGGTTTTGTTATCAGGGTGATGATGGCTTCATAGAATGAGTTTGGGAGTGTCCCTTCCTCTGCAAATTTTGGAAGAGTTTGAGAAGGATGGGTGTTAGTTCTTCTCTAAATGTTTGATAGAATTCACCTGTGAAGACATCTGGCCCTGGACTTTGGCCTGTTGGAAGATTTTTAACCACAGTTTCAATTTCATTACTTGTGATTGGTCTGTTCATGTTTTCTATTTCTTCCTGGTTCAGTCTTGGAAGCTTATACCTTTCTAAGAATTTGTCCATTTCTTCTAGGTTGTCCATTTTATTGGCATAGAGTTGTTTGTAGTAGTCTTTTATGATGCTTTCTATTTCTGCAGTGTCCGTTGTCACTTCTTTTTCATTTCTAATTTTATTGATTTGAGTCCTCTCCCTCTTTTTCTTGATGAGTCTGGCTAAAGGTTTATCAATTATGTCTATCTTCTCAAAGAACCAGCTTTTAGTTTTATTGATCTTTGCTATTGTTTTCTTTGTTTCTATTTCATATATTTCTGCTCTGATCTTTATGATTTCTTTCCTTCTACTAACTTTGGGTTTTCTTTGTTCTTCTTTCTCTAGTTCCTTTAGATTGTTTATTTGAGATTTTTTTTTCTTGAGGTAGGATTGTACTGCTATAAACTTCCCTCTTAGAAGTGCTTTTGCTGCATCCCATAGGTTTTGGATCATTGTATTTTCATTGTCATTTGTCTCTAGGTATTTTTTTATTTCCTCTTTGATTTCTTCAGTGATCTCTTGGTTATTTAGTAACGTATTGTTTAGCCTCCATGTGTTTGTGTTTTTTATGTTTTTTTCCCCGTAATTGATTTCTAATCTCATAACATCCTGGTCAGAAAGATGCTTGATATGATTTAAATTTTCTTAAACTCACCGAGGCTTGATTTGTGACCCAAGATATGATCTATTCTGGAGAATGTTCTGTGTGCACTTGAGAAGAAAGTGTAATCTGTTTTCGGACAGAATGTTCTATAAATATCAATTAAGTCCATTATGTTTAATGTATCATTTAAAGCTTGTGTTCCCTTATTAATTTTCTGTCTGGATGATCTGTCTATTGGTGGAAGTGAGGTGTTAAAGCCCGCAACTATTATTGTGTTACTGTGGATTTCCTCTTTTAGAGCTGTTAGCATCTGCCTTATGTATTGAGGTGCTCCTATGTTGGGTGCATATATATTTACAATTGCTCTATATTTCCCTGGATTGATCCCGTGATCTTTATGTACTGTCCTTCCTTGTCTCTTGTAACATTCTTTATTTTAAAGTCTATTTTATCTGACATGAGTATTGCTACTCCAGCCTTTCTTTTGATTTTGATTTGAATGGAATATCTTTTTCCATTCCCTCACTTTCAGTCTGTATGTGTCCCTAGGTCTGAAGTGGGTCTCTGGTAGACAACATATATATGGGTCTTGTTTTTGTATCCATTCAGCAAGCCTGTACCTTTTGGTTGGAGCATTTAATCCATTCACATTTAAGGTAATTATCGATATGTATGTTCCGATTACCATCTTCTTAAATGTTTTTGGTTTGTTTTTGTAGGTCATTTTCTCCTCTTGTGTTTCCCACTGAGAGAAGTTCCTTTAGCATTTGTTGTAAAGCTGGTTTGGTGGGGCTGAATTCTCTTAGCTTTTGCTTGTCTGTAAAGCTTTTGATTTCTCAGTCGAATCTGAACGAGATCCTTGCAGGGTAGAGTAATCTTGGTTGTAGGTTCTTCCCTTTCATCACTTTAAGTATATTATGCCACTCCCTTCTGGCTTGTAGAGTTTCTGCTGAGAAATCACCTGTTAACCTTATGGGAGTTCCCTTGTATGTTATTTATCATTTTTCCCTGGCTGCTTTTAACAATTTTTCTTTGTTTTTAATTTTTGTCAATTTGATTACTATGTGTCTCGGCATGTTTCTCCTTGGGTATATCCTTCCTGGTACTCTCTGCACTTCCTGGACTTGGGTGGCTATTTTCTTTCCCATGGTAGGGAAATTTTTAACTATAATCCCTTCAAATACTTCCTCGGATCCTTTCTCTCTCTCTTCTCCTTCTGGGACCCCTATAATGCAAATATTGTTTAATTGTTTTAAACAATTAAGTGTTTAAACAATTTAAGGGTTTACTTTACTCGTTGTCCCAGAGGTCTCCTAGGTCTCTTTTCATTCTTTTTTCTTTATTTGTTACACAGTAGTGAATTCCACCATTCTGTCTTACAGGTCACTTATCCGTTCTTCTGCCTCAGTTATTCTGCTACTGATTCCTTCTAGTGTATTTTTCATTTCAGTTATTGTATTGTTCATCTCTGTTTGTTTGTTCTTTAATTCTTCTAGGTATTTGTTAAACGTTTCTTGCATCTTCTCGATCTTTGCCTCTCTTCTTTTTCCGAGGTCATCTTCACTATCATTATTCTGAATTCTTTTTCTGGAATGTTGCCTATCTCCACTTCATTTAATTGTTTTTCTGGGATTTTATCTTGTTCCTTCACCTATTACATATTCCTCTGCCTTTTCATCTTGTCTATCTTTCTGTGAATGTGTTTTTCGTTCCACAGGCTGCAGGATTGTAGTTCTTCTTGCTTCTGCTGTCTGCCCTCTGGTAGATGAGGCTATCTAAGAGGCTTGTGCAAGTTTCCTTATGGGAGCAGCTGGTGGTGTGTAGAGCCAGGTGTTGTCCTGGTGGGCAGAGCTCAGTAAAACTTTAATTCGCTTGTCTGCTGATGGGTGTGGCTGAGTTCCCTCCCTGTTTGTTGTTTGGCCTAAGGTGACCCAGCACTGGAGGCTACAGGCTCTTTGGTGGGCTAATGGCAGACTCCGAGAGGGCTCATGCCAAGGAGTATTTCTCAGAACTTCTGCTGCCAGTGTCCTCGTCCCCACATTGAGCCACAGCCACCCCCTGCCTCTGCAGGAGACCCTCTAACACTAGCAGGTAAGTCTGGTTCAGTCTCCCCTGGGGTCACTGCTCCTTCCCCCTGGGTCCTGGTGCGCACACTACTTTGTGCCCTCCAAGAGTGGAGTCTCTGTTTCCCTCAGTCCTGTCACAGTCCTGCAATCATATCCCACTAGCCTTCAGAGTCTGATTCTCTAGGAATTCCTCCTCTGTTGCCGGACCCCCATGTTGGGAAGCCTGACGTAGGGCTCAGAACCTTCACTCCAGTGGGTGGACTTCTGTGGTATAACTGTTCTCCAGTTTGTGAGTCACCCACCCAGCAGCTATGGGATTTGATTTTACTGTGATTGCGCCCCTTGTACCGTCTCATTGTGGCTTCTCCTCTGTCTTTGGATGTGGGGTATCTTTTTTTGGTGAGTTCCAGTGTCTTCCTGTCGATGATCGTTCAGCAGTTAGTTGTGATTCCAGTGCTCTCGCAAGAGGGAGTGAGCGCATGTTCTTCTGCTCTGCCATCTTGAACTAATCTCCCGCTTTAATTTTCTTTATACACCTTCTTTTGTTTCATTCACAGATATGTCTTCATTGCTTCCTACAGTATCTGGTAAATGGTTGGTGCTCAGTAAACATCACTAATCTAATGAATGAATGGATGGATGTTCAACCTAATGAGGGGACTGGACAGATTCACAGATAATTACAGTACAGTCATTGCTTGAAGCCACATCTTCTGTCCTTTGCTAGTTCCTTTTATTCCCACTCTCCTTAACCTCCAAACTCCCCACTCCCCCATTCGTGCAACATTATGTGCTCCCTGTAATGTTGTGAAACCTCCTTTTGCCACTAGCTTTATCTAAGCAAGGTGGGTTTTTTTCTCCCCTATGGATGGAAAACTCAGCAGTTTTCTTGGCTAGGGTCCATTGAAAGATCGCATAAAGATTTCTTTCCAAAAAGGATTCAAATGTAAACCAGGACCCCATCTTTGCAAGCATTCCACCTAAACAAGTTATATATTTGGGGAATATGTACAGTATATAATTGAACATTACATAGATATGTATATATATATATATGTATATATATATATACACACACACTCATATGGGGCAGGAGAGAAAGGGAGAGAGAGAGAGATGCAAGCTTAGTTCTCTGCTTCTACTTAAATTCTTATCTGAGTAAATTTAAGCTGGAACCTAGCTGTGACAACAATTTGGTAAATTTTCTCTGTGAGTGTTTTTTAAAACATTCCCAAGGCCCACGTAAGGCCAATAATATTCTTTCAGGACACTCAGCTACCATGATTCCTGAGAAAGAAGGGTCAGAGAACTACCTAGCATTTATTAAGTGCTTACTATATTCCATGTACTGACCTGGAGTTTTACAACTTTGCTTAGGCCCATGGCAGGGTTCCTGTTTGTTATGCATTACTTGCTAAGGCAATCAGAACACCAGTAGCTTACGAGCCTACCTCTAGTACTTCAGGTATCTTAAGAGTTCCAGAAGCATATGTGATGTCTCTTGAATGACTAAGCATATTAGATAGTGTGGAGCCTAAGCTGCTGTAACGGAAAGCCCATAAAATACATCACCTTAATAAGAGAAAAGTTATTTCTTTTCCATATAACAGTCCAAAGGTGTTCTAATAGGGCTGAAAAGGCAGCACTGCCCTGCAAGTTCACCTAGGAACCACACATGTGGGCTGGTTCTGACAACATCAACATACGCCTCTATATCTAGATTCAAAGTAGCTTGTCCGGTTGTTGCCATTTCTAAGCCAGAAGGAAGAAGAAAAGAGGAAGTGTAGACTGAGCACTTTCATCTTTAAGGAAAAGATGGAGGAGTTGCAAATGCCATCTCTTCCTTACATCCCATTGGTGAGAATTTAGTCACATGGTCATACTTGCAAAGGAGGCTGGGAAATGTAGTCTTTAGCTGGGTGGCCATGTGCCCAGGTAGACTTGGAGAGAGTTATATTACTAAGAAGAAGGGGAGTGAATGGTCCTGGGGGATGGTTGACAGTCTTTTACCAAACTAGGTTATTAACTGGTTGAATTTTAGGCCTGAGGAATAAACTCTCTGGGTGATATAATGAACACTGGCATATTCTGCCTGACTAGAACCTTTGAACAACTTTCCTGAGTTTGGGGAATTTCCTGATGTCTCCCCATGAGCAAAGGCAATAGCTTATTCTTCCACCATCTCTGGCAGGTAGGGCCCAAGCATGTGCCCCAGGCTCTGCTGACCAGATACACTGTATGAGACTTCAGTTCAGAGGCAAGAAGCATGAGGAGACATTCAGAATCCATTCTCTAGTGGTGGGTAGCAACAGAGACATTTGATTTGGGGACAGCAGTAGCACTGGTTCTGGTGTCTGTTATTTAAGCACAGATCACTCAGAAGAGGAAATATGGCTGCTCTGGCCAATGAAAAGAGTTTCCCTCCCAATTCTGGACTTGGTTTGGGTTTCCTTTGCTTTGGACCTTGCAGTTGGAACACACATAGAAACTGTGTGTGTTTATTATTCCTCTGAGGCTCTTCCTAGAGGTAAGGGTTCTAACTTGGGATAGAGATTTTGGTTAGCTTTTTAATCAGTTGTGTCCTGGTAATGGTTTCTGTGGGATAAAAGCTCTACTTGTATCTCAGTCATTATGGATAGTGAGTCAATTCAAGACTTTAAGTGAGGCTTATTCTCTTCAGAGATTAAGGCAGTAGTTTCTGAAGAAATTAAAAAAAAAAATCTTGTTAATTAGAGAGCGTCACTGGATTGTGTTTGTCACCATCAGAGAGCCCTGCTGCTGGCTGCGATTTCCTGTGTCACACTTCCTCTCATCCCTCAGGTTTGCACTTATGACAATTAGAAGGGCTGTGTCTCAGCCACTGCCACCCACACCTCTTTCCCACTAGCACTGATTGGACGGAATGTCAAAGACGACTCAGAACATGTGACCTGGGTGGGAAGAACTAAGGGGTCTCATTATGTTCTGTCTTGTTTCATTTATTTATGTCTCATCATAATCTATGCCAGCTATTCCCTTTGAATCTTCCATAGATTCCAGTCACAGGCCAGGCTCATAAATGGACCCAAATTAGTGGACATAAGAAGCATAAAAGGCATTTAATAAATATCGGTTGAATTGAAGTAAATGAGATTGAAAAATGCCCCCACCGAGGTACAGGTCTCTTAGGGATTGTTTGGTTGAAAAAGCCAGAAACCCAGATGACCAGCTAAAGCCAAAAAGGGAAATTTATTGGAAGGATACATGGATTTCTTTATGAGAGAATGCACGAGAAGTGGAAACTCATCAGGGATGAAGGAGAATGCTCTTTAGGGTGGTGAGTTCCCTCATTTCTGAAAAATTGGTCTATTCTCTCTCTCTTATTTTCTCTCTTTTTCTCTGTCTCATTCTCTTTCTCTCTTTGCCAGACTGACTTACATTTTTTTAAAAAATTTTATTGAAGTAGAATTGACCTACAACACTATGTTACAGACTGACTTTTTTTTTTACTTTTCAGAGTGTATGACAGAAAACTGCATCTCCAACCCCACATGAAGTCCACTTTGAAGTGCTCAGTATATGCCACTAGAGCCATTCTGTTCCCAACACGTGTAACACCTGGGCACTGGCTTTCTTTCATGTGTTGGACTGACATCATTGTCAAGCAGAATTCCTTCCCACTGACCTAGGATGTTACCTGACATTCTTTTTAATACAGAACTCCAGACAGCCATTACCAGTTGTTTGAAAACGCTCATCTCTGTTCTAATTCCTCTTTCACTGTACAGTCCTCCAAACATTTTAAGGTAGCTATGGAGTCTTCTGTGAGTGTGTTGCTCTAAGACTGAGAACCATTAATTTCTTGAGTTATATGACATGGTTTTGAGCCTCCCTTACTCTCCTGGTAACAGCAGAGTTGCATCAAAAGCTCATTTAACGTCCAGAGATTCAGTGATATCTGTGTTATACCAAACCACAACAACAAAGGCTTTGGCGGGAAATCCCTTTATGCTACTCTTCCTATTTCACTCACCATTCCCACAGGATTCACAGTGAACCCGGGAAGGGGAGCCTTAGAAAACATACATAGGGAAACAAAAGGAGATCATTCATGGCTTTTGACCTTTCTGTGACCCAGGTGCTGGCAATATGAAATCTACTTAAGGAATTTCCAAAGATAAAGTTGATTTTAAATCTACATGATTTATAGTGTGGTGACTTTAGAACTTATACCCCAACTAGAATGTGACTTCACTCTATTCTTTCCTGAAGGTGGTCCTCTTTGCCCTCCTTTCACTTTAGAGTTGGAAGCGGGACTCCCCATGTGGTCTCAGCAGCAGAAGAAGTTATCATCTTATCAGTTCTAGATGCTATAGTTCTACATATGCAGCACCTTAGCAGCACAGGGCTTACTGAAACCCAAAATCCTGCATCTCCAAACGTGTACAGTAAAACTCAAGGATGATGCACCCACCCATAGTGTGAATGCAAATAGAATAGTCAGCTCCCACCCAGCCCCACTGTCATTTACCTTGCGTTATCTTACCCCAGTAGGTAAAAGCATACTCCAAGTGTGTGATGTAACTATCATTTACAAGATGACTCAAGCGAAAAGCACACTGAAGAGGATGCAGTACCAAGAAGATACTCAGTAAATATTAGCCTCTTCCGACCTCAGCAGCTGCTCTATCCTGCACAGGTGCAGGCCTTTACCTGAATCGTTATTATTCTCACCTCATCACCTCATCAAGCCTGTCATGATGTTTCTAGTCCAGGGTCCCATTGCCCAGCGTATTTGCTTGTGTTCCCAGGTTTGCATGCTTCTGATTTGTCGACTGACTTTTGGACAGCATTTTCCTTTTTACGTGTTCCAACTGGGTGGGAGACAGTTGGCTCTGTATAACAGAGTGCCACCTGGTTAAAAATAATCTAAAACGTTATTTAATGATTTTCTAAAAATTACATATGTTGAAATAACTTTCTAGGCCCCAGATGGAGCTACTCCTGACTGGGGTGTCAGGTCAGCAAACCGAAACTTAGATGGCTTTCCTGCCCCTGTAAATGCGCCACTTGACTATAAACACAGCCGATCCAGTCAGCCAATCCCCAAACGCCAATCCCCAAGGCCCGCCTCTGGGCCTTCTCACCCCAAACAAATGCAACTATGTGGCCCTAGCAAATCCGATATTTTCTATTTTTCTCTTCCTTGTTCTTGGTGCTTCCTGACTTCTGCTCCATTTTGCTGTTCTGGAAAAGGAGGTTGTCTACTTCGTTTTTAACACTTAAATTGTCTTCTTTAATCATTTTTTCTTACAATTTTATTTATTTATTTATTATGATTCATTTAATTAATTTATTTATGGGAATATAATTGCTTTACAATGTTGTGTTAGTTTCTGCTGTATGACAAAGTGAATCAGCTATATGCATACGTAGATCCCCTCCCTCTTGGACCTCCCTACCATCCTCCCCCCCACCCCCATCCTCCCCCCCACCCCCTCCTCCCCCTCCTCCCCCACCCCCTCCTCCCCCTCCTCCCCCACCCCCTTCCTCCCCCCCTCCTCCCCCCCACCCCCCTCCTCCCCCCACCCCCCCTCCTCCCCCCGGACCCCCATCCTCTCGCCCATCTAGGTCATCACAGAGCACTGAGCTGAGCTTCCTGTGCTATAGGGCAGGTTCCAACTAGCTATCTCTTTTACACGTGGTAGTGTATATATGTCAATCCCAATCTCCCAACTCATCCCACCCTCCCCTTTCCCGCCCTGTGAAACACATGTAGCAAGTTGAAACAATAGAGGGCAATCCCCAAGGCTGGTCTCCTGTTACAGAGCAAAGATTCTCAAGTAGCAGAAGAGAAATAAAGGAACAAGAGATTTAATATTCTGTTGTTGTTCATCCACTTTGTCTCAAGTTTAAGGTGCACTGAATTTAAAAATCTGCCCCCTCATGCTCCACCTTTGGCTCAGCTGCCAGCAGCTTTGGTTGTAGTCATGCCTGTACTAAGCCTGCAAATACAATAGAACAGGAAAGTACAAAAAATTCACCAAAGGCTGTCAGGAGATCCTCCAAATGATTAAGGATGACGATACTATACAGAAAATGAAGCCATTTGAGAGATCTGAGATATCCTGAAGGAAGAGAAAGTTTACCTGTATTATTTCAGGAAGGCTTCTGATACCATGTGATACCAAAGAACAATGCCCAAGTGCAGGACAGACAAGAAATAAAAGAGAAGAAACCAGTTTCTCAAAGAGGAGAAAAAGCTATAAAGAGAACTACGAACCTCTACAAACATCAGGCTTAAAGGGGTTAGATTTACATATAGATCATCCAAAAAGAGAAAATAGGATTGGCATACGAAGCTCCAATATGCCCCTCCCTCCTTGCAATTTCTAAAGGTGAAGGTGAGTATCTAACAAAACCACAGAGGATAATAAAACACACACACACACACACACACACACTTGCAGATGCATAAATAATGTTTTATATATAAATAAAACATTATATACTTATAATGTTACACTTAATAATAACATTATAAATAAACATATATAAAACATTATAAAGGATCAAGATTAAAATATGTCCTGATACTGTAAAAAAAATTATAATACGAAATATGGCTGAAAAACTAAGGACCCTGCATGATTAGGGATGAATTTTGTGTCACTTGCTATATATACATATACATACACACACACACACACACACACACACACACACACTTGCAGATGCATAAATGTTTTATATATAAAACATTATATACTTATAATGTTACACTTAATGATAACATTATAAATAAACATATATAAAACATTATAAAGGATCAAGATTAAAATATATCCTGATACTGTAAAAAAAAATTATAGTAAGAAATATGGCTGAAAAACTAAGGACCCTGCATGATTAGGGATGAGTTTTGTGTCACTTGCTATACACACACACACACACACACACACACACATACATAATACAGCTTAAAATTTTTAGGCCTGATCTGTAATGTACAGGGGAGCAGTATGGGATAGAAAACTGCTCTAGGATAGAGCATGGCGTCTGGAACTAGAATATCCCAGGTTTGAGTCCTGGCTTGGCCACTTGCTGTTTACTTTAACTAAAATTTTCTGAGTCCCAGTTTTCTCATACTTAAAACTGACATAATAAGAGAGAAGTGACAACATGTTGCATTCTGTAACGTCTAGATGAGATAATATCCTCTCCTTTCAAGTACTGAGTAGACAAGAAAATAAGCATAAAGAAAAATTCCATTTTCTTGAGCCAAGACTTCCTGGCTGTGCTGTTTGTGTTTATTCCACTAATTTTTCAATAATTAGGAAAACAGGAATAATGGAAACACCAATAAAATTAACTCAACTTAGAAAAAGTAATGCGGCCAGAAAAACCCATTCTATTGTGTATTTTTATACATCAGAAAAAAAATTCATTTTGTAATGCTATATTGGGACCATCCCTAGAGGTCATCTGTCCTAGACAAATTGTATTAATTACCAGTCCAAGTTTAGAGTTGGAAATAGAAATACCTCCAGGTATTTTATGAAGAAAGAGATTTAATACAGAGAAATAGCACTTCAAGGAAAACAAATACCGCATGCTAACACAAATATATGGAATCTAAAAAAAAAAAAAGAAAGAAAATGGTCAGAAGAACCTAGGGGCAAGACAGGAATAAAGATGCAGATCTACTAGAGAATGGACTTGAGGATATGGGGAAGGGGAAGGGGAAGCTGGGACAAAGTGAGAGAGTGGCATGGACATATATAAGCTACCAAACGTAAAATAGATAGCTAGTGGGAAGCAGCCGCATAGCACAGGGAGATCAGCTCAGTGCTATGTGACCACCTAGAGGGGTGGGATAGGCAGGGTGGGAGGGAGAAGACGCAAGAGGGAGGAGATATGGGGATATATGTATACGTAGAGCTGATTCACTTTGTTATAAAGCAGAAACTAACACACCATTGTAAAGCAATTATACTCCAATAAAGATGTTGAAAAGAAATAGCACTTCAAAAACTGCTTGAAGGGCTGGAGGTCACCACTGACATGGCTGAGCTCGAGAACAAACTGCTCCTACATCAGCAGCCTCTCTAACACCTCACCTCCTCTGACAGCTTTGCTTGTCAGCAGGAAAGAAAACAATCACAGCTACAGATCATCTCTACTAACATTTGTAGAGAAAAAGATAGCCAATAAGAAATTTCAATGTGTTAGTTACTAAAAGCAAGTGTTCAGGGTCCACAGGGGCCATGCTTGTGATGCTTGGGTTTTCATTCCCGAGCCTGACAGTGGGATTTAGTGTTCTGGGTGGTCGGGAAGACACAGAGTCACTTTTTTCATTTATGAACTTTTTTTTTTTTCGGTACGCGGGCCTCTCACTGTTGTGGCCTCTCCCGTTGCAGGGCGCAGGTTCCGGGCGCGCAGGCTCAGTGGCCATGGCTCACGGGCCCAGCCGCTCTGCGGCATGCGGAATCCTCCCGGACCGGGGCACGAACCCACATCCCCTGCATCGGCAGGCGGACTCTCAACCACTGCGCCACCAGGGAAGCCCCATTTATGAACCTTTTTAATGAGAGACACTCAAGTGTGATACAACCACTCTGCCTATTCAGTGCATAATTTTAAGAGCAGTAAAACCAATTTTAGAAACAGAGATAAAACAAAAATAATCTTTGCCACTAGGAAGAGAAACAAAGGAAGAATTATTTAACTACCATTTCTCCCTTACATTATAAATTTCCAAACTAGCAATTTTGGTGGTCTTTAAAGTGAAGCTGAGGGAACTTCAAGATAATTACCCGCACCTGAGACTGGAAAGTACCCTTCAGCCCTGTTCTGGATAGCAGCTTAGAGTGCCTGATGTGTGCAGCTTCGAGTAAGTTGAAATTGAAAGTTGGCTCTGAAATAACAAATTTTACAAAATGCAGAAGACTGAATCTTAAATGAAAATAACAAAATTTTCTCTGCATTTTAAAAATTTAGGTGTCTTCTGTGATTTTAATATCAAGGCATATGTACCAATACTGTTTTCTCACTGGTACCTTCTCCTCCAAAACTTGACCCTCTTGTACTCGATTTTCCTCCTGCAGTCCTAGGCAAATTGTAACTTTTTTTTTTTCTTTTTCAGTTGACAGACATTATTTATACTGCCATCCTTATAGTAAGATTCAGGTGAGGGTAAGCTTGGGCAGGGAGGGAATCAGCGGGTATGTATAAATTCGCCATCTCCCCCTGTTCTTACTTCATACACTCCTGAGACCTGGAAGGTCAGGCACACTCTCTCCATCTGCTGCATGGGTACCCGGTGTTCTCAGGGTGGTTTGTTTCTGACGGTTACAGCTGTCAGATCAACACTTATTTTTTTCTCAATGACTCAGATCTTTATGTTCTCTTGCTTTAGGGTAATACCTATGACAAATATTAGGACATGACTGTGCAGGACTAGAAAGAGTGGACGTGACAACTAGCATTCACTTTAGGAAGTAGCATCTGAAGATTATAACTCTTCAAGTCTGATGACTCAGCCGCCTAAGTCCCAGGTACTTACGTGTCATATTCCTATAAACACCCGATACTTCCCTCCATAACATATTACTAGGTTAGAGACATAATAAAAGTCAAGTTTCATGACAAAAGTCTTGGTGTCCAGAGACACTCAGTGCTGGGACCAAGAGCAATAGCTGTGATCAATTCCAAGTATGGATGGCACAGTTATTAGTTTCACAGCTCTGTTGAGACATTACATGCCAGGCGCTTCCCCTCAGGTTTATGTGGGATGGCTCTGTGATTTAGGCACTATTATTATTCCCATTTTTACAACGGAAACTGATGCACAGAGGGGTTAAGTAATTTGTTCAAGGTCACACAACAGTGGTAGCCTCAGAATCTAAATCCTAGCCTTCTGGATGAAATTCCTCCCTGGGATCTCTGTTCCTATTACTGTTACTATTCTGGTCACCCAGCCTCAAAATATCAGATCTGGGAGGGGTCTTAGAAGCCACAGCAACCCATTCATTGTAGGGATGAGAAAAACAAAGCCATGAGAACTTTAAATGACTGTCTTGAGGATCCGTATCTGGATGGTGGCAAAACCAGGAGTACAACCAATGTTGCTTTTCTCTATTACGTCACACCTTGGCTTTTCTCTGCCCTTGTTCTTTACTGCTGATGAATCACCAGGTCTCATCCACTTCCTTCCTAGCTTTTACGATCTCTGTCCCTTCATTCCTGTCCCCACTGCCGTCACCCAAATCCAGGCACTGGTCACCCTTTGCCTAGAAGAGTGTGGTTAACTCTGACCGGCCTCAGGACTGCCTGCCTCTCTTCCTTCAACTGGGTAGAAATGAGAACAGAATTAATTAGTAATTATACAATTGACCTTTCAAAAAATGTTGTGTCTATTCCATTCAGTCATTTTCTAAATGTTGCCAAATTTCTCCTTTGTGATTGCTAATTGTTATTTTTAAACATCTTTAAACATTATTAGTGCTCAATTTCCCCTTGTAATTAGATGCAATTATTAATTTTTCAAAATTGAAGTATAGTTGATTTACAACATTGTATTAGTTTCTGGTGTACAGCAAAGTGATTGATATATATACAGTAGGACCTTGTTGTTTATCTGTTTTATATATAGTAGTTTGTATCTGCTAATCCCAAACTCCTCATTTATTCCCCTCCTTTCCCCTTCGGTAACCATAAGTTTGTTTTCTATGTTTGTGAGTCTGTTTCTGTTCTGTAAATAAGTTCATTTGTGAGATATTTTAGATTCCACATATAAGTGATATCACATGGTGTTTATCTTTCTCTTTCTGACTTACTTCACATAGTATGATAATCTCTAGTTCCATCCATGTTGCTGCAAATGACATTATTTCATTCTTTTTTATGGCTGAGTAGTATTTCATTGTATGTATATGTGCATATGTATGTATATATGTATACGTGTATATATATATGTATATGCTTATATACCATATCTTCCTTTTTTTTTTCTTGGCCATGCCATGCAACTTGTGGCATCTTAGGATCTTAATTCCCTGACCAGGGATTGAACCTGGTCCAGTAGATTGAACTACTGGACCACCAGGGAATTCCCTATACCACATCTTCTTTATCCATCTGTCAATGGGCATTTAGGTTGCTTCCATGTCTTAGCTATTGTAAGTAGTGCTGCCGTGAACACTGGGGTGCATGTGTCTTTTCAAATTATTGTTTTCTCTGGTTATATGCCCAGGAGTGGGATTGCTGGATCATATGGTAATTCTATTTTTAGTTTTCTGAGGAAACTCCATACTGTTTTCCATAGTGGCTGCCCCAATTTACATTTCCACCAGCAGTGTAAGAGGGTTCCCTTTTCTTCACACCCTCTCCAGCATTTATTATTTGTAGACTTTTTAATGATGGCCATTCTGACTGGTGTGAGGTGATACCTCACTGTTTTTTTGAAATATACATTTGAGGTCAACAGCAGCATACAGATTTTTTTTTTAAAGCTTTAATCTCTCCTCTAAAGTCCACACTCATATCTGCTAACTCAACAACAAGCATCTCAAACCTAACATGTCTAAAGTGAGCTCCTGTCCTTCTCCCGCATACCACAACCAATTTCTCTCTTTTTTCCTAGACTCAACTATGTACTTCCAATAACTCAGACCAGAAACCTTAGAGTCATCCTTAACTCTTTTCTTTCTCTCACATAACACATTCAGTCAATCAGCCAACGTTGTTGACTTTACCTTTAAAGCATGTTCAGGGACTTCCCTGGTGGTTCAGTGGTTAAGAATCCACCTTCCACTGCAGGGGACATGGGTTCAATCCCTGGTCAGGGAACTAAGATCCCACATGCCGCGGGGTAACTAAGTCTGTGCCCCGCAACTACTGAGCCTGCATGCCTCAACTAGAGAGTCTGTGTGCTGCAAACTACAGAGCCCACGCGCTCTGAAGCCCGCATGCCACAACTAGAGAGCCCACGTGCCGCAACAAAGAGCTCACATGCCACGACGAAGATCCTGCAGGCTGCAACTAAGACCAGATGCAGAAAAAAAAAAAAAAGTTCAGAACATGACCACGTGTCACTCCTCCACCACTCTCACTTTGTCCAAGTCATCTCTTTTATAAAAAATTTTATTGACATATAGTTGATTTATAATGTGATAATTTCTTCTATACAGTAAAGTGACTCAGTTATACATATGTATTTTTTTCATATTCTTTTCCATTATGGTTTATCACAGGATATTGAATATACTTCCCTGTGCTATAAGGTAGGACCTGTTGTTTATCTATTTTATATTTTGCATCTCAAGCCATCATCTCTTGATGAATGGTTGCAACAGCTTCCTAACTGGTCTCCTTACTTTCCTACCATCTTTTCTTAATACAGCTACCACAGTGACCCTGTTAAAATCCGAGTCAGACCATGTCACTCCATCACTCAAAGCCTCCAATGTCTTCCACCTCACCCCAAGTCAGAGCTCTTACAAGGCTCACAGGGACCTAACAATCTGCACCCCACCCTCCAGCCCCACCTCTTTGACCTCATCTCTCACTCACTTCCCTTTCTCACTCCACTTCAGACACTGTGGGTTTCTCAGAATCTCCAAGCAGGTGTCAGGACTTTTGTACTTGCTTCTGCTTGAATGCCTTTCTCCTAAGTATTTTGATGTCTGCTCTCCCATCTCCTTCTATACTCAGAAACATACGTTCAGTGAAGCGTTCCTAATTTTTTCTAAAGTTGTCCATACATCCCCTAATACCCGTTCCCTGCTTTATCTTCCTCTATAGCAAGTATACCATCTGTGTGTAGAGTACTGTAGTAAGTTCTCACTTCCCACCTCTACTAAACGCAAGCTCCATGAGAGTAGGGATATGTCTCTTTTTTTATTCATAGTTGTTCCATTGTCAAGAAGAGTGCCTAGCACACAGTAGATACTCAGCAGATATTTCTTGAATGAAGAGAGGTACTCTAGAGCTGATAACACTTGACAACATGGATAACATCAAAAACATTATGCTCAGCTAAAGAAACCACACACAAAAACGTATATACTGTACGAATCCATTTATATAAAGCTCTAGAAAAGACAAAGCTGATCTATAATGACAGAAAGCAAATTAGCGGATGCCCAAGTCTGTGAGTTGGGTGAGAAAACTGACTGGGAAGGGACACAAAGAAACTTTTGGGGGGTGATGAAAATGTTCTTTATGTTGGTTGTGCTGGTAGTTGCACAGGTACATACTTTTGTCAAAACTCTTTGAATATTACATTTAAAAATGGACACATTTTATTGCAAATGATAAATGATACCTCATTTCACCAGGTTAAGTGAGAGAATGCCAGAAACAAAGAGTTAATTTATGTCTTCGGCATCATAAGATTCAAGGTGAATTTGAATGAAAAAACAAAAAGGATAAATCTCACAAATTGTTACCTATAATAAGCACAGTGTTTAGAGAACGGAACATAAATTATCCTTCCCTCATTGCCTAAGTAGGAAATGAGTTATGTCTGTAGGAAATGTTAACAAAATATGTCATGCCTCCGGTTTAGCTCTTCAAATTTTTTTTTCCCGGCAGGATTCATTCATTTCTCTTTCTTACCAAATAGAATGTTTAATTAAATTTCTATTAAAATTAAGCCAAAATAGGAGGAGGTGGACCAACGGGGATACAGTGCCCCCTAT
Organism: Leucopleurus acutus; assembly: GCF_964270905.1. Taxonomy (NCBI): domain Eukaryota; kingdom Metazoa; phylum Chordata; class Mammalia; order Artiodactyla; family Delphinidae; genus Leucopleurus; species Leucopleurus acutus. The sequence continues at coordinate 53,202,943 of NC_139157.1, read as the reverse complement.
ATCACTCCAGGTCCTATCAGGAAATTCAAAATGGAAACTTAATACAGGAAAACAGCGCAAGCCCCAAACTATAAGCATAGGAAACATAACTGCTTTGGAGTACTTGAGGAGATGGCATTTTTTCATCTAGAATATTTCCAATAAATTTTAAGTTAGGTAGGTCCAGACTACATATATTTGTATACATTACATAAAAATAAATTTAACAAAAAATACACAGTAACTAAATAAAAATATTTCCATGGGACTTAAAAAGAGACTAATTGATGGATATACTATGATGTCTAAATGGGCCTATTCTCCCTAAATTAATCTATAAAGGAAAGAATCATTACAACAATGTTATAGCAATGGCCTGACTGAATCTCTAGAGAATTAGGCTAAGTGAAAAAAGCCAATCCAGAAAGCTTACATACTATATGGTTGCATTTATATAACATTCTTGAAGTGACAGAATTATAGAAATGGAGAACAGACTAGTGGTTGCAAGGAGTTAAAAGGAGGCAGATGGGAGCAAGAGGGAAGTGGGTGTGGCCAAAAAAAGGTAACAGGAGGGATCCTTGTGGTCGTAGAAATGTTCTGTATCTTGACTGTATCAATGTCAGTATCCTGGTTGAGATTGTACTATACTTTTACAAGATGTTACCCCTGGGGGAAACTGGATGAGGGGTACAGGGGATCTCTCTGTGTTATTTATTACAACTGCATATGCATCTACATTTATCTCAAAATTAAAAGTTTAATTTTGAAAGACTGAATCAATTATTTAACCATTTGGGAAAAATTAAGTTACTCCTCTATTTGTTTCTTGACATCAAAACTACTTCCAGAATCAAGAGTTAAATGTAATAACAGCTCATAGTTCCCATTCATTGAGTAATTACTATGTGCCAGGTATGTTTGCATATATTCTCATTTTCTCCTTCCAACAAACTTGTAAGAGAGGTATGACTTATCTACACTTTACCAAAGAGGAAACCAAGGTGTTTCCCAAAATTCATACTTTAAAAAAAGAAAAAATCTGCAAATAGAAGAGAAACAGTATTCAGCAATGTGCGAGCCTCGATTTGGATGAATGTGATTCTAAGCATTTTAATTTCTTTTCTTCTGTAATTATATGTTCTGGGTTGTCTGTAATGAACATGTTTTATATCTTTAAAAGTTTTAAGGTTGGGCAAGGGGAACAAAGTAAGAGTTTTTGTCAAGGACAAGGAACAAATTAGCAGGGGTTGATGGCTCACACGGCACAACACAAAAACTCCAGCTGACTATAAACTGTGTTGGATGGCCACTGACAGACGAATACACACACACACACACACACACACACACACACACACACATATATATACAATGGAATATTACTCAGCCATTAAAAAGAATGAAATAATGCCACTGGCAGCAACATGGATGGACCTAGATGTTATTATACTAAGCGAAGCAGGTCAGAAAGAGAAAGATAAATACCATATGATATCACTTATATGTGCAATCTAAAATACAAATGAACATATCTATGAAACAAAAACAGACTCACAGATATAGACAACAGACTTGTGGTTGCCAAGGGGGCGAGGGGTTGGGGAAGGAAAGACTGGGAGTTTGGGATTAACAGATGCAAACTATTATACATAGGATGGATAAACAACAAGGTCCTACCATAAAGCACAGGGAACTATATTCAATATCCTGTTATAAATCATAATGGAAAAGAATATGAAAAAGAATATATATGTATAACTGAGTCACTTCACTGTACAGCAGAAATTAAACACAACATTGCAAATCAACTATACTTTAATAAAATAAAAAAAAAAAGAATAACAACAAAAAGGAGTGCCTACCACGATATGTACCAAGAATTATCCTAAATCTTTACTTACATTCCTTCACTTCATACTCACTGAAGGTTACGAGATACCTACTATTACCTCTTTGTCACAGATGAGGAAACTGAGGCTCAGAAAGTTTACCCAGCTCCACCTGACACCAAAACCATAATTTTAATCTTCTAATTTCTTTTTCCAAAAAATGTGTGGGTTTTGTGTAGAATAAAATGTACTAAAAAAGTTTAGAAATTTGTTTAATTTCTGCTTCTTAAGCAAGTGTTTATACATATTGATCATATATTATTTCTTTAGACAAAATTTGCTTAATGAGCAGCTGACATCACTTTTTCATTAGTTCAAACATCATGGAGTTTTAATCCAATTAGGGATTCAAAGGGATTCTAGGAGTATTCACACAAAATACCCCCACTCCATACACACACATAAAAGTTGTGCCCAATACTATACATAGAAAACCCTAAAGACTCCATCAAAAAACACTGTTAGAGCTAATAAGTGAATTTAGAAAAGTTGCAGGATACAAAGCCAAAATACAGAAATCTGTAGCACTTCTGTACACTAATAATGAACTATCAGAAAGAGAAATTAAGAAAACAATCCTGTTTACAATTACATCAAAAAGAATAAAATAATTAGGAATAAATTTAACCAGGTAGGTGAAAGACCTGTACACTGAAAACTATGAGACACTAATGAAAGAAACTGAAGAAGACATAAATAAATGGAAAGATATACCATGCTCACAGACTGGAAGAATTATTGTTAAAATGTTCATACTACCCAAAGCAATCTACAGATTCAATGCAATTCCTATCAAAATTCCAATGGCATATTTCACAGAACTAGAACAAATAATTCTAAAATCTATATAGAACTACAAAAGATCCTGAACAGCCAAAACAATCTTGAGAAAGAAGAACAAAGCTGGAGGTATCATGCTTCTTGATTTCAAACAATACTACAAAGTTATAGTAATCAAAATGGTATGATACTGGCAGAAAAACAAACAGGTCAACAGAAGAGAATCAAGAGCCCAGAAATAAAAACACACATATATGGACAATTAATTTATGACAAAAGTGCAAAGAACATACAATGGAGAAAGGACAGTCTTTTCAATAAATGGTGTTGGGAAAACTGTACAGCCACATGCAAAAGAATGAAACCATTATCTTACATCATACACACAAAAGTTAACTCAAAATGGATTAAAGACTGGAATGTAAGACCTGAAGCCATAAAATCCCCAGAAGAAAACATAGGTGATAACCTCACTGACATTGGTCTTAGCAATGTTTTTGTGGGTTTGACTACGAAGGCAAGAAAAACAAAAGCAAAAATAAACAAATGGGACTAGATTAAACCAAAAAGCTTCTGCATAGCAAAGGAAACCATCATCAAAATAAAAAGGGCAACTTGCTGAATATATTTGCAAATCTTATGGCTGGTAAGGGGTTAATATCCAAAATAAATAAAGAACTCATACAGCTCAACAACAACAACAAAACAACCTGATTAAAAAATGGACAGAGCATCTGAATAGACATTTTTCCAAAGAAGACCTACAGATGACCAACAGGCATATGAAAAGATGTTCAACATCACTAATTATTAGGGAGATGCAATCAAAAACACACTGAGCTATCACCTCACACCTGTTAGAATGACTATTATCAAAAGTACAAGAAATACATTTTGGCAAGGATGTGGAGAAAAGGGTACCCTCAGACATGGCTTGTGGGATTGTAAATTGGTGCAGCTACAATGGAAAATAGTATGGAGATTCCTCAAAAAATTAAGAATAGAACTACCTTATGATCTAGCTATTCCACTTCTGGGTATTATCTGAAGAAAACAAAAACACTAATTTGAAAAGATATATGCACCTATATGTTCATTGCAGAATTATTTACAACAGCCAAGATACGGAAACAAACTAAGTGTCCATTGGTGGATGAAAGTATAAAGAAATGTGGTATATATACACAATGAAATACTACTTAGCCATAAAAGGAATGAAATTTTGTCATATGAGACAATACGGATGGACCTTGAGGGTATTATGCTAAGTGAAATAAGTCAGAAGGAAATAGACAAACACCATAGGATTTTATCCATATGTGGAATTCAGAAAAACAAAAACAAAACAAACAAACAAATCAAAACAACAAACTCATAGATACAGACAAAAGATTGTTGGTTATCAGAGGGAAGGGGGCTAGGGGCTGGGTGAGAGGGGTGAAGGGGGTCAATTGCATGATGATGGATGGTAACTAGACTTTTGGGGGTGATCATTTTGTAGTGTATACAGATGTCAAATTATAATATTGTATACCTGAAACTTATATATATAAAAAAAAGACTTCACTGTTATCAACAATAATAAATAACCCCAATGGAGCCAGTAGGAAAAGAAAAAAACTTGTGCCCAAGTGCTGTTAGAGGAAATCTGAAAAAAATATTTTGTACTTAGTACATATCTACCTTTTCAAAAAATTACTATTATTACAGAGATAAAATAAAAATACAACTTCTCCTTGTACTCTTCGAAACAACACTCTTGTTTGTATTTCCCTATGACAAGTGTTCTTTTTTGTTTTTAAACAAGAGAAACATTTTATGATAAAAGAACTAATACATGCAGTGTACAGTAGCCATAGACCTTTCCATACCAATCAACAGTACAGCCAAATACATAGAAGAAAATCCTTTTTTAAACATCTTTATAGGAGTATAATTGCTTTGCAATCGTGTGTTAGTTTCTGCTTTATAACAAAGTGAATCAGTTATACATATACATATAGCCCCAGATCTCCTCCCTCTTGCGTCTCCCTCCCTCCCTCCCTCCCTCCCCATCCCACCCCTCTAGGTGGTCGCAAAGCACCGAGCTGATCTCCCTGTGCTATGCGACTGCTTCCCACTAGCTATCTATTTTACATTGGGTAGTGTATATATGTCCATGCCACTCTCTCACTTTGTCCCAGCTTACCCTTCCCCCTCCCCGTGTCCTCAAGTCCATTCTCTACGTCTGCATCTTTATTCCTGTGCTGCCCCTAGTTTCTTCAGAAACTTTTTTTTTTTAGATTCCATACATATGTGTTAGCATACGGTATTTTTTTTTCTCTTTCTGACTTACTTCACTCTGTATGACAGACTCTAGGTTCATCCACCCCACTACAAATAACTCAATTTCGTTTCTTTTAATGGCTGAGTAATATTCCATTGTATATATGTGTCACATCCATCTTCTTTATCCATTCATCTGTCGATGGACACTTAGGTTGCTTCCATGTGACAAGTGTTTTTATTTAATCTATGCAAGGTATTTTTAGAAAGTAAGGAACTGGAGAGAAATTTAGAACAGAAAATAAAAACCACATAAGTGCTTGGGTATGAATTCAATTTGCCTTGCATGGTCAAATAACTAATTCCATGGGGACTCTTGTCAAACACAACTCAAGATCGCCATGACAACATCATCATTTAAAAGGACCAAGAACCTAAAGTTCTGACAGATAAGGAAGGACATTTCATTTTAAAAGAGTCTCTCTGGCAATCTATTTCATCAAACCTTGGCTCAGATTCTACTTCCCCCTAAGAAATTTCCCTGACACACCGTATCCCACCCTGGTCACTGCCTTATGTGGTATTGATTCATATTTATGCCAAAATTTTTTGTGACATCAATCCACCCCATAATTTATGTTTCTTTAACTGAACCACAAACTTCTCGAGGTCAAAGACCTTACTTTTTTGTTCTTATTTCTTTTTTAACTTTCTTGCCTTGATGCTAGGTATAATACTAGGTCGTAGTTGGTGCTTGACTAATATTTAAGCGTTGAACGAACTAATGAATGACTAATACATGGGGGGCTTGGATATATTCCTAACCATTAGGAAGACAGCGTAGGAAGACCATTGATCTTCTTGTTCAAATAAAAATGTATCCAGTTTCTCAACATGTAAAACAGATAAAAGCAAGGCTTTTGTTTTTTCAGAGGGAATTCAGAATGGGGTGTGGCACCCCTGTTTTGCTCCCCTGCAATGCTTCTTTTAGGTGGCCACAGAGGAGGTTCCTCAGGATAGAACTGAACAGCCCTGGTGGAGTGGGAAGACTCTGCCCTGGGAGGCTGAAGACTTGGGCTGAAGATCTGGTTCTGCTAGTAACTAGTTGTTCAACCTTGAACAAGACATTTAACCTCTATCTTTTTCCACTTACAACATGGGGATAATAATACTGGTCCATTCCAGCTTTTGTGTGGGTTGTTAGGTTCAAATGATCACAGAAACAAGTGCTTTACAAACAGTAAACATCAGTATAAACATGAAAAATGCCTCATTGCACTTACAGATCAATACATATTTATTTATGTAGACAGAACTTTGTAATCCAGGATAACTAAAAGTGCTCATTTACAACCTTTTTTGTGGGCTTCCCTGGTGGCGCAGTGGTTGAGAGTCCGCCTGCCGATGCAAGGGACACGGGTTCGTGCCCTGGTCCGCAAAGATCCCACATGCCGCGGAGCGGCTGGGCCCGGAGCCTGTGCTCCGCAGTGGGAGAGGCCACAGCAGTGAGAGGCATGCGTACCGCAAAAAAAAAAAAAAAAAAAAAAAAAGAAACCTTTTTGTGGCTCTAGTAGTTTTGAAGTAGAATACGCATAAGAATAGTAAAATAGATGATGTTTTTATTATGCAGGACAATGTCAGTTTTACTAACCATCTAATGTTAGCAAGGGGATGTACCATTAGTTATGTGTTTGGCCCTAGAAATACCTTAAGACAACTCTATGGAAGAAAAGAGGGGGAAAAGTCTAGAATATAAATGTAAACTGTGTACGCAGTAACAATAAACTCCATGAGCTCATGGGAAAAGATCACTCGAATTAATTGGCATCACCATCAATCACAGGCTGCTGATTGCTCTAGGAACAGGGTGTAAATCCTATGAAATGAAAAGTGGGGCTGCAAAATATCGATCTGCTTTAACCTGCTGTTAAGAAAGGAAATGAGTAGCACTGTCCAAATGTTGTATTTCCACTTGCCAAATTCAACAATCAGACCCACACTTTCATGAATTAACCTGCGAAGTGAATAAATCTTCTCTTCCACGGTTTCATGTCATTGGTTCAAACGGAGTAACGTTTCCTACTTAAGGAGGATAAATCATTAGGGAAAGTGGGGGGAATTTATTGTACTCCAAGGCTGTTTTTAAACAGACCTCAGCTGTACTAGAACAAAAAGTAGCCTTGTGTTTAAGGATCGTGGATTTCAGGTTTGCAATAGGCGTTGTAAGAAACCAACAAACTGTACGTGTATTTATTCCACCTCTCTTTACACTAAGAACTGTGCTGCTTTGTGTTGGTATCTCACCTAATGCCTAGCAGTTTGTTCCCAGGAGAGGAGTGGAAAAAGACGTGTTCCCCAAGTCAGCTATTACAATTTAATTTTTTATTTTTCCAGTAAAATTGGTACTTTCTTAATTTCTACAACTGGGGCAAAAAAAAAAATCTGTAAGCTGACATACTATTTCTGTTGGCCACCTCAGAAAGTTCCTGAAAACACCTTTTGCAAGTTATATCATTTCCCTCCAATGTGCCAATGTTTTCTCCTTTTTCACTCTAGGGGCTGAAAAGAAGACCACTCCACCTTTTCCATAAATATCAACATTTCAGTGGAAAGCTGTTTATTTTCTTCCTGAAGCACATTAATACTACCAACCAACAACAGCGGCTTTTCAAACTCAGAAAGCAAGACTGAAAGGGCCAGCATGACTCTCCAGCAGTGACAACCAACGCTTTTTCACCTCAGGCTGTTTGTGAGAAAGGATTTTCTATTTTTTCTTTCAGGGCCTCTTTTCCCATTCACTGATATTCTCCCCTAACCCTACTTCAGGGAGAGTAAAAAGGGCTCAGGAACACCTTAAAGTTGGTCTATTAGAAAATTTTTTAAATGTCAGATTGTAGAATAAGCACTGGATACAGTGAGTTGAGGCTTTTCACATCACAATAGATCAAGACATATTTTCCCACAGCGCCCTCGATAGAGACTATTTTTTCTAAGAAATTTAAATATATAAATTAAAATAAATTATTTTTTCTCATCAATGTTCTGGAATATGCAGGCTCTAGCTAGAAAACCTTGTGCCTGGTGCCTGAAAGTCCCAGCTTTTAGGCAGGAGTTAACTTTTATCTCCAGGGAGCAACTGACCGCTTATTTTCTTTCGCTATCTCAACAATCAGGGGTGCTGAATGAATAAAGATTAAGTCTCACACTGTGGGTTATGGCAGTAGCCAAGCAAAGCCAAACTGGACGTATGCTGGTCATTCCAGAAAATGGAAGTCCTATCCTGGGCGGACGGGCAGTGCTTTCCATAGCAGCTCAATCTTCATGGATCCACCCTTCTTTACTACCCCAGTATCTGTAACAATTCCCATTGCCTTCCCTTATTTTTTAATTATTTTTTTGGGGATAATCTTCAATCCTTTTATTAAGTTTTCTTAATTTCTAGGGTGGTATTTTCCATCAGTTCCAGGACTGATGACAGTTTTTCATTAAGATTCTGAAAGGTATTCAGAAAACTCACAGACTCATAAAACCAGCACATTGCTAAAACTCAGAGCAATCAGAGAAGTGACCTGATCTTCCCAAGGATACACAACTAATTTTTGCCAAGATATTGGAAAAGCCCAGATTTCTGGACCATGCCAGGCTGTAAGATAATTTGTGTGTGTAAAACTATAGTCTTTATAAATACAGACTTTTCTCCTATATGTTACCTCTCTACTCCAGTCTCCTGTTCCAGCAGGGTAGGGACCATAACTCATTCATCTTTTCATCCCAGCATCTGATATAGTACCTGACAGATATTGGGGGTTTGATAACGTTGGGTATCACTCCATTTACTATTTAATACTCGTCTAACTGGCTGCCGAGTATGTCTCCCAACTTGATTAAAGCTCCTCAAGGGCATAAACTATGCCCTTTATTTTGAAGATAGTATAGCTCCTAGCAGTATTTAGCACATGTTGGCTTTTTAAAAAATTGCAAGCACAGAAGAATGTCACAGAATTACATCGACCCAATTTTCGGAAGAAGTACTATGGTAGGCTGAGGAATGGGACCACAAATATGTCCAAAAGGAACTCTATAGATGTGATTAAGTTAAGGATCTTGATTTGGGAGATAATCCTGAGTCATGCAGGTGGGACCACTGTAATCATAACAGTCCTTATAAGAGGGATCAGAGGCAGGAGAAGTCAGAGCCAGAAGAGAAGGGGATGTGATGACAGAAGCTGGGAGAAGAGTGATGTGCTTTACAGATGGAAGGAGGTGGCCCCAAGAAGCTGAAAAAGACAAGGAAACTGATTTATCCTTCAGAGCCTCCAGAAGGTATCAACATCTCCAACACCTTGAGTTTAACCTAGTAAAATGATTTTGAACTTCTGGCCTCCAGAACTCTGAGAGAATAAATCTGTGGTACTTTGTTACGGCAAAATCACAGGAGACTGATACAAGTACCATGAAGGCAGTTTCTACAAACTGAAGAAAGTAAAACATACAACGGCACACTTGACATACACACTGAACGACAAAATTGGAAGAGATTTTGAAAAATTATCCTTTCTGGTCACCTGGCCTGAGGCAAAAGACAGTCTGCAGGATAGATGGGGTATGTTTGTCCGTTGCGTTTTTTAAGATCTCTACGAACAATGACTATATTTCATTTTATTTTGTTTTGGTTTTTCAGACTGGCAGAAAAAATTCTGCTTGCCTTTCATTCATGTGAAACACATATAACTTATTATTTGGTTTTTACCCAAAGCAGAAAAAAAGGTGAGCTGTGTGGCTGGTAGGCAGGCAACTTTACCTCCAAACTTCCTAATATAGATTTGAATCTGAAGATACAAGCAGTAGGAATCAAGCAAAACAATCCAATAAACAGATGGTTTTGGACACAAAATATCTAGTTTTCTTTAAGCCAACACAATTCTGCTGTGGTCTAGCCCTGACCTCAATTCTACATTTTAATCCCACAATTTGTGGCTTGTGTGTATGTGTATGTGTGTGTGTGTGTGTGTGTGTGTGTGTGTGTGTGTGTGTGTGTGTGTTATTCATGTGAACTAAACTTACCCTTGGCTTATGAAACATGTGCATTGGAAAGCTGTTCTCAAAATGAGCTCCCTCCTGGAGGATTTCCCAAAGCTCAGCCTGCTTTAATTACTTAACCAAGAAGTTTTCAATGAACTGTTTTGAACCTGGCATTCACAATACACTTGCCTTGTGCTGAGCGATAGCTTAATGACAGGAAGCTTTCTTAGTTGGACCACCCGGGGAACGCTGCTTGAATAGAATATGGCTGCCTGTCGACTAAGAATGTGGGCTCCTCTGGACGTGCCACACCTGTGTTCCCTTAGCTGCAGCCGCCCTCCTGCACCGCCCCGCTCCCCTTCATTTCCCATGTAATTCAAGGTGTTGAACTTAATCCATGCAGCTTTGCATCAATAGCCTCATTTATGGGTCCCCCTCAGCCCCCGGCTATGTTAGAATCCTCTTCCCATGTAGTCCAAAGGTGCTGGAGGGCTGTGCAGATTACGCATTCAAATGATGTCTGGGATATGACAGAACTGTGTTTATGCAACGGCTCCAAAATAGTTAGAGAGTATAATCTTTCGGATTCCCTAAATAGCCCACTTCACTTTTGACTGATTTTTACCATCTTCACAATCAAAAGCAAAATCAAAGTATTATCTAGGTCGAAAGAATCAAACTAATTTGAACACGACTTCTTTCTGATGGGGATTCCTATAATCTCAACCCATTTGATTATTATTTCAAAGAAATCAATAGTCTCAGCTTACCTCACCACACTGCATTTGTTCTGGCAATACATCGTTTGTTTGGTGTAGGATGCACTCCTCCATCAGTTCTGTGGTAGGGTCCTAAGGGTAGAGCACATTAGCCAGACTTAAATTTTATTCCTTTAGTCACCAATGACTATTGGTTCAGGGGCGAATATATGCTCTAAGATGGACCAATCAGAGAAAATTTTGGAGTTTTGCTAGGAATGCTGGGACAAAGATGTTTGCTCCTTTAGATAGATTTACACCCAGAAGAATGTAGTCCTGGAAACTGCTGTCGGTCATTTGCAGCCATTTGTGACTTAAAGAATGGAGCCAGAACTGAGACAAGGAACCTTGTCTAACAGTGGGAAATGAAAAACTGGTTCCTGCGGACATAGTTTGAGTCCTGATTTGAGTCTTTCCTGGATGGTTTAGTTACATAAGGCACTAAATGTCCTTTTTTGCTTTAGTGTTTTTGAGTTGGGTTTTTGTCTCTTGCAGCTAAAGGAATAATAATTGTTACGATCATAGCATTATAATGATACTGAAAGTTTAGATATTGTTCAAATCCAGTGATTTAATGATGGCTGTGAAAGTGTGGTACTTGTATTGATTGAGTACCAAGTCCTTGAATTTAAACACTTTCTAGTACTCTCTCAGAAATCAGGGAGGTGGAACTTTTGCTACTGTTAGCATACCTATAAATATAAAAGCCATTTATTTGTTCCTGAAAACCTTTTCTTTATTCATATGTAAACACATAGTTAGCCTCCGTGGGAAAATGATTACAATGTTTGTTTAAGCAGGTCCCATTTCTTTATCAGGTATATTGGATACAAAAGTACTGGAGACATTCCTGCTGGAAAATTCAAGTTGAGAAAAAGTAAAAATATATCGGTATCTATCATGGGCACTCCTGTGAGGATTAACATATAATATTTACACAAATGGTGAGATGTTAGAATAAAGTTCTACAAAATTTTAATCTATTTTCGTAATTATTGTTTGTTACTGAATATTAGATTAGCTTTTAGCAACAGAGATATGACCTGAAAAATTTTTTATTTTCCTTGTAAGAATCTGAAATTCTGAACTTTTGAATTTATCCTTAATTGAAAGGTTTATCTTGCCTCCCTCCCAATGGTGGCTAACAAGGACTTTTTCAAACAAATCTGCAGTATTGTTGCAATACTGTTTGTTTTTTTTAAAAAAACAAATACTGTTTCATATATTTAAAACAGTTTAGTGGATATAGGATGACTTAAAAATCAAATGAGTAAGAACAAATGATAGCATCATTCTGTTGTGATAAACATGACTTTAGATGTTGATCGATATATTATGTTAACAAATTCTAAAAATTAGAATAATAATGTTAACAAGGAAAATGTTTTACTTAAAATTTTATTTCCTCTTTATGTCTAGCTCCTATACAGCTTCCTTCCCTATCTTTTATTTGTTCTCCAGCTTTTTTGATACTTCTTTATTCTCTTTTCATTCCACTAATTTATTAATTTGGAACATATGAATTTGACATTTTTATAGGTAAAAGTGGTTGTTTTTCCAGTAATTTCATATAGTTCAACATAATACAATGTACGTTTTAAAGGAAATTTTATAGTTTTTAAACGTCAACTTCCGGATTCTTCTTCCCACCATAATCTTTATAAATGGATTCTATTTTTATCTGTATCGTGATGAAACTCTCCCTTTCTAGGACAAAAGACAAAAACCCAACAAGTTAGTTGTCTGAACTAAGATATGTCAGTTGTTAGGGGCTGAACTGTGCTCCCCACCCCTGCCAAAACAAGAGAGATGTTAACGTCCTAACCTCTAGTACCTCAGAATGTGAATTTGGAAAGAGTCTTCACAGAGATCATCAAATTAAAATGTGGTCATTAGCATGGGTCCTAATCCAATATGACTTGTGTCCTTATGAAAGGGGGAGATTTGGATGTGAGACAGCACGGAGGGAAGACTATGTGAAAACACATAGAGAGAAGATGGCCACGTGACTGGAGTGACGCATCTACAAGACAAGGAATGCCAAGGATTGTTGGCAAACACCAGAAGCTAGAAGAGGCAAGGAAAGATTCTGCCTTAGAGCGGTCAGAGAGAGCATGGCACAAATGACACCTCTATTTCAGCTTCCAGAACCGTTAAGAGTAGACATTTCTGTTGTTTTAGGCCACCTAGTTTTTGGTACTTTGTTATAGCAGCCCTAGGAAATGAATTAAAATATATATATATTGGTACGTGGGCTTGACAATGGTTTACTAGCTCTCAGATGAAAGACTGATACTATTAAGTATTGATAACAACTTTTTTTCTGTCTCCAGAAATTGGAGGAGAAATAGATGAATAGAAAAGTCCCTGTTGCTCAGTCCCCACAGATATTTCTTTCCAATAGTATTTGAAGGAATACGGAGTAGACTTCTAATGACTGTTCTTTTTTGGAAACTCTATTCACTGGCATAATATGTGGCCTGTAAAAACTACGAGACTGGTTTCATCAGACCAATTTTAGCCTAATACATATTTAAATGACTCTCAGTGTATAGGCAAGACTTTAGTAATAAAAAAAAATATTTTAAAGAATCCCTGGGAATTCCCTGGTGGCCCAGCAGTTAGGACTCCGCTCTCATTGCCGAGGGCCCAGGTTCAATGCCTGGTGGGGAAAACAAAATCCTGTAAGCCACGTGGTGTGGCCAGAAAAAAAAAAAAAAGAGAGAGAGAGATGCTGCCTGGTGTATGAATCAAGCCAATAAGATCTTAAAAAAAAAAAAAAAAAAAAGAGGCCCTCACACCCTCACATCACAATAGACATAGAGCCTAGTTCTATAGTTGCAGAAAAGTATCAAATTTTATAGGTTTTAGTGAAAATTAAGAGATATTATATTATAACTATACTAATGGCTGAAATTTTATATTAGACAAATATATGTCCATAACTACTCAAGTTACACTATGTAGTGTATCTAGTCCAAAAATCTCAAGTAAGAAGCAATTTTTGATGGCTTCAAAGTAATACCATGAAATTTAAAATGGAGATTTGACATATTTTTGGAGATAAATATGACTAGATACACATGTAAACCATTATTTTCTTTTTTCGTTTAGTGTAACTTTGCTTTAATGATGACAATAATGTGACTACAGACGTGAAATCATTTCTCTTCCTTTCCTCTCATTCTTTCCTTTAAAGGATTCATATTATTTTTTATTTATACCTGTGTTAACATTTTGGTATTCTTCCCAAGGATATTGTAAAAAAAAAATACATCATAAAAATTTTAATTGAAAAAATAAATGTAGTCTGTGGGCCAGAAAATAATGGCATATTCCTTTAAAACTAGGTATAAGGAGTACAGGACAGGTGGCCAACATTCTGGAGCTAGAAGCTTGACCTTAACAAAACATAACTGATATTTCCGCCTGCTGTGGGCTTGACACAGAGACTTACAAAGCCCAAGATAAATGCATTTTTGGAGATGTAACTTGCCCTTCTATACTTGTACTTTTGTTGATAACTTGTTTAAACCAATTCTGTATTTTCTTTGTATGTTGGAACTGATTTGTTAGAAGATATCTACTAACAAAAAAGCCCAGCTAAAACTCAGAATTCTCAGGTCATGGGACTTGTTCAGAGCCAACTTTTAAATTCTTTCAAGATTTTGTACAAGTTGCAAGAGAGGAGCTACAAATTACCTTATTAGTTCTAATGAAGTACGGATATACATTTTAAAGAAGTCTCAAGGGCCAAGTCTATTGAAAAGATGAATTAAGACAAACTGTACTACATGAAAAGGCAATTTCTTTAAAAACTGTCACCAACTCAACCCTGATTTGTAAGTAGGAAAAGTGATCAATTATTTTAAAAGGATACAGTAATACTCCCAAGTATATACTTCCGCCACAAAGAAATTAAGAATATCTTACTTAGCACATTCAATCATTGTGGAAATCAATGAGAAAAATAACAGTGGAAAGCTATTTGAAAATGCCTATAAGTTTAACCCGTCATTAGGAAAGGAATTAAGTAAGAGTAAAGAACACAATAAAATGTTTGCATGGTCTCAACATCTTCGTATTGATCATATATTTGGTAAATATGCATGACTACCTTAAACGTCTCAGACCATTTCTTCAGGCATTATCATTTAGCCCTCAGATTCTAACAGTGTGCTAAAGTAGTACTATGAGATTAATGCATGCCAGAAGGTATACCAATTTGAAATGCATTCCAGAATCAGTTAGAAATTAATGTGGGTTATAAGTGGCGGTGGGAACATAATTGCAGTCAGCTGAGAACTGACTGTGTACATACATGTGCTCAGACACTTTTGTACATGTTGATGCAATTCTGTGAGATGAAGGTAAACTCCGCAAATTATCTGGCTGCTTCTGCTTTATTTTCTGTTGGATATTCAATTGACACAAGTCATGATAGATGGGAGATGATGTTATTTGCCGAAGTCTAGGCCTGCTGGTATCAGTGCACCTTGGCCTTCACGCTAGCGCAGTGGCTCATGTCCAAAACCTGTCTCATGAGCGGACCTTGTTATTTTTGCCTGCATATCTCAACCTCTGTTGGGCTTAAAAGGTGACTATGGGACTTCCCTGGTGGCACAGTGGTTAAGAATCCGCCTACCAATGCAGGGGACACGGGTTCGAGCCCTGTTCCAGGAAGATCCCACATGCCGCGGAGCAACTAAGTTCCGTGCATCACAACTACTGAGCCTGCGCTCTACAGCCCATGAGCCACAACTACTGAAGCCCGCGTGCCACAACTACTAAAGCCCGCGAGCCTAGAGCCCGTGCTCCGCAACAAGAGAAGCCACCGCAATGAGAAGTCCGCGCACCGCAACGAAGAGTAGCCTCTGCTCGCCGCAACTAGAGAAAGCCCGCGCCCAGCAACGAAGACCCAACGCAGCCAAAAATAAATAAATAAATTTATTTTTTAAAAAAAAGTGACTCTCAACTGAAAGGAAATATAGATTTTTCTTTTTCCCTTTCTCTCCCCGCCCCCCACCACGTCTTTTCTTTTGTTTTCTGTGTGCATATAACTCTCTTTGGATTATCTAAGCTCCACACTGGACCTTGACAATACCTGAGGAAATCCTAAATGCTTAGAACACAGGGAAGCATGGAAAACTTCTTGACTTGCAGGCTTGCTCATCCTTCTTGAAACTGACTCGCAGATTTGCTTTTATCAAGGAAGCCATGAAGGCGTATGGGTATCTGACTCTTTGACACCACTAGATCAGATGAATGGCCTCATTTTCACTGACTTTCACTTTGATATACCTACTTTTGCAAGCCTCCCCCCTTCTCTTCCATTTTAAAATTGGATGTGTCAGACATGCCCCGACTGCCTTAGCATTGCCTATCCGTCCCATGAAGCAGTGCTGGAAAATTTACATTTAAACAGCACCTCCAAGAGTTCTTAATGACTTGGTGCTGAAAGGCAGCTGGCTCAAGTCCAAGTCTGGGGTTTCACTGTTCTGGCAGGAAGGTCAGTTTAGTCCTGAGAGGAAGGAAAAGAAAAATACTATACTCTGTATATCCTGTGAGAGAAAAATTACAAATTCAGATGTAATATTGAAAATACTTCCTTTTTAATTTCAAAGTAACTGCTTGTAGTAGCCAGTGAACTCCCAATGGTTAAATTATTAGCTTCAGACATTTTGCTTTAGTTCAGACAAAAACCTCTAAGTGGCCTACTTTCATTTTCATCTGGTTGAACAGTTTGTGGTTATAATATTTAAAATAACCTTTTAAAGTGATCCTGGTAAGGGGGGTAAAGGAGTTAAAAAAAAAAAAACAACAAACCACCAAACCTCAATTTTTGAAACTTTTTTCCTGAAGACCTCTGCCTAATTGTTCCAATAAGGACACAAAAATTTAAATCAATTATGCAAGTTTCTTAGAGTCTCAGAAGAAACAGAAAGCCAAAATAAATAAATTCAGGGAAGGTTTGCATTATTTCTTAGGTCAGCTATTCATCTTGCTTTTCATAAATTTTAGAAACACAGCCATGTCTACCTGAGGTGGAAAAAACAGGGGGTGTGACTTAACAGCTCAGTAGGAAAATCTGAGTGAAATAGAACCACATGCCAACTGACAGGAGGATTACTTGTAGATGATGTGTGTTCTCTAGTTATCCCTGAGACTCTCCTGGTGTGATTAACTGTCTGGTTGGGAGGTGAAGGCTAGGACAGACAGATTAATAGAACCACTTTTCTTCACAACTAAATCATTTGTTAAATAAAATCTATGGGAAAGCTGATGCCGTAAAAGAAGTTAGATAGCATCACCCTGGTGTTATCACTCTTGTTATCCTTGACCTCTAGAGACTTAATGATCTTCAAATAAGTCATATTTCAACAAATCCCTTTTCAAATGAAATCAAGGACTGGAGAGTTTATTTAATAACCACCACAAACATTAAGTGGTGTAAAAATTCTGCTTTCTTGACTTTAACAATCAAATGTGCTGAGTAAGCCTCCAAGTCCTAAAGTGAAACGCTTTTCCCCCTTACTTTCCACTACTTAATCTACTGAAAAAAATGATTGCTACTGCTTTTGGATTTTCAGGCATAAACCTTTTTGTTTAATGCAAACTGAAGAAGCTGGTTAGCAGACGTCAAGCATCTCGGAAACTGCTCAAGGACAGCATACACGTCATGCTGAGGTTTGAGGAGTTACCCTCTGCCATCACACCAGTGCAAAACGCAGTAGGAAACTTCTTGTAACTTTCTGTCAAAGAGTCACTGCATGAAAAACAAGAAGGCTGACATCTGTTCTGTGATATACTGGAGTATTTTAATCTCTCTGCTTGGCCTCTCTTAAGAACAGATTTTATGAAGTCTGAGATCACTCTGAGGGGTATCCATTAAAATGTGACTGTTTTTTGTCGATGTGCAGATTCCTGTACAGTGATGTTCCTTATTCTTCTTTTGGGTTATGGACTCCTTTGAGAATCAGTAAGGGCTATAAAATCCAGAGAAAACACACACACACACACACACACACACACTCACACACACAGAAGTTGCATATCTTGTTAGGGAGTTCCATGAAGTCCTTAAATCTTGTCCATGAACCCCTGTTGCACACAAACTATATTTTGTCTGATGGATGAATTCATCTTGCATTTTTATAACCTTTCCGGGCTGCCTGCATTTTATTAGTACGTTTTGGTAAGGGGAGCCAAGACTCCTTTAAATGTCGACACAAAAATAAGATTCCTTGAAATGGGGAGGTAACAAACAAAACTAAAGACCCAACAACCCCAAAGATTCAACTCTTTTAGGAAAATCTGTGTCATCACTTTTCCAGGTGTTGCTATTTTATTTTTTTATGGTAGTGAGGTTCTGGTCCTTTCCTTCCCTTTGTGCCTCCATTCTCTCTTTTCCCTTCCCACTCACCCACCCCAACGTGGACACATTCTTATCTGTTCTGTTCTGAACTAGTGTGACACAATTGTAACTCATTTTATTTGTGAAACAAGGTCTTTTTCCTCCAGTGTATGCAATTTTGTGTCACAGAGCGTCTTCCCCTTTTGAAAAGACACCTTCAAGAAGAATAAGTTCTGAACCCAAGAAATATTTTCCTTTCTCAAATTAGCTGTAGATACAGCGCATTGACTCATTTCAAACATTAAGAGATCATACATGTTTTCATCAGTACCAGTTTGCCCTTTACCTCTTAAAAAACTAAGTCTAAGCTAGTTTCACACCTCTTTCCTCTTTGCACCTTATCCTTATCTCCACACTCCCAAAAGAGCAGCATTTGTAAGATCCTACGGACTCTTACCTGCAGGAAAACCAGTTCTTGTCTCCCATTTAATTTCTCTTTAAGTGCAATTTTCCAATTTTCCACTAGTTGGGGCTCTGTACAAAGGAAAGAAAACTAAGGGCCTCCTTTGGAATTATTTACTAACAAAATATTTTATATGGTTATCTCTCAACTATTTTCTGAGTCTCTGGAAAAACACTCACTAATTTTATTATTGTCCCCATATACCAATCATGAGGTGGTATATTGTTGGATCAGTTGTATTTGCTCTGTTTACCTGGGTTAGAGAAGTCTAAACTCAGCTCACTGCTTTTGGTATGATTTGCAGGAATCCAGTTCACCCAATGCAAAATTATTATAAAATGTGAAATTATAAAGTGCATGAATGGAACATCTGGTCCATAAGTAGCAAGATCATCTTCTTTGTCAATTTTTTTCTAGGACAGGGAAGTAGCCACTCATCTTTTAACCCCCATGGCACAAAGTCCTGCACAAATTAGACCCTTAATAAATGTGGTCTGATTTCTGCCTCTGCCTAAGGACCAGAGTTTGCACAACATTATCCAGTATCAGTACTTTGGGAAGATCTTTGGGAAACTGTCTTGGTCTGTGCTAACTTCACATTTGCTCACTCGCTCTCGCTCGCGCTCTCTCTCTCTCTCTCTCTCTCTCTCTCTCTGTCTCTCTCTCTCTGTCTCTCTCTCTCTCTCTCTCCCTCTCTCTCTCGGTTTTAATTACTTTGTGTCAGGTTGAAAGATTACCTTGGGTAGTCACATATAATCAAGGTCTCCCAGCACTTTGCTTACACTTTTGTTTTGTTTTAGCTTTGTTTATCCTGTCTCTCTCCACCTCCCCGGAGATCCTTTGGCAAATCTGATAAACAATGCTTTTTTCGTGCTCAAGGCAGAAAGTCCAATCGAATACAATGGGAGGCCAGACTTGGCTGAAATGCAGGCTGCAGGTGTGCTCGGCATTGTGTTCATCTAAACCAGATGCTGGGAGTTGAAGCACCTGCTTCCCTTCTCTGTCTACACTCCGGAGACCACCGCTCCTGGGTAACAGAGGCCAGAGAACCAGGCTGAAGAGAAGCATGTACATACCACAGCATCCTCCTGACAGATCAAATGAGTTGCCCTAGAAATAGTTTAACAAAGTTCCCCTGTAAGTCCTCAAACACATACAGTTTGATGTGTGTTCTCCTTCCCTTCCTTAATCTGACACCACCATCCTCTCAACGCACACACTTGACAACATCGACGACTAGAAACAGACACTCAGTGGCAACTTAGTTTTTCTCTGGATAATATTATCTAGAAAGACAAGGCTGGCCACAGACAAGAGGGTGATCATTTTTATGGTTCTGATAACAGGAGACGGATGCCAAAAGCCTTGCACAGCCTCAGATTTTATGAACATTTCTATAGGTGCCGTCAATTTCTGAACAGTCCGGAAAGAACATTAAAACTTCTATCTTGAATGTTGATCATCAAATAAGAGATCAGGGGAGAAATTGGTCCCTATGGGGAGGTGACTTTGCTCTAAGCACTGGCTGCCAGAGAGGCCAGCTCTGGTATTTTTATTAAGCTGATTCTAAGTTGTGTTATTTCAGCTCTAAAATATTAGTAATAAATTGACTGCAATCCTGTGTATTCAAATCCTTAGTGCGAAACCTGTATGAGTTAAGTTCTTTAAATTGTTAATATTTTTATTTCCAATTTCAGTGCTGCTTTTTGTCATGAATGAATGCCCTTCTAGGACAAGGTTCGTACTTTTCATTTATACAGAGGGGTCTATTTTCTCTGTATATCCTTGTGCTGTGTTCCTAAGAGTCAACTGAGAAAGCTTTTGGGCTGAAGAATGAAGCCCTGAACCCACTCCACTCCGGAGGTTTCCACGTAAAGGCACACAGTGAGGGGGCCAGGGCCTCGGCCTGGAGGAGAGGCAAGTACTGGGCCTGGCCTGTGTCCTCCTCAACACCACTAGCTCCTCCATCCAAGAGAAATCTGTCTCTTGTCTGTGAGCTCCTACTGATATCACAGCTTAAGGAAGCCCTTTACATTTGTTCTCTATAGCTCTGTGATAAACAGATATATTTTTGTTGCTGCATGCCCAGACCAAGTCTACATGGGAAAGAATAATTCCTGAAATGAAAAATCAAGTTTGTGGGCATGAGAGGGGACAGAGGGCTGGAAGGGTAGAAGAGTGACAAATCAAAACAAACTAGTGGAGTCGATTTGAAAGGAGGGATGTGTGATATTTAGTGAGAATTTTTTGAAATCATCCAAAGGGTTCACAACATGTTTCCCAAAAGAAAGACTACTTCTCTTCATCTCATGGCCACATTCTTCTCTGTCAAAGCCTCATTAGAAGCGGCACCCAGACATAACACAACTAAGGAAAGAGAGAGGGTGGATCTGTAAGCAAGAAAGGGAACCCCAGACCCTAGAGTTACTCTGATCTGCAGATGTGCCTCTTGGAGTTTGGAATTCACTGGGGGGCAGCTAATGGGGCTGGAGGGCGCTGCTTAGACGGAGATGAATATGGAAATGGAGATTAGATAAAGATAAACAATGCATCTTTTCTTTAATATCACTGGAACTGTTTTCACTTATCTGCGTGACTCTTTCTTTTGTGCCTCTTAATTTGTCCTTGAAGTTCTGTATCTAATCATTAGCTGAGCAACCAATAATTCTCCCTCAGTCCCCCACCCCTTTTTACAACCAACTTTAATCTTTCGACTCAGTGAAAAACATGTTTCCCCTATCATAACTGGTTTAACAAAAATTCTCTTTCAAGTTTAGATTGCTCAGATACAATGGCTTTCCTGCAGCTTCATGCTAGGGAAAGGAATTTACATTAGAAAAGAGAGATTTATGATAGCATTGAATTTCCATTTGAATATGGGTAGTTAATATCATGCATATGTTTTTTTTATTATTATTATTTTAAGGTTTAAGCCGCCCCCGTAGGCAAAAAGAAAGCTGGAAACTGCGGACCTGGCGGGGCTCAATGAATAATTTAATCTGGATTTCATTCACAAACAGCAGACCAGTCTCAGGGAAAGGACCGGTGCTTTTCCCCAGATCGGAACTGGAGTAAGTGCCAGGATTTCCTGATTTGTTTACATTTCTCAACAAACTTTTTTCCCCCTGACCAGGACAGAATTAGACTTCCTTTTCCACTTTTGGCTGCTTCCAAGCTATTCTTGCTCAAGGTAATTCTCTCCCCTTTCCCTGCATTCTCCTTTGTTGAATTCTCAGCTGGGTTCTTTGTCTCAGGAAAACAGGGCGGAAGAAGAATGGTCCTCATGACAACAATAAGCCCACAGTAGCTGGCTTTTCCCGGACAGAGCAGCGTCTGTCCAACCCTTACATTTAAAACTTGCTGGTCTGTCTCTCGCTGAGGTTTAGAAAGGATTCTGAGAGGCCAGGGTGCTATACATTAAGTGACTTTACCCAATTCCTAAAGCTATAAAAGGAGACATTGAAATCACCTTCATTCACATCAACCCTGCCGGTGACAAGACTTGTCATTCTGACGGCAAAACTTCAGCCAGATCTAAGCATGGGACACAAATGTTTTCTGTTTGGTGGCTAGACTTCTAGGACCCGTGGCTAAGGGCCTCTGTTCTACCCTGTTATCTTCCCTGGCCTGTTTGGTTTCACTTTCAACATCTTGATCATCTGTAATTGTCACAATGGTTTGTTTTGAAAAGTTACTCTAAGTTTTTTGTTTATAAATGTTTGACAATCGGGGATTAGTTCCTTTTCTTAACAAGGGAAATGTAGGCATTGGTCACTGGCCAATCTGCAAGGTTAAAAGGCTACCAGATCTTTTTGGGGACCCACCAACAAGAATAAACCAGAGAAACACAGAAGCTGTTTGAGGGGATGGGGGCAGGTTCCTTAAAAGAGAGGTGTAACTCTCTGGTTTATTGACACTTCTATTTGTTTTTTCCTTCTCTCTTGTTTCTGAGGCTAAAGGCCCCTTTAAGTTTTATTAGTTAAGTCAACTCTGTTTTGAAACATGTCTGCCATTCTGACCCCAGGAATAATTGTGAAAACTATCTTGGAGCAACCCTACCCTCTCTGCTGGGACACCTTTCTCTTCACCTTGGGTTCCCTGGGGCAATCAGTGTCATCTGTCCTTTCTGCTTTCCTAGAAATCAGACCCAACTCTTGGTCGAGAATCAGATAACTTTACTTGCACTTGGGGTTTTGGCTTTAAATACATCCACCATCCCAGGATCATTTGTATCATAACAGAAGAAGAAATCTAAGGTAAAGGAATGAGTCCCTAATGGTGGAATTTATGATATCAGTGGAGGTCCTTGAAGCAAAATATCATCCTGAAGTGCTCCTGAAATCATGTCATACTGAGGGTAGATTATGTTTAAAATATGGGTCAAGTCAGGCACATGTTGTTTGTATCCCTATGTATATATATGTAGAAGTCACACGCAGAGAAACATAGCTTATTACAAAAATCCTGCTGTTGCTGCTGCTGAGGGCAGACAGATGAATGATCACGAGCCTTTTCTCAACCATATATTAATATAGCCGAGTTGTGAAGCAAGACAATATTTAGTTATTCTGAAATGTCCTTTATAACAATCATTTACTCACTCAAGTCACTGTGGGAGTGCCTACCTCTTAAAAGGCCAAAATAGACTCTTCTATGACCTCCTGCCAAGTAAGGGTGGACAGATGGCCACATTCTCACTATAATCTAAACAGGCATCAAGGTGCACTCGGTAGACTGATGTGCAAAAAGAGTTTCAATGAACACTAGCACATGAGGGACATCAAAAGAATAAAATTTTCCTTTTTTCCCCTGTTGGTTTCAGAGAGAGTACTGTAGGCATAACTGTCACAAAAGAAACCGAGGTTTAACCTTTTGATGATCTGAAGGACCAAATCCTGCTTTGGATTATCTTCTACAACAGGTACTTGTGAAACGATCAGCTGACAAGTGTAAGTGAAGCACATGTTCTAAATCACATGATATCCTCACTAGAGTATAGAGAAAGATATAAAATGAGTAATGACGTGATGTCCAATGTGAAATATAGCTTCTAAGGGGGGAAACCCCATACACAAACACGTGTGATGGGAAGGAAAAAGAACAGATTTAGAACGTTAATAGAAAACCTAAAAATCATTTAAATCCCATGAACAAAAATGTAAATTAGATGGTAGAATACGTTACATTTTATTTTATTGTATTACTTTTTAAACCACTTGATTGGGGTTCAACTGACACATAAAAAGCTATACATAGTTAATGTCTTCAACTCCCTGAGTGTGAAGGAGAATATGATACATTGTGTATGGCGTATGTAGGTACTGCAGATATCAGTATTTTCTAAAATACGTTTCATACAATGTTGTTAATTCCAGGTCTTTATGTCAAGAGAAGACCAGAGGTAGGCAGCTTCCTTGAGAGGGTTTTCCCTACATGTATGAATACAGTAAATATTCTGGAAGACTTTCAGATTTCTCTAGTTGTAGCAAACAAGGTCAATTGGCTCATCTGAAGGGACTCTTAGGGGTCCAGCTGGCAGTGCCTGGAGGCTGACCCAGTGGTTCTTTTGGGCTTGTCTCCAGGGCGAACCTAGACTCCCGTAGAGAGGAAACACGAGTTACTCCGTGACAGCCCCAGTGTCCCAGGCACTGGGGGTGCTGAAGGTGGGATGGATTTCCATGTAGCAAGTTCACATACTGGTTTGCCTTATGACTGTCAGAGGCCTGAGCAGTAGAGAGCAGTCCGAGTCCTGGGAGACTGCATCACCGTTCTAGCCTGTTACTAAATGAGTTTTTCTCTCAGGCAAAAGGTGTGCTTGCCTTTCTCTGGGAGCTGGCAATGGAGAGGTTGCAAAGGCATTTTCTAGGCCTTGATTTCTGTCTTCTTACATACCATATTCTTAATTCAATAACTACAAAGCTCTGTACATCGAATAAAAATATAGCAGTTTCCAATCCTAGAAACAGATTTTTTTTTTTTTTTTTTTTTTCCCAGTACGCGGGCCTCTCACTGTTGTGGCCTCTCCCGCTGCGGAGCACAGGCTCCGGATGCGCAGGCTCAGCGGCCATGGCTCACGGGCCCAGCCGCTCCGCGGCATGTGGGATCCTCCCGGACCGGGGCACAAACCCGTGTCCCCTGCATCGGCAGGCGGACTCTCAACCACTGCGCCACCAGGGAAGCCCTAGAAACAAATTTTTAAAAAATAATTGCCATGCTTGCGTGACTTCAAATGTGTACATGGTGGACGAGTGGGTGAGAGCGGATTCTTGTACGTAAATGACTTCCTGTGCTTTTACGAGTCATTTTGTGCTTGGTCCCTGGAACGTCTCTAGTAAATTGAGAGTCTTCCCCGAATCATCAGCTGGGTTCTCCTTGGCCTTTAGGGAGGTGCTGTAGACAAGTCTGCTGCTTTCTAGACTCCCAAAGGGGGCTTAGAGGGAATGGTTGCTCGAAGCGGTGGTCTCTGGGTAGTTTTGGTGACTAAGAGACCAGCGGGGTCTCTGGGAACATGGGCAGCAGTCAGTGTGAGGTGAGGTGAGGGCAACACAGAGGAAGTTAGCAGATCTAGGGAGCATATGCCCCATAGGTCCTGGCTCAGTCTGCATGTGGCTTTTGGACTCTGAAGCCAGAGCCTGCTTGGGGCCAAATGCCAAGTCTTGGGGTCTGTGACCATGGGAGGTGGGCAGCGGGGTCCTTAGACCCACGGCCCCAAACTGGCAAACAGTCTTGGTTGTGCCCAACACGGAGATTCGGCCTTCCTGGCAATCCCCCCCACTCCACACATGGCAGATCATGTGAAGGTCCCTATTTCAGAGGAGAGAAAGCTGGGACACCTGGGGAAGGTGTGACCACTCAAGGCCACTTTATGATCCACTGACAGAACAAGATGAAATCACCCAGTTTCTGGTTGTGGGTCCCAGATAGACTCAGGCATGCTTTGAGTCAATGGCAGAACTCCCTTCCATACTTCCTTTGCCCAACCTCACCCCACGCAGCTCTGCTACCTCTTCTCAGCACTTAAGCTTAACACATTTAGCACCCCCTGGAGAGAAAGGGACCTTGGCTGGGACAGAGTCCACACCCACCACGCCCACCCCCCCTTGGGCAGCCTTGTTATCTCTCCTTGGAGTGTGATTTAGTTTCCACGTGACACTGAGATATGATAACCTGAACTCTATTACCTTGGGAAAGACTACTGAGCAAAAATGCTGGTTGGAATAGCTCCGTTGATGATAGCTAGGAGGTGTTATCTTGGAAGAAGATGGAAAATAACCCAGAGCCAAGAGTTGTTTTGGATGGCTAAAGGGAATTCAAAAATAGATGAAGATCTGCCCACACTTGAAGAAAATCCTCAAAGACGTGACAACTGCCAAGGTTGCACTTCTTAGCAGTTATCACGTACTTTTTGTTTTCTGCTTCATCAGCTCTATAACCCTGAGAGTTTCATTATTAGGGTTTCCTGCTACACTTTTAATTTTCAGTTACAGATTGACTAGGGACTGCCAGTATGTCTGGCCTACTGATGTTTGCTGGTAGATTATCCTTGTAAAAGTTACTATTGTCGGGGTTCGTTCTGTAAAGGTGGTGAAGAATAGCAATCCACATAAATTCCACAGCCCCATTGCTTGTGATGGTCCAACAAATAAGGACAAAAGAGAAAGACGGCCTCATTTTAAACAAACCTTCTTGTTTTAAATAACAAATTAAACAGACAAATAAGCCAACAACAACAAACAGCAACAACACTCCACAGTTGAATTTACCAAGCTGAAGAGTTCAGACTTTGCCCGAGTCAAGGACTGGTAATTGACACACAGTTCAGGGATTCATTTTCCCTTTTCTCAATATTGAATGGAATTCCCTTTTAAAAGGCTTATGATTTATTGTCTAAAACTGGAACTGGGACAAATTCAAAGCAGGATGAAAGGAAGTCTCCAAAACAATAGCACTGAAATCTCCCAGGGCTGTTTCAATTGTGAGAATTTAGCGCACCTGAATTGCTAAGTCGTGGTGAGACAGAGGACTTGAGAGGGTGGCAACGTGCCTAAATGTTGTATTTTTGAATCTCAGTCTAAAGAGGTAGCCTCCTCTGGTAGAATGAACATGGATAGGGTTTTTCTGTTTGCTTTTTTTTCTATTTCGTTAAAAATACTCTACAATTTTCCAGGGATTAAGAGATACCCAGGCTAAGCAAGCTCTGATCATAAATGAAAATAAGAGCCCATGTTCCAGTCCTCAATACAAAACTTCAGGTATCCTTACTGAGCATTTACTGTGTACCAGGTTCTAGGCAACATGCATTACATTTATGAGTTAGTTCATTTGATCTTCACAACAATATTATGGGCATAGGCACTATTTTTATTCCTACCTTACAGATAAAGAAACAGAGAGGTTAAGTAACCTGCCTCAAGCCACATGGTAGTGAGTGGCCAAGTCAGAATTTGAAACTGGGCAGTCTTACTTCATGGCCATACCCTTAACTACTTAGCAGTATTGCCTCCTAAGAAAAGTAAATTGCCTAGATTAAAGGATGTTAGGGATTGAGGGTGAATAGGAATTGATGTTGGGTCCAAAGAAGCCCAGCATGTTTAGCTTGAGATGAATCCTGATAACATTCTGCTGCTGAATAATGAGGCCAGATGAGTTGGGTCCTGCTATGTTCTTGCTACACAGCTCACATTCCCAATTCTATTTAGTTTTATTCCCAATCTAACTCTTTCTGAAAATGATTGAAGTAGCTTACATGCACATGTATATCTTTATTCCAGGCTCTACAGAGCTCCAACCTTATTTCAACCACCTTCTAAATATCACTGTTAAATGCAGGCCTTCAGGAACCTCAAATATCTACGCTGAACTTTCCAGCCCCGCCCTAAATGAACTCTTCAGTTGGACTTTTCTCTCTCTGTAATGGTGTAACCTTGTGGCTCAGACTCTGAAGCCCAGGGTAAGTTTTATTTCCCTCTTTCCTACACGGTCTGCTGCCTCGACACCCCCCGCCCCCCGCCCGCCCCCCGGCCCACAACAAAGTACACGATCAATTCGTCATCAAGTCCTGTTGATTCTCTTTGCCATATCTGTCCTTACCCATCCCTACTGCAATGAATCAGATTTCTAAAACCAGATTTTGGAACAAATTTCCAACCAGTTTTCCCATGTTCAGGCTCCCTGCCTTCAATATGGCCACTAGATGAAAGCTGGGAATCAATTCCTTCGACAAGAGTTTTTTGTACTCTATGCTGTGCCAGGCACTGCTCTAAACTAGAGACGCACCACCTCTCCGCCTTGCTCTTGTGGTCCCTTCTGCTTGAAATATCCATCTTCATTCTGCCCCTCGCCAATATTTCCGCTTTCAGCAGGCACTCAGTTCTCTGCCTCTGCCAGCGAGTGAGATCCCAGGATACACATCCCTTAACCCCTGACCTGACGCAGGCTGGATTTAAAGAGCTCTAGCTTGGGACTTCCCTGATGGTGCAGTGGTTAAGAATCCGCCTGCCAATGCAGGGGATATGGGTTTGAGCCCTGGTCCGGGAAGATCCCACATGCCGCGGAGCAACTGAGCCCGTGTGCCGCAACTACTGAGCCTGTGCTCCAGAGCCTCCGAACCACAACTACTGAGGCTGTGTGCCACAACTACGGAAGCCCGCGCAGCTAGAGCCCGTGCTCTGCAACACAAGAGGCACCGCAATGAGAAGCCCGCACACCGCAATGAAGAGTAGCCAAAGCCGGCGCGCAGCAACAAAGACCCAACACAGCCATAAATAAATAAAAAAAAAAAAATAAAGAGCTCTAGCTTGACACTTGGACTGTGGTAGAAAGTCTCTTTGTGGTCATTTAGTCTGTTCACTCTCCTCAGTTTCTGCTTTGATTCCAATACCCACCTTAGTCCTCAGTCTTGGCACCTGAATTTATGCCACATTATTGTTTTCCAAGCTCCTCTTGTTAACCTCCTACATCACATCTAACTCACTGTCGCCTTAATATAATCCTGCCCCTAAATCCCACCCCTGTGAGACCCAACTTCCCCAAAGACTCTGCACTTCCTAATAGCCTATCTGCCTCTTTGGAAACTAGAATACTGTGGTTTATTTGTCCAAATCATTAAATGTTTACCGAAGCTCTTCTACGTGCTGACCACACAACACATAACAAGAATGGCAATTTGCTGTCCTCATGGTGCTTGCTGTCTCATTGGGGCAAGTGGTTAAATAAAGCAGCAAGGTAATTTCAGAGAGCAGGAAAGACGACAGATAGATAAATAAGTTAATTAATTTAAGAAAAAATGGGCTGAGTTGGAGGAAGGGGAGGGTGGAGGCCGGCCTAGATGGGATGTGCAGGGAAAGCAGCTCAGGCGAGACTTGAATGATGAGGAGTCAGCTGTGCGTGAACCTGGGGAACGTGTTCCAAGCAGAGAAGACTGCAGATGAAAGATCCTACAGGGGACACCAGACTAGTGTGCTCCAGAAACAGAACAGACGCCAACAGAGCAGAACGAAGGAAAGGAAAGTGGTAAAAAGGGTGCTCAGCAGGGGCCGGACCACGGAGGCTTTGTTGCCGTTTTCTCAAGAAGTAGTTTTGCTGGATTTTTCCCAGTTGTTAGCTGCCTAGCCCTCCAGATCTTCTGCACTGTCAGACTGACCTTCCCCTTGGCCCCTTCAGTCTGATTTGTCCTCCTCCTGACCCCCAGACGAGCCCCACTCCGATGGCAGGGTATGGTCATGGACTCTCTGATTCCACTCACTGCCCACGGTCATTAAGTGGGCAATACGCAGTCAGCACATCGAAGGTGAGATGGTGCCCATCCAAGGTCTGCCTGTCCTCCAAAGCCCCATTCCCATACCAGTGCCTTCAGGATGCTTTACTAAATGATCCTGGTTGGATAAAGGTCCTTTCCCAGTGGTCTACCTTAGTCTGAACCTTCACCCAGGTCTTCTCACATGCTAGTTTATACTGTGGTATTTATTACCTTCCCTCCCGGATTTCATGCCAGACTACGTCTGGTACAATTTTGTTCCACTCAGATTAAATAGCATGGTGTCCTGCTCTCATTTGCCACGTGAGAATAACTGTGTTTTGGAGAGTAAACTCTTTGTGATACCATCTGGGTATTGTCATGAGGACTAAGAATATTTGTGAAGCACCCAGAATGGTACCTGGCACAAAGTAGGTTCTAAATAAATTGTAATACTATGATCATTATCAGAGTTGTGTGACTTTGGGCATAACACTTTATGTTTAAATGATGCTGCTGGAAAGAATGATTTCTAAAATGTTTTCTACTTTTAAAACTTGATTACGACTCGGATGAATATGCTGAAAAATCTCAGGAAGAGACAGGGTCTCTGGCTGTTGGTAACCCCAGTGGGAAGGCTTGCAGGCATTGGAGATTCTTCTATGGCATTGGTGGTACATTATTTTCAACAATGCAGCAACTGTGCATTTATTCTTGATAATATTTAAGTTATTTTGAGTGTAGAAGGAGTGATAATACTTTCTTCAAATGTGCACCAGCCATACCAAGCATTGTCAAGGGTGTGGATACACAGAAATTCTCCTATACTTCTGGTAGGTACATACATCAGTACAGCATCTTTGGAGAGTGATTAGAAAAAAATCTAGGAAAGTAAAAACGCACATATTGTATAATCCAGAAATTCTGAACCTAAGGGAACTCTATGCACATATGCACAAAGGGGTTTGCTCAAGAATATTCATGGGAGCATTGCTTCTCATAACAAAATTTGAAGTAACCCAAGTGTGTATGAACAGAATGGCTAAATAAATTATAGTACATTCATATACATCCATTAAGATTAGTGAGCTACATATATCCAAGTATCAACATGGACAAATCTTAAAAACATAGTATTCAGTGAAAAAGCAAATTATCTTAAGATATTATTATCCAAAACTCCTAATTTACCCCTTTCCCCTCTGGTAACCTTAAGTTTGTTTTCTATGTCTGTGAGTCTGTTTCTGTTTTGTAAATAAGTTCATTTGTATCATATTTTAGATTCCACATAAAAGTGATATATGGTATTTGTCTTTCTCTTTCTGGCTTCACTTAGTATGATAATCTTTTTATTTTTTAATTTTTTTTTTTTTTTGCTGTACGCGGGCCTCTCACCGTTGTGGCCTCTCCCGTTGCGGAGCACAGGCTCCAGACGCGCAGGCTCCGTGGCCATGACTCACAGGCCCAGCCGCTCCGTGGCATGTGGGATCCTCCCAGACCAGGGCACGAACCCGTGTCCCCTGCATCAGCAGGGAGACTCTCAACCACTGCGCCACCAGGGAAGCCCAGTATGATAATCTTTGGGTCCATCCATGTTGCTGCAAATGGCATTATACCACTGTCTTTATAGCTGAGTAGTATTCCATTGTATATATGTACCATCTCTTATTTATCCATTCATCTGTTGATGGACACTTAGCTTGCTTCCATGTCTTGGCTATTGTAAGTAGTGCTGCTATGAACAAACGGGTGCATATATCTTTTCGAATTAGAGTTTGGTCCCAAAACCTAAGTCTTGATGCTTGTCTTTGTGTTCACATAAGAAAAATACCTGGGTTAGGGTTTTGAGACTAAGTCTCCATACTTATAATGAATAATAATGAAAATAATTAAGATGACAGCCTTCAAAAAGCGTTTCTGGGCTTCCCTGGTGGCGCAGTGTTTGAGAGTCCGCCTACCGATGCAGGGGACACGGGTTCGTGCCCCGGTCCGGGAAGATCCCACATGCCGCGCGGGGCTGCTGGGCCCGTGAGCCATGGCCGCTGGGCCTGCGCGTCCGGAGCCTGTGCTCCGCAACGGGAGAGGCCACAGCGGTGAGAGGCCCGCGTACCGCAAAAAAAAAAAAAAAAAAAAAAAAAAAAAAAAAAGCGTTTCTTAACTCTTACATCCTGGAAATGTAAAGTATTATTTCCCTTGATATAGATTTTATCTTACCAAATATCCATTAAGGTACTTAATTGTATATTG
The DNA here is from genome assembly GCF_964270905.1 of Leucopleurus acutus. Taxonomy (NCBI): domain Eukaryota; kingdom Metazoa; phylum Chordata; class Mammalia; order Artiodactyla; family Delphinidae; genus Leucopleurus; species Leucopleurus acutus. The sequence goes on along the minus strand of NC_139157.1, from coordinate 53,171,448 downwards.
TTTTTTAATTTCATTTAAATGTTTTGCATGCCTATCTTCCTAACAGAACTAAACCAGAACCCTGATCATCCAATTTTCAGTCTGGAGTTTTTCCTGTCAACAGCATGCTGCTTTCCTACACAATAACTGCTCCTTGAGGTGATGAACACATAATCATAGCTTTAAGGTATCAATTTCTCTTGTATAAGAAACCTAGGCACTCCTCGGAGCACAGCAGAATTATTTAGCTACCTAAGAATTGGATTTTTCTCTAGGGAGTAGGACCTGACAGTATTCTTTCCCCAATATACAGGTGTCCCAGTTTGCAGAACACTACAACAGAACAACCGATCAACCTGATCATTTATTCAAGAGTTTATAAACATGCATATTTCCAGCTGCCTCCTAGTCACCCTGCTAGCGCAAGGCGAAACGGTCCCACCACACTGTCTGGTATCACTGGCTCCCATCCAGGAAACAAACAACCTGCCCCTCCTCTGTTCTACTTTGACTGACACTTGTGTTTCTCAAAGGCAAAAGTCAGATTCTAATATTCAGGTCAGAATACTCATTGAATTCTCAGTGACGGCAGGACAAATTAGAGGATACAGGCAAATTTTTCGGCAATGTGGATGAAAGCAATCTTTATTTTTCTCTAATACTGAGTCCAGCTTTGAGGTTCTCTATTTCCACCAGATATAAAGCCAAGCCTTTGTAGTGTGTTTTCATTTTCTTTCTTTTACTCTTTTTTTTTTTTTTTTTTTTGATGTGAGCTGGCATCTCTCATGAAAAGATAAAGGCATCAGTTAAGTATACTACCAAACCCCAAGGATAAAAGCTATTGTCGTGAACAGGAGTTAGGCATGCACATGGTATCAAGTAAGGGCCTGGAAACAGAGGGGCTGCCAAGGAAAACAGATGTCTGTCTCTTTTACGGAGCCCCAATTGTGTGTATATTAGCAATTGCTAATCTCCTGATTGACTTAACAATGATGGTATTGATGAACTAATTTGGGTTGAGTACAACCGTTGCCATTTCCATAGTCACAATAAAATTTAAAAACCGATTCCACCAACTAGTAACAAGCGACAGCGACAGTAGAACAATAGCCAAGGAGCCATCCTAAAAGAGAAAAGGATGCATCGCATCTAGAAAAGATAAAGGGTCAGACAGGCTCTGCTTCCAGCCTTTGCTGTTACAGCAAAAGTCCAGATGTGGGTAGGAGAGGAATTCCCCCACATAACAATGAGTAATAGCGACTAACTCACAATCATAGGATGCATGAGACAATGATGAATTGTATATTTCAAGCCTATAGAAGACAATCAAAACGGTCACTTTCTTCCTAGTGGAATACACTAGCAAAATCGGGAGTGAGAGAAAACCCCGCTTGAGGTTCTGCACACTGCTTTTCTGACATGGTTATAAATAAGAAAAAGTGCAGATACTCAGATCCTCTTCTCTGTCGCATGACTATGTTTCATCCTTTTATTAGGTTGCTCTTATTGTTCCTTTTATGTTGTTTTTAAACTCCCCTGCACATGCTGTCCTCGGGACCTCTGGGTCTCTCTTTCTCTCTTTCTCTCCCTCTCTCTCTCTCTCTTTCTCTCTTCCCTTCCTTCCTTCCTCTCCCTGCCCTAAATCCGCACCCCCGCCCCCTTCATCATTTTTTTTCTGCATTTCTCAATTCTCAGGATTCTTGGGAAAAGAGGGAGAGGAGAGTTAGGCATAGACCAATGAGCCAGAGTCAAGAGGAGTAGGATGAAGTAGAGTGGCTGCTAGAAAAAAGAATGGACCGTGTCCTGGCAAAGCCCAGTTGACTCTCTCTGTCTCCTTAGGAGCCAGTGCTGTCCTTGCCAGTTCTGTCTCCTTGACATAGGTCAACTTGAAAGTTAAATAACTTCAGCATGACCAGGCTGGTCGTGCGAACAAAGAAGAAGTTCTGAAGTCAGTCTAGAGGTTCAGGTTCACTTTTGGGAAGCAGAGGGTCCGGTTTGATAAGTAATGCCTGATATCAATACAAGACTAAACTCAAACATTGACTTGCTTCAGAGCTCAGCTCCCTGCGGCCGCTTCCCAAGGACTGGAGGTATGGTCATGTAACGAGGTCCACTGACTGGGAAATAGCCTGCAGAGTCACTTGAACTGCAGTGGGCCTTGTTGTGTTTTCCTTTTCGTTGCATCGATTTCTCTGGCAAAGCCCTATTAAAACGATGTGTTTGACTCAAGCCCTTTTCCCTTTTTAAACTGAATTGCCTTATTCTCACGGAGGTCTTATGAGATTCACAATTCTTACTAACAGGCAGAATAAATGATGCCCAAGTTCGGGGCTTTATTTTCCCAGTAGTCCAAGGCCGTGTCTACAAGAAGGCGAACACCTAGATGTGTCCACATTGTGGAGGTTGGTCTGCCTGATTCCAAGCATCTGGATAGTCAAAAGCACCAGGATGTTTGGCATCACGCAGACCAAACATCTAGATGACTGCTTGAGTTTCTCACTTTTTCATTGAAAGTCTGGTGTCATGTAGACACAAGCTGAAGCTCTGACTTCATTTTGTAACAGCTTCCAGCCTGCCAGGCTGGCTCCAGATTCCTTTTATTGCAACTGATGTTTTTTTACAAGAAAACTTTGCATTCTGTGTGATGCCTGTTGCTCTTATTCTCAGAAATAGATTCATTATGCAGAAAATAAATGACCCCAACCAACCCCCAAAGGCCACATGCTTGAGGAATAGTTTGAAGAAGCTGAAGAATTTCAGAATTCTTTGTGAGCACTGTCTCTGTGAGCAAAACCATGATCTAACTTTAGTAAGAGGGGGTGGCTGGAGAGAGAGTGGTAAACACGCCAGATTCCTTCTAACAACCCTCAATTTGTTGCACTCTCATTTCAGCCAAGAAATCTTATTTCCATGCTGGCAAAGGTGGTGTTTCCTCTATTGTCAGATGGAGATTAATGACAAATGGTCAAACTTCCGTAAAACAGAGGTCTCCGACCCCTGGGCCGCGGACCGGCATGGGTACATGGCCTGTTAGGAACCGGGCCACACAGTAGGAGGTGAGCCGTGAACGAGCAAAGCTTCACCTGCTGCTCCCCGTTGCTCGCATGACTGCCTGAACCACCCTCCCCCAACTCCCCCCTTCCCGCCACCGGTCTGTAGAAAAATTGTCTTTCATGAAACTGGTCCCTGGTGCCAAAAAGGTTGGGGACCACTGCTGTAAAATACAGCAGTGATTCCACAAATGAAACAGTGCGGATCCTTTAGAAAACACCATTTTCTCCAGAACTTTTGCAAATAAGATGCCCCACTTGGCCTAGTTTGAAAGAGTTTCACAACCAAAACAAGGGCTTATGCATTTCCCCACTTGGGAACAGTTGTGCTAAAGATGAAAGTAAATGATCAGCACTATTTAGTGACCACCTTCTGCATGCCTGGGTGTCGTGAACTGCCTGACTTCACACCCTCGGTCATCCCTGCTCTTGCCAAGTATACTTCTGAGCTTCTCCAATGAGCTCTTACCTGCCCACTCACTGTGACCAGCTCTGCTCTAAAGCACAGAAGGATCCCTGGCCTTAGAAAGCTGCTGGGACTTGGTCAAGCCACACCCATTCTCTTCTCCCTCCACGCCTGATAGACAAGATCCCTTGCCTGGATCTTGCTCCTTGATCCCTCAATCTCTGGCCTGTGTGTTTAGTCTCCATTCGAGTCCCTGGTTGTTTATTTTTTAGTCTCGGAGACTAGGTTCATCACCTCTGGGCTCCAATCTCCAACTCTGGGTGAGGTTTGTTAGCTGCTGGAACGACAGGATTTGCTTCTTCCTGTCTTAATGGCAACCACCTGTTGAGTACAGGCTCTAGCATTGAATTGACCTTTTTAATATACTCCTTTATTAAATCCTCACTTGAGACTGGTAGTATAAATTGCTATTCCACAGAGTAGAAACCGAGGCTCAGAGTAATTTAACAACATGCCCAAGTTCACAAGGTAGAAACTAGCAGAGGCAGAGCCAGAATTCAAACCCAGGATTGACCCGGAAGCCCAGACACGTAACTGCTCTTCAGTATTGCCTCACTTGGCTTCTCAGCTTGACCCCCTTGCTCGCCTAGCCCACAGTTCATCTCCACCTTCGGCACTTTGACTTTTCTTCACTTGACTGACTTTACTTGACCCTCTGCCTGACGTGAGTTCACTCTTTCCTTTATTAGACAACTCACTTTGTGGCAGGCATTGTGTTTTGTGCTAAGAATAAAATAATGAACAAGGTAAGAACCAGGCTCTATCCTCATGGGCAGACCAGGTTCGTGCCCAGTGTGGGAGACGAACAAGTGAAAAGGCAATTTCAACGCAGGGCGATCAGTGCAGTGACACAAGGAGCTGTTTATAATACCTGGTGGTTCACTTCACGGTCCAGAGTCCTTCCAATCTTCCCTCTTACTAGTCCCAGCTGGCCCCCTTTGTCTCTCCCCTATTCAGCTGACCCTGGGTCTCTGAGCCCTTTACCGGCAGGCTCAATCCCACCTTTAATGAAGGCAGATGGAAGGATGGGAGGTTGACAGTCTCAGGCCACCATCTGCAGGAGTTTAGGATTGAGTTCTGTTCTCCAGATCTGGAGCTCAGTGGCTCAGTCATTACTCCTGGGCTCCTATGCTCCCTCAGGCCTCTTTTACAGCCTGGAAGGTATAAGTTCTGGAGTTCTGGTGTTTTAGGTGTGAGCTGGCTTGTTGCCAGCATTTTCATCAGAAGTTCATAGCGCCTATGAGGGTTCAGCTAAAAGTCCCAAGTGTTGACCAAGTTACTCTCCTCAGTACATTCTAGGTGGTCTGTGGGATTTGGGCCACACTATTCCCTCACCCTAGGGCAGGGGTCCTATAACCTATGGACCATGTGATTCCTGACCTGGACTGCTGTTCAGAATCCCTTTCTACCATGTTTCATCCCCTGTGTGAGAACTCCTGATGCCAAGGGTTTCCTGAATCTCATGTGAACAAGCACGTGGATCTGCTCTGAGCTTGGGACCTCTTAGCTGCTCCATCCAGGATCGCTCACTGCAGCCTGGTCAGTTTGCCCTCGACCTTATGCAATATTGGTAATTTTCTTGGACACACAGAGGTCTAGAAGGAAATACAATCTCTCTCAGAGCAGTGATCATATGTGTAAGTGGTTGCTCAACAAATATGTGTTGAAAGAATGAAAACGAGTAAAGTTAAAGCCAGAACTGGTGCCAGTATTAAGCAGCACAGATCCTCGCACACATTGGTCATCCAATAACCATTTGCTGATTTGAAGTTGTTTGAATTGAACTACAGTGTATCTGGGGAGATAAGATTTATGGATACGAAACAATTAAAGAGCAATAAAGGACAACACACCTCAGTTTCTCTGTATCATATCGACTGCCCCGTGGATAAAGGAGATAGCACTAGGGATCAGAGCCGTAAGCAAAAAACTTACAGAAGATGAAGGACTTGAGATGGACTTTGGCCATTAATTCATTTCATGCTTTTCCAAATGAATTTTTCAAATAATTCTACAGTAGATAGATCACCCTCATTTTACAAAAAAAAAAAAAAAGAAAAAAATGTTTAAAAGGCTGAGAGATTAAAGGATTTTCACATATGAAATAATTTCGTTCAAATTTGGCAAATATCAGTTGCCTGTTTTGTGCCATGCGTTATTGCCAAGAATAAAACATATGAAATGGACATAAAGACACGCTGTCCCCTTCGAAGCAACACATTGGTGTGTCTGTGTTATAAATAAGAAATTAAAAAAACAATGCAATAAATTCTACAAAAGAATTATGTAACAAGTGCTATAGGAATCCAATGGATGGGTGTTATAATCTGCCTTTCTGGCCATGGCAGGAGTAGGAAGACATCTTTTAGGAATTATGAGAGCTGAGTCTTGAAAGATGACCTTTAGTTCCCTGTGCTGAGGAGAGGAAGTATCAGAGAGGAAATTGCAGGGGGAAGACTTACTGGGGAAGAACACAGGACACGTCGATGCTGGACAGGAAGGTTAAGGACAGGCTGTGAAATGCCTCCAGCACCTTGCCAAGGTGGATAAAGAGGGACTTCTGGGGCTTCCCTGGTGGCGCAGTGGTTGAGAGTCTGCCTGCCGATGCAGGGGACGCAGGTTCGTGCCCCGGTCGGGGAAGATCCCACATGCCGCGGAGCGGCTGGGCCCGTGAGCCGTGGCCGCTGAGCCTGCGCGTCCGGAGCCTGTGCTCCGCAACGGGAGAGGCCACAACAGTGAGAGGCCCGTGTACGGCAAAAAAAAAAAAGAGGGACTTCTGAACTTGTACTGGTTTACACGTCTAGACTATGGATTCTAGAGGTGTCTTCTCTCCACTTTTCTTCTTCTTTCCATGTTAGCATCCAGACCTGCGCTGTCTCTGCTGGGTTCTTCCTTGTCTAAACTCATTTATGCACAGGAACCAGCACTTACAGAGTCCCAAAGGAGGCCTGTGTTCCCCGTCAGCTCTCTACAAGGATGCCTGTGACTCGGGCCATCTTCAGGAATCTCCCTGTAGTTGGATTCTGCCTCTGTTTTCCTTGGGGAAATCTAAAAGAAGGATGCCCACGATTCTCTCAGAGTCAGAATAATTGGCTTTGCACATTCCTAACCATGTCCAGACAAATTCAAACACTATACTGTGTAGAAGAGACAGAGCAGAAGACAGTTGTCTCCACCGTGGTATTTATTCTGGTCCCTGGCTCCAGAAACATTTATTTGTAAAGACGGCCGAGGATCAAAGCCAAGTGTGTCATTGTATCTCCTATTGTATAGATTTGCAAATGTGACTCTTTCTCCCAAATATTAGACAATTCCACTTTCCATTTTGGCTGGCCGATGGCTTTTTGAATTCTTTCTTTTAGAAGTCAGCGTGGCCCGACACATACCATCTCAAAATTCACTAAACCACAGAGAGGATCATCCCTCCTTCTGGCCCCATGACAATGTACTCCAAGAATCCCAGGTGCTTCTTTCTATTCTGGGAATGGGCTCCAGTTTGGAGATTTGCACGGTCCACTAAATCATCTCTGTGTCCTGGTGAGCCTTCCTGCTATGAGCCCAGAGCCCTCCACATGAGCATGAAGCTGATGGAATTCTCTGCCAGGAAAAATAGAGCCTAGACTAAGCTCAACACATCAGGGTTTCACCTCTCCACAGCATTTTAAAGGAAATGGTACAGGTTAGGGACCACATCAGGACTTCTGCTTAACTCTCCGTGGGCCAGACTGTCTGTTGTATATGGTACGTGAAGTCTCGTCCCAGTGCTGAGTTTACAAAATGCCATTCTCCCATTATGGATTTTTTTTTTTTTTGGCCACACCACGCAGCACATGGAACTTCCCTAACCAGGGATCGAACCCACACCCCCTGCAGTGGAAGCGTGGAATCTTAACTACTGGACTGCCAGGGAAGTGCCCCTTGTGGATTTTTATTTAAGAGAAAAACAGTTTTCCCCTTTACATTAGATTTTTTTTTCATCCTTCCTGAAATACTTATTTTTAACTTCACATCTTCCAAATTTCAGATGGCACAGGCAGATTTCTCACCTCACTTGGTGTCTTACCCAGTGCTTGTCAAACTTTAGTGCATATGAATCATTTGGTAAATTTTGTTAAAGAGCAACTTCTGATTCAGGAGATTGGGGTGGGCCTGAGATTCTGCATTTCTAACAAGTTCTCAGGTGATGACAATGCTGCAGGTCTGTGGATCGCACTAAGGGCAGCACAACTGCAGAATACTGAGCTCCTACTATGGACCTGCAGAATATTGAGCTCCAACTGCAGAATATTGAGCTCCTACTATTGGGAGAAGTGATAAGGATGCAGGGGAGGAGGACAGAGCCGTACTTTATATCCTTGTAACCACTGTACAATCCTAGTTAGTTAATTAGTAAAACTTGATTTTATTCGTGATTGAGCTTGATCTAAAGTTGGACTCCATCTAATTTTATCTAAGTAAGATTACTGATTTACTTACAAGCAGACTCTTTTTTAACTCTCCAGGAAGTATAAAGTGGTCATCATTAACTCCGATTTCCCAAGATCAGTTCCCCCTTTGGGGTAAGTGAAACACATAATGATTTATTCCTAGGGTTGAGTGCTTCTCAATCTTTTCCATTTCATGACATAATAGAAAAATATAATGCTGGTGTATCACCCCAGGGGAAGCTTCTTGCCTCTTGAGTGGTTACTGGCCACTGGAGAGCAACTGGCCCAGGGTCTTCCCAATGGAGATCCAAACCTTGACATGACGGTAACCCATACACTCAGCTCCCTGACTGGCAAGCTCTGATTCTGCTATAATTTCTCAGCTTCAGAAATTCATCATAAAATAAAAATGCCAAAGATATTTATATCTGGGAGATTTGGAAAAGTCCCACTAAAGTCACTATCAGTTAAGAGTCAAGTGAAAATTAATTGAGGGCTGACTCAAATAAAGGAGGAATCTGGGAATGACCTAGAACATGGCAAGGAAGAAGAGGAGGCACAGAGGGTAGGACAGGAGAGAAGGGATGGTGGAAAGGCAAGGGTGGCTTCTCCTTCCTCAAATTTTGTCAAAGCCTGCCTGTTTCAGCATTGATCACACTTGCCCCAAATAATTCCCCTTCTCTCAGCAAATATTATGAATCTACATGAAGACCGAAATAAAAACTAAAATGGAAGAAAAAAAGGGCAGGTATCTATCTTGGCATAGAATTTTTTTTTTCCTCAGTGAGTTGAAAGGCAATGACTTTAAATAAAAAAATTCTTTTGAAATGTTTCTATGATAGGGAATTAGCGCCCAAGCCCATGTAGTTGGATAATCCCTTCCAACAACATGCGTTTTACTCCTTGTAGACCAGAGTCAGCAAACATTTTCTATAAAGGGCCAGAGAGTAAATATTTTAAGCTTTGTGGTCCATGCAATATCTGTAGCATCTATTCAACTACTGTGGCATCCACAGACAGTGCATAAACAAATGGCCATGGATGTGGTCCAACAAAACCTTATTTATAGTCAGGTGGGAGGCTGGATTTGGCCCACCAGCTGTAGTCTGGGACCCCGTTATGGACAAAACCTTATATGTTATTGAACCAAAAATAAAAGTTGAATGTGGAAAAGAACAGAGCATATATACTTAGAGGGCAAGGTGGACCACAGAGGTATGAGGATAGATCCTTCTTGAGCACCAGACGCTGAACATAGATACCCACCCAGGGCTTCTGAAAAGAGGTAGTAGGCCTGGCAGATTGCCCAGGAGTAGGATGTAAGTTGGAAAGTGGAGACTTAATTAAGGCAAATGTTCCATGAAATGGTCTTTCTAGGTCAACTTGGCAGATAGATTTGAAATGCCACCATTTTGCATATGTTTTTGGTTTTTTCCCAGAAGTTTTTCACCAGCCCTTGGCCACATCAGTTGTACGCATGCGATGACACTGAGAAACAGCAGTCTGAAGAAATACTGCACAGTTGGCATAGGTTTTCATGTTTCATTAAAAATTCATGTTTTATTAAAATTTTCATGTTTTATTAAAATTCTTCTTTGACCACATACTGATTTATCTCTGTGAGTCTATGAGATTATGCTAATTTGGATGTCTGTGGTTTATGAAGTGGGACCATCTAGCCTTTTAAACTATACTCTCTTAGTTCCTTGAAAGAGGCCAGATTAAGACTCTAAATATTATGAACTCAAAATTCAGCAGATAGATAAGTGAACTTTTTAGGCTTGTAAAACATATGTGCACATTTATTGTACATATAATTCAAATATGTACATATTTAGAAGTCAAATTTTTCTTCCTGTGTGGCCTTACCTACTTTAACTATTAAACCTCATTTGAAATGTAAATTAAAAGTATCTAAATACAAGTGCTTTTATGTTAATTGCCCAAGTAACAATTTACTTCACTCATCTATGTTTCCATTTTCGTTTTGTTTTCACAGGAAGTGAAATGCCTGTCACCAGATAGAACAGTAGGTAAGACTGGGATTTCTTGTTTGTAATAAGTGTGTTGTTCACATTATGCCTTTTAACATTTATCCTAAATCAACCCTTTAATCTAGGAGTCTTTGATCCTAGTTTCTTTCTAGAGTCTTCAATACCAGGACTTCCCCCAAGTTATTCTTTTGTAAATTGATATCATGGCTGTTAGAAGGCAATAAATGAACAATGCCACATCTAGTATTTGTAACAACAGGGATTATTAACTTAATTACCTTATCCTTTTGAAATATCTGAAGAAGAATTATGACCGCTGGGACACCAGCAACAATCACCTAATCTATTTCTTAAGTTATAGCAGCAAAGTCTTCAGCAGGCATCCTTTCATGGTCTGGCTTATTGCAACCCCAGTTGTGGCATTTAGCAGAGTGTTCTGTCATGGGAGTCTAAAGGCATGGTGCTGATTTCAGGAGTTTTGAATTTCCTTAAAAAGTAAAATTTCAAAATTAAATTTGGGGAGCAGTGTGGAAGGGTCAATTTTTCACTTTGTCAAGTGAGGACAATAAACAAAAACCTTCCATCTATTGTATCCATAACTTCCAAAAAGGAAGGGCATTTGAACACCAAAATAGGAAGCAGGAAATAATCTCAAACTAAAGAGCAGGTCTTTATGGAAAACCACCTCATTACATTGTTTTTATTTTTTCTATTTTAATATAGATTGGGGAGCAAATGCATACATGATAAAAGAAGACAGGGAACTAGGAAATCTTAAATAGAATTAGAAGGGCTACTTTTCGTGTTTAGATTAAATGATTTGAAACCATTCCTTTATAGTAAGTGAAGTTAAAAGACTAACTGATAAGAGTTAAGAAAGCTTTTCCCTTCAAGCACTGTAATTCTATGGGACATAGTCCTTCAACAGGATAGGACTTTCCTTAGAATGTCATCCCTATAATTACAATGCAGGGAAATTTATCTCAATATTTTCTGAACTTTTCAGATGGTCAAATGAAAGCCATTTTTCAAGAGAGCTATTAATATGGTGATGTTAACTGGTAGTGATAATAATAACCATATACAAATATTAAAGAATGGCAGTCCTTCTATATAAAGCAACATTTCCTGTTAAATTTTTTTTTTTAAAACGTCTTAGATGGGAAAATCATCACACCCCACACAACAAAAAGTTTATACACGCTTTCAGCTCCTTTCCTATCCAATTTTCATTTCCTGTCCATTGGCCTCAGGAATATGAGTCAAGCAAAATTTCAAAAGCTCCTGGAAAAACAGAAGCTGCGTGGGGGGGGGGGGGGGTAGAAGGACAGTAAAATGAAAACATTAAAACTATCCCTTTTTTATAATTTGCCTCTGTCTTCCAAAGTCTCTGACACATACATGCGCTGGCTTTGTGAATTTCCCTGCGATAGGCAGCACGTGATTCATAAAGTGTTGTGCTGAGGGAATCCAGTGGAAGCATTTACTGAAGGAACATGAATGATTTGAGAGACACCAGAGCTATCTTATCCTCAGGGTTATCAATAATGCTGCTATAAATATCAACACTTCATCCATTACATGGTAAAAAAAAAAAACCCAACAAACTCAGAGGTTACTAAAACTGGGACCTGGACTGGGTATGAGTGAACGATTCCATACCTTTTGTAGCTGGAGCGTCAGGCTGAGCTAGTACCCCAGGGCAGAGATGGAGAGTAGAAATGGGTGGCATCTGTGCTTGGAGTTATGAGTCAGTGTACCTTCATACACGACAGTGAGCAGCCCTGTATGGGTGGCTTTGTGCACAGGGAAGGAGCCGTTAAAAAGTGAAATCCCTGCATCGTGAGACTCTACAGCAATACAGGAAATCGACATTAGGATTTGTGGTTTCCTGCAAATGGGGAATCTAAGAGAATCTTTAAAGAAAGCCACATGTTTCAACTAACAGAGGAGATGTGACCCAAAGATTTCTCACTCTATAAGTGTCAGGGACAAACATGGGATAAAACAGAAGGTTGAGAACAGTAATTCTAGAAGCTAGGAATAGGGTGTGTATAAAATATTCGCTTAGAACGTTGATGGTAACCTGTCAGGAAGAGTGGGGCTGGGTAATGAATTAATGAAAATAGAATAATGAAAAGCATAGCTCATACTTACTGAGGAATGATTCTGTTCTGGGCACTGTGCAAAGGGCTCTATTCAGTTACTAAATCTGTCCTTCTGAAAGAGGACAGGGGGTTACTAAGGAAATTATTAAAGATAGCTGCCTTTTGTTACCACCACTGGCAAATTTACTACCTTTATTGTGCTTTCCAGGTGCCTAATAGCAATAGACTGTGCTCTGGTTATTAGAAAGAATAAAGTCTAAATACTGAAAAAGGATAAAAAAACATACAGATAAATATTTTGAAATGACCCAGATTTGGAAAGTCCTAATATGTTGCCAAACTTTCAACATGTTGCTCACCACAGAATGACTCCTCTGAGAACAAAGTAATTGCTGACTTCAGAGAGCTCTGAGGAAGTTCAGTGGATGGAAAGAATTTGGCCAGAAATTGGGTGAATCAAATCTAGAGTTTTTCTAACACTGGTTGTGTGTGTGTGTGTGTGTGTGTGTGTGTGTGTGTAAAGCACTTGAATATACCTATAAAATGTAGCCCACTACCTGAAGTATTTCTCAAGGTCAAAATTTCACTGGAGCGTGGTAATGCTGCCTCTGGGTTGTTCCACACTTGGGCTACTCCTGGGCAATGTTAATTATGGACATCAGAAGTTCCCAAACCTAGCTGAGCCTCGAATCCTGGAGAGCTTTTAAAGTATATATTCACAGACCTACTCAATCAGGCTCCCCAGGAGTGGAGCTGGCATAGATGTGTATGTATATTTTTACAAGCGATGCCAATCCCAGTTTGGGCGTACTCATTTAATTCAGGCTGGCAGTGAATCTTGGGAACCACTCATCTAAACAGCTGAAATGACACTCAGGTTGAGTGGCTGTTACCTGTTCCTACTGACTTGCTTAACAACAGCAGATCTGGGTGGACACCTCAAAGGCTTTAATTTTAATGGACTGACCGCTCTACACTGTCCCAGGAGACTCTGCTTGGCATTTCTGCCTTTCAAAGAACGTGAAATCCTAAAAGAACCTGGACCACCTGGCTTTGGGATGGACGCCCCCTAAGAGACTTAGGGAACATGCCTTAGTGTCTGCCCTCAGCAAGATGCCAACATGGACTCCAAACAAGCAATTCAAACCTGGAAAATGTCTCAAGTGACACATGAGATGTTATGAATCAGCTCTAGCTCCATTGATTCTTCCTCTTTCCGTCTTCTGTGCCTATACAGTCTCTTGGTTTCTCTCCCTACCTACGAACTCAGCTTATCAGGCTATTGGGCTCTCCACTGGACAGAATCGCCTGCAAGAGACAAGGGCACCAAGCTGCCGGCTGACATCCCAGAGACCACGGCAGCTTGAATTTTTAAGGCCACTAGGTCTCACTGTAGGACAGCCCACGTTGATTACTGATTTTCCTTTTGTGAAAATCATTTTGGTAGATCAATCTCCACCAGCCTCGCACATGTGTGTGTAAGTTTGGCAGAACGCGGCAAGGCATTTTCGAGATCTCAGCCCTCATTCCTTTCCCGGAGAGACAGGGAAACGCACGCTTGCTCTCATCCCTGGGGAAACGGCCCCTTCACGAGTCACAAATGCACCTTCAGAGACACTGCCTTTCCCCTTCCCGTTCCAATCCCCCCTTTCCTTTTGGGTCTCCCCAGTTTTGGAAGTCGGGAAGAATGAATACATTATTGAACTCATTCGCTAATCAATTTACCTCAACATGTATTTCTCATGGCCACTGCCAAGGGATACCAAATGAACCATGGAGAGAATAATTTCTAATGCAAAGTCAAAAGTGATTAGCAGCATGAAAGAAGAACAAAAACTCGCTATAGGAGCTGGGTGGCCAGTGCTCCTGTGTCATATAATGGCAGAGAAGTTTGTGGGAAATGTTCCCTCTCTTTCCCTCCCTGTGGTCTAAAGGGTGCGATAAAACATAAATCCTAAAGGATTTGAGGTCTTTTGTCTCGGGAGTGTCTGTGAAAATGTCAGCATTCATGGAGTTGAGGAGGACCGAGGCTAGCTTTTTGGGAGGATGCTTCAGGTCACCCAGGAGGCTGTTGTGCATGAAGATTCCTGCTTGCACCTCAGAGACCCAGGTCCAAAGGACGGGGCTCAGTCCTTCATGTCACCTCCAGGCACTTGTGCAAAATTCTCCTAGGACTTAGGCCAGTGTCTCCCCATCGAGACAGTCAACTCTCTGAGTCAGAACCCCGACTTAAACTGATTTTAAGATCCACAAGAAGCGAGGGAGAAAAGTAACATTTGTGCATATAACAGTACACACTTAATGGCCTTTAATACTCACTGCCACTCATTTCACAGATGTGGAGACACACTGAGAAAAAGGTCAATGATGGATCTGAGGTCATGAGTGGTAAATGGTAGAACTTGGTTCTAGACTCAGATCTCCTGACTCCAAAGTCCAGTATTGCATCTGTGTTGTCTCACAGGGTACATGGTAGTTATTCAACCAGTATCTGCTGAATGGAATTGAATCAGAGACAAAGCAATGCTTCCAGAGTACCACTGAAGTCCCCGACTGTGACAGCAGATTCATCTATTCCTCTTTGCAATTCTATTCGTTTTTGTCATGAGCATTGGTGAAGACAGCTGCACTTCCGGCACCTTTCCCAGGGGCAGGTGCCCAGAGCTCGGCACTGACGTACACAAGCGACACAGACACAGCCAGATGGAGTCTGCAGCCCATGATGGGGACATTGGAGCCCCACCCAGCTTTTCACTGAATCTTTCCTCTTCTCAGTTCTGTAATTCTAGCAATGACTGAGGTGCAGTGTGCTATTGGCAAAACTTCTTTTTCTGGCTCTACTTTTCGACATAGAGAAAGGGAAAAGCCAAGCCACATTGTAAGGTTCCACTGCTTTTTTCTCAAAGTTGCCTTTATCTGCAATGGCTGCCTTAGTAGAGCTCGCACCCTGTCCAAACAGGTTACACCAACCAGAAAAGGCACGATCATTACATGAGTCCTCAAGGAAGCTGAGAAGTTTGCATCTATAGCCATGGTAGAGTTTTCTGCAATACATATCTATAATGAAGTTTTCTTTCAATATATTAAAAAATCACTTTTACCGTTCATTTGATGTAACATTAAAGGATGTTATTACAATAGTCTACAAATCAACTGCAGTAGAAAGCATATGAATTGAATATCAGATGGCTAAGTTGACTAATGTCTACATGGAAAGTTGTGGTTTGAGGGATGCAGATGAGAAGTCTTTTATCAATTTGAATTTTTATTATTCTCAGCACATATTTTCTGTAATCTGAGATTTAAAAAATGTGTATAAGCTCTATTTCCCGTTCAGTGTTCAAAGCCTTTATCTTGATTATTTGGACCTTTTGGCTTTCTTCCTCAATGCTGTGATTCACTGGTTTCCTGTCATTTCACCCCGCAGGGTCTGGTTTTCCAACTGGGACAGGCTGCCATACATTCTCAGCAACAAGAATTAGCTTGGAGCGATTTGGGGCTGAGATGGCGGCTCCCTGATTCATTTGGGTCTACAGGGAGATGGCCACAACCAAGCAAAACAGCCGAAAGGAAAAGCTACCAGGTCCTCCTGTATCTGGACAGCCCAGATGTTATTTACAGCTTTGTTTATGAAGTAATTTCTTGACCCTCCTGGCTAGGATCCACACACTTTGTCATTTTAGAGCACACACGTCCTGTCACATGGTGACGATGTGCCCTGAACAAGTAAACAGGCTGCGAGACTGTTATGAGGGTAGAAAAATCTTTTAACATAACACTCTGCTCCTCCCTCCACTTCTAAAAAGGACAGAGGAAAGCAGAGAGGCATAGAGCTGATAACTGTTTTATTTTTAGATTTTCAAGTCGCCACAACCCATGCAGCCATTTTGAACCTCCTACTATGTGCAAGGTGCTATGACTAAAGGAGTTGGATAGCTCATGAGTCCAACTCTCAAAACCCTCCCATTCCAGTGAAAGACAGGTATCAATAAACACAGGGAACCACATACAATCTGAAGGTGAAGTTGGTGTAACACTTGGGATGGGGTACAAATACTCCTTCTAGTGTTATTATAAATAATACTGAAAAGGTAGGGGATAGCACATCCCTCAAATTAAGAGAAGGATTCACTAGATTAAAGTCTGTCCCTAAAATGGAAGGCTGTGCTGCCCTGTTTACTTCCACCACCACCAGAAGTCTCCTTGGCCAAACCTCCTCCCCAGCATCTTGTGCCTCGCGGCGGTGTACGTTCTGATCCAGTCTCGCACGTTCCGACCACTCTCCAAACCCCTTCATCATGCTGTTGTCAGCAGAATCCGCTGCATCTTCAGCTTATGCTCTGAACATCCTTGTTCTACCTGAAACCTGAATATTCTCTGAGGATGGTGCAGCCTGCTCTTAGAGGGCGGCTGATACGTTCTCATGCCCTAAATCCCACAGCACCTGGGGGTGGGTGGGTGTCTTCCTTGCTCCTCCCTCCAAATCACCAGTTCTTTTCATGCTCCTATGCCGTAAGGTACCAGCTGCTATCTGTCCTCACTGAGGTAACTCACTGACAACCTGGTCATTCTTCCTCAGTCACTAAGGATTGTAGCACATCACTTACTGCCTTTCCATCCTTGTGGACTTTGCCAGCCCCCTCCCCCATCAATGATCTAGCTAAATGTGCTGTCCTTGACCTTGACCTCCTCAGTTGCGATGTCCTCTTCCTTTTTATGACACCTCCTCCAACCTCTTCCATGGTTATGCCCTAGAATTTGACATTATCAATTCATGCACTGCCTCCAGAATTTCAAGCTTCCCACTGTCTTCACCATCTGCTGCTTTTCCAACTCACTCACTGGAGTATCCGTACTGTATTACTTTGACAATATAGGGTCCACTGATCCATTGACTCTACCATTTTTCGGTGCTTATACTATCCACCCCACTACGTGTCCCAAGAGCACTTTCCCTACTAGAGTTTCTGGTTCATGGCTATAATCACTTCTTTGCATATGTCCTCAACCCCAGTAGTGAATTGAATAGTGTCTCCCCAACAT